>NC_140943.1:153846040-154256040 GCF_014529385.1 Adiantum capillus-veneris
ACCATCAACAAGTAACAAAGAAGTGGAGGATTGGTTTAACCATTCAGGTCAGGGGTCAACTACATCTGTAGACCTGTGGTGGCAGGAAAACCTCTTTCTTCAGGATGAGAGCTTCATGGTAAATCTCCCTCTCTCTCTCTCTCTCTCTCTCTCTCTCTCTCTCTCTCTCTCTCTCTCTCTCTCTCTCTCTCTCTCTGTGTGTGTGTGTGTGTGTGTCACTTACTCAGACATGATATGTGCAGTCTTGGATTGTTGACAAGGATGACTTCCTTCGGCGGCGGACTCGAGAGTATCGTGGAAGGGGTGCGGCCCTAGCGTAGTACCTTTCAAAGCTTTGCGAGTCGTCGATAGTAGTTTTTCACAATTCCATGTCACAAGAGGGTTCAATAGCAACTTACACATTAAAGACACTATCACGCTTCTTGGGTGGACCCCGTGCTGTCCAAAAGTGCAGATAAAGTCATTCTTGTGGACAAAGTGTTTGCTAGAGATTGTTTTGGTTACTTCCCGGGCTATACAGGTGGTCGGGCAGCGTATTACTACACTTACACAGCAATGCCACTAGCTCTTGGTAGACAAAACCCAGATGAACTTTTAGAGTATGGCAAACATCTCATGATTCGTTACAAGGGTGATGTGCCAAAAAACAAAATTGAACCTTCAAAATCTTGATACACTTCAAGTAGCAATTGTATAAGATCATGTATTACAGAAATTTTATACAATGTCATCCACTCAGAGTATCTTTCTCCACTTGTGGTTCACATACACCATTGTCTCTCTCCACCTTCGTTGACTTTCACGAGCACCGGAGTTGTTGTATGTCATTGATCTTTTAACTTTTTGTTGTTGTAAATGTCTGATGGCTTGTGCTGTTGCTGAAGAGGCCAAGACTTCTTTTGCCTACATTTGATGAATGATTCTACGATAGAACCATTCAAATAGTTCTCTCAAATTGTTAGCCTTGATGCGAGAGCCACCATGTCGTGTGTGCTTGAAATAAGAATTTATCGCCATGTAATGAGACTTTTCCATCCCTTGGGTATTCCATATTGCCGGGTTCCCATACTTTTGTATAAAATATGGTAAATGATTGAAGATGATGTGCTGGATATGAAAACAAATTAATTAGAATGTTTTACACTCACATAGTTGCACATAAAAGAGAATCAAATACACGATAATACCATGTAGTGAGTAATCTGGATGTCTGTCCATGCTGTCTTGAATGTTTTTTTGAGAAGGTTGAGATTCTCCTTGAACTTGTTCATACCACCTTGTGACCAGTCATCTTTGTCGCACATCAAAAATAGGATGTCTATTGATCACCAAACCTCAGCCTTCGCGTTACGAGTAGTTGGTTCTTGGTCTTTGACTGCAATATGTAGCTTTTTCCAGCTCTGATACTCTACCTTGCTAACATAAGATGTGTTATATATTTTTCCATGTTTTGTTAGCTTTGGAGCTCGTATACCTTGGGGTTTAGATAAAAACCTCAATGCCTTCACCCCACCGATGGATGGTTTGCATGGGACATCCTTCTCAGCAGTTGATCTCTTTTCATCCCGCTGGATTTTCACATTGCCACCAGGAAGCCCCATATCCGACAGTACCAATTCTAAGCACTGCAGGGCTACTTGTCGCTCTGCTGATTTCTTAATTTTCCAAGCAAACCCGATATATAAGTAGACCAATTTCTCCACAATTCTACAAAGGGCATGCATTGTACAGATGTGGACATTCACAAGTGGTATTTTCAAAACCGGTCGAAAAGTAGGGTCCTCAATGTGACGTGTTGGAGCTTTTCTCCACCACTTTGGGTCCATGACCTTTGCAGGCTCCATGCAGAACAAACACGGCGACTTTGCCATTGCACCCATTCCACAATTATACATGCACTTTAATGTTTTGAGGTCACCTGCAAGATGCCACTGAACATGAAAGTCTTCCCTTCCATCTAGACATAGTACCTCTCCCTGGTTAGTCTGTCGATCAATCACCTCCAGAATATTAGTTCGATGGAACACCCAATATAGAATCTCATGATCTTCTTTCTTTACCTGCAACACAAAATAAATGAGACTTAAGTAGATGTGAACATTTGAGCTTACCTGAGAATCTCGCTTACCTCAAACGCACCAAGCCACCATATCTTAGATTCTGATTGAACACTAAAATACAAAGGATCATCACTCGGACACTTTGAGAGGGCTCTATTCATTAAAGTAATAGTAACACGCTCTAGCTTTTTCTCTTTAACAAGCTCACACTCATCTAGTTTTAACACAAAATGTAATACCCCTCGTGACTCTTCAAATGTGATGTTGTAAAACTCCACCATTCTCTTCTGTAACATCTGCAGGTCCATAAAAATATTATTGAGCTCATCATATGCCATGTTTGCTCCATGGCCACTGTAAGTTGCTTTAATATGAAAGGGTTGTCCAAGATAGTTTCCATGTGCCTCGTTAAGCTAAAGCCTCTCTTTCCAAACACTTGAGGCCGATGGTAAAACTTTGGATTTTATACCCTTCTTAGCAAAGATGGATGAGACAGATTTTTGTATAGCCGAATATCCTCTTTTGCTTACACCAAGTGAATCAAGTGTGCCTTGTATCTCTTTTGCAGGCATTGAGTTCTCTGAAATAAAGCGGTCCACTACATTTCGTTGTAGGACCTTAAACTTCTTGTCATGTACTATATCTGCTGTCAGGCTTCTACTTATAAGTGGCTTCAATCTCTTTCCCATGTTGGCTTTGGGGTCAATGTTTTCCTTGTCAGGATAGATTGAATCTCTACATGAAGACAATGCATAAGTAAATAACAGAAAATTTACTTCACTAACACTATTTAGGCACATGAAAACAATGCATAACAAGAAAAAACAAAAATATTACTTAACTAAGATAATGTAGCCAACCAAGAAGCATCACCTTAATGCTCGGATTCTTTTCTTGAGACCTCCGGATGCAACCTGCAATGTTTCAAGATTGCGCAATTTCTTCTTTCGGATACGACCACCCAAGATGGTGTCCTTCATTTGACAACTTCGTACCTTTCCTTTCAGTTCCTGTACCTCTGTTTTGTGTTGCAAAACGGTAACCTGATCTGTAGAATGTAAATGTGAAAGACGAACAATCTCACATTGTTGAGCTTGGAGAATGCCCTTATAAGTTTCAGCTTCTCTTGTAAGAGATTTACAATAACCCAAAAGGCCCTTTTCTCCATCACCAGCAAAGGTCAATAAGTTTGTAGGATTGACAAACGGTGGAGACGCAGTAGTCATTGGATTCTTAGGATAGAGAGAGCCTCTTGTTCAGATATCTATGTGTTTAGCTCACTGAGCTTTGAGCGTGTCTATGGAAGCGGGAGGTATATGTGTGTTTGTTTTACTACGCTTAATCAATGGTTGGTACTCATTGTCCAAATCAATGTGAAGGTGATATTTGGCTCGTTTGTGCGTAACATTTGTGCCATTTGAGGAGTGCGCCATTAGCCAAATGTGCAGGTTTAATGGAAAGTGAATAGCGGTTGCGCCTTCGTCCCTCCATGTTAGCCTCATTCCCTCCATATTGACAAGGTTCATTCAATGCAACTGAAAAGAAGATTATCCCTCAATCATTACGAACGAATGTTCAGAAGAGTAAGGAATCTACTTAAAGTACACTTTTTGAACTTTTACCATGAAAGAACCAGCTCTATTATTTGCCATTTTTTCTAGAGAAAGAGTGCAAAAAATACATTTTCTTAGAAGGCCCTCCAAATGACCTCCGAAATTTCCTAATGTTTATTAGTGTGTGTGCGCCTAAAAAGTGCTTAATGTGCATGATTAATTCAATGTTTTGATTGCATATTTGATGTGTGTAATGGTTAATTACTGCATTTTTTAGCTCAAAACAAGGATTTACACACTCCAAATGCATCAAATTTTCACATAATTTTGTCACTAATTTTGCCAATTCAATTGCATAGTTTGGGGGGAATTGATATGCTTTTTGTGATTTGGCTGCATTAATCCCCTATGTGTGGAGAATTATTGATGTGCTTTTTGTGATTTGGCTGCACTAATCCCCTATTGATGAAATTATTTGGCAAGTGAATTGATGTGCTTTTTGTGATTTTATTTGGCTACACTAATCCTCTATGAATGAAGATTTTTTTTTTAAAGGGTATTTTTGGATAATTTTTTATTAATTTCATAAAAATTTGATATCTTGCGATCTTTATGAGCTGTTTTGAATGTGTGTTGACGGCTTGATTTCAAACACATTTGGGCTTTCGTTCGTCAAATTTTGAGCGTTTTACTGTTTTCGGGGGTCGGGTTGATGATTTCGTCTCGTAAATCGCATTTTCGATCAAAACTGCTATTTTTAGTGTGCTTATGTGTGTTGAAAATGCTTGATTGTGATTTTTGATGATTTTCTAAGATTTTTAGAATTTTTCAAGAATTTTTGGATTTTTTTGGCGATTTCTTAGCGTTTCGGCCTATTTTTGGCATTTTTGAAAGTTTGAAAATAAAATAATAGGAATAAAAAAACAATTTTCGGGCTTCGACACCGTGCCTTTCGATCCATGAATTCTCCACATCGCGGGATAGATCTTTTCGGCCTGTGGGGATAGTTTTCGTCGACATTAAAAATACTTTTTTTCTTCTTCTCTCTCTGAGTGAATCCACCCCAACACCCTCTCTCTCTTCTCTAACTCTCTCTTTCTCTCTCTCAAAAAACTAACGCTAATTAACAATCTCACCTCCCCCTCTCACTCTCTCTCTCTCCCTCCTCTGTACGCGTGAACGTTGTCAACCACGACACACACACACATGCGTGAACGGACCCCTACACACACAATTCATTAAGCTACAAAAAGACAAAAGAAAAAGAAAGGGGGACGTCTCTTTCTCTCTTTCCTTAACGGCTGCCGACTGCCTGCTGGCGCCTTGTCTTTTTCCTTATTTTTGTGTCATTGACTTTTTTATTCATTTCATTTTGTTTCTTTTCAATTTCCTTTTAATTTCATTTCGTTTCGTTTTTGTTCCTTTTAAATTTCATTTCATTTCAATTCAATTCCATTTTCTTTTCTCTCACTTTCATTTCATTTATTTGTATATTAGTCAAAAATTAAAAAAACAAAAAAATACAAAGAATCACCAAAAATCCTTTAAATATCACAAAAAACAATTTAAAAATCCAAAAAAAAGGTTTTAAAATTTATAAAAAATCAAAAAACTCATCAAAAATTTATTAAAAAATCAAAAACCTTACAAAAAACCAAAAATTACACAGATAAATCCCTAAAAATTGTAGAAAATTCATAAAAGATCAAAAATTTCATTTTTTAAAAATCAAAAATTGATCGAAAAAATCACAATAAATCATAAAAATTTCAAAAAACCTTCAAAAATACCATAAAAATTAGAAAATTCACAAAAACATTTCTTAAAAATCAAAACTTTTTCAAAAAAATTATAAAAAATCATAAAAATATTAAAAAATAGAAAATTCAAAATTTCACAAAAAATTAATAAAATAAAAAGAAAGTCATCGAAAGAGGCAGAAAAGCAAAAAACCAAAGCTGAAAGAGCCGCACATGGAGCAAACAACACAAAAGCGAGCAAGCAAAACAAGCAAAGCTGGAGAAATTACACACCGCAAAGGGAACTAGATCAGCCGAAATTAGCAAGCAAAAAGGCCAACTCAAAAAGCTATGAGCAACATAAAAAAATTTCGTGCTCAGTTTTGGAAAGTGCAGCCACAATTCAGTCAAGAAGCTAGAAGTGAACGTGCACGCTATAAATTGGATAGTGCAAGCAATTGCATTGCAAATTAGCTTCTAATTGGATGAACAAAGTACAAATCACGGTGGATTGCATATTAAGTTGTTCAAGGCCCAGGTTTTCATCATTTCAAAAGGTTGCAATCAATCCTGACACTGTCGAGCTAGAGTTAATCAACTCTCGTGAGTCTAAGAACAATCAACTGCAAAAGTGCTTTGGCTAAAGCAGTTTTATCAAGCCCGAGCAGGAGAAATTCTGCTAATCAATACCAAAATCTTCTAGGAGATAGTTTTTACAAAACAAGCCAACATGGACTCAAGTCGAGCTGAGAATTCAAGTACATCAGAAAAGCTAGTAGCAGTGGTGATTTTACAGCTATACGGCTACAATGGGGATAAAGTCTTATATACAGATTCACAAGGCCATAGATACTTAATGAGCAGCAAAAGCAACACAAGAGCCACGATTCTATTGATCAGAGTAGAGCAAGATTCAAAGAACTCCTAGATGTTCACAGACTTCATTAGAGCCAGGTATTGCAAGCTCAAAGATGAAGTGCACATAGAAGTGTAGAAAATCAACCCAAATGTTCATCCACAAACCTGCACAAGCCAGCAAAGCATCCATTTAGTGCATATGCAATTAGAATCATTGTACATGGATTACAGTGGTCAAATCTATAGTCGAGCGCTAGAATTGCAAGATCCAATAAATCAACCAATAGAAGCCAATCTAATTGGAGAACCAAGCCAAAAACGGTACAAATGTCAAGATGGAGCAATCTACAGCTTGATGCTTAGTGTTTTAAAAGAAGATGCCGACAACTTGGCCAGCACAAAAGCTGAAACTTCTCAGCTAGAGCTTGACATGACAGAGCCAGATGAAATACCACCAGTCATGGCGTATTGCTCAGATTGTGCACGAAAAGGTGGATATTTTTTTGAAGATTTTCCAAGGAATCCAGACAACAAGGACACATCAATTGCCAAGCAAGGCACAGAGCAAATTGGAAATGCAAATCTTGATGTAAGTGCGTTTAACTCGTCACTTTTAATGCAATCAGATGATTCTGTATTACCATTAGAAGCACCACTAAAAGCACTACAAATTCAAAATCAGCATAAAGATGCACAGGCACCTGAAAAGCTTAAAATTGATTCTTTGAACAACAAATTCCTGCATGAATTTGGTCAAGATGTCCAGATATCATCGAATGTTGAAAAGACTGTTAGATTTGCAAATGATTGTGCATTCACTTCCACAAGTGTGCAATGATTCACGAGTCTAAGGAACACATGAGACAGAATGATGTTAGCATTGTATGGTACACATAATTCATATTCACACTATATAGACCAAAAAGGAAAATTGTACAAAAAGGATCAACCAGTGTTTGAACGGCCCACATATCAACTCATAGAAATGCGTCCAGAGATAGATCAGAAAGGATGGTTCATTTCAGAGGAAAGTATTTATTATAGCTCATCCCCTCTAGATCTGAAAGATATTACCCGAGCGAACCCAAAAATATGTTCAGAGCCAAACTTTCTTCCATCGAAAATCAAGCTTTGATGTTGTAATCCAACGAACATATACTTTGACCAAGACAGTTGTAGATATAGACGAGAGTCTAGCATTTATGATGCCTTGGGTCCTGAAATCACAGAAGCTTATATCATAGGAGACCCATGGGATAGACAATATCAAGGCAAAGATAATATTATCTACAGCTTGACTTGGGGAATAATATGTCATGTTTCATGGAGATACATAGGAAACTATGCAGAAGGTTTACAGATACCAAACATCAGTAGTGCTACCCAAAGTGTACCTTCATAGTCCCAGAAGGTGAGACTAAACTAGAGCCAAACAATTTTGAACTCTTACAATGAAGCAGGCTATAGTGATCACCCTAGGTAGGGGGGAGCTGCAAATCCATCAAAATCAGCTCATGTATCAGGAATCGCAATGCCATTTAGAAGCCCTAGAGCCTCTAGCCAAGATCATATGGTTGTTGGAAGTTTCCAATTGGCCCAGATTCCATCAGAGTCTACAGACAAATGCTTCTATGAAGATCATCAGAGACAGAAGTTTCAGCTGATCTCCACAATTCAAAGTTAAAAACCGACAAATCTCATAGTGTTCAAACAGTTACATGTGATCAAGCTCACATATGCATATCAAGATGCACATGGTAACGAATATCAGCAAGATCATGACCTTGTACAAACCCATACGGATGGCCCTCGATTGAAGTCAAAGACTATCCAAAGATTATGCAAAGCCTCAAGCTGCCAAAACAGGTCACAAAAGAATCAAAGTCAATGGAAGCTAAAGTCCAAAAAGCTACACAAAGGTCACCACCAAAATCTTCTCCAAAGCGACAGATTTTGCCAGAAAGTACAATGGATCTTTTAAGATCAAAGGTTACTCAGATGCAGGCGGATAATGCTCATCAATTGCAAACAAAAAGTATAGTATCACAGTCATACGAGTCAACATCAACGAAAGCAGGTGATCAAAGCAAAGAAAATGCAGGTAAAGCTCAACCAAAGGACACTGCCACATCAAAAGCAGTCAATACAGAAAGAAATCTTGAGACGATCAAGTGCAACAGTGTTGGTGAGAATGAAGAAAAGCTATCAAGTGAAGTAAAGCTAGATTTTAAACTAGACAAGAACCTCATGTCCTTTCGCACTTGGAAAAGATGTGGCCAACCATAGCTGGAAGATGCTTCTGAATTTGTGAGCATATCAAGAGACAAATGAGCAGAATGTTGGGGAATCATCTCCACCACCATTGAAGTAAGTTCACAGATCATCATAGCTCAGTTCCACGTTATCACAGTAAAAGATATACCAGACGACATCATCATGAGAATGCCAATGTCCCAAAAGGTCCTAGAGATATTGAGTTCAATGAAGATGCAATCTTCACAGACAACAAAGAATGAAGACCAAGACTGGTCACCCGCGAACAACAGCACAAGGTCCTCAAGCACAGTTAAAATGGAGACCGATGCCAAAGAAAATCTAATTGAAGATGATTCATCTCCATCAAACAGAACTTTAGAAGAGCTTGAAACAAATCAGGCAATGGCTAGTACAGAGCAAAGAGAGCAACCACGATAGCTATTGAGAAAAGAATGCCACCAAAGCCATCAAGTGGATCACAAGGTCATCCCAAAAATAACAACCCAAGAGCAAACAGACAGTAGCTTTCCATAACCAACCAAACCACAAAGGTAAAGTGCTAGAATGCAACCTTGCAGAGGATAGCAATGGTGGTGATGATTCTTATGACATTCCTTACCAGGAAATCAGGTCATCACGATCACTAGAAGCTTCAGTAACAACCAAGGAAGTCCAAAATAAAAGAACAACAAGTCAGAACCAAAAAGTTCGACAATTTGGATATCAAAGAGCCAGATTGGCCAAAAACAGGTATGGATCAAGAAGACAATGATCTTTGATGAAAAATCACATGATTCAATGCCAAAAATAAAGCAGTCGAAGCACGCAAGAACGGTGAAGAAAGTCACAATAGTTGCAAGCTTCTGCATATCAAATCTGGGTTCCAAAGAAGTTGATTCAAGCACAAAAAGGTCAAGAATTCATTTGGATTCCAAAACAGTTAGGGCATCAACTCCCAAAGTTTGAACCTCATCTTCAACCAAGAGTATAAAAGTTGAAGCAAAGACCGTTGAAGACTCAAACAAAGACAAGGTGGATCCCAAAGAAGTCTCTTTAAACACAAACAAAGCAGAGACAAGTATGGGTTCCCAAACGAGCAACATCAACAAAACAACCAGTAATCACGAAGAAGTGGGTCCCAAAGGTAATCAATAACACTTTTGTTACTGCACCGCCGCTTGAATTCTTTCAATTCCTCCTACAGTTACAGTACAGCTAGAAGAGAACCCACTTTGAGGAACAACGTCAAATAGGACAACCAACCACAGGGCTATACTTCCAAAGAAGCATCGAATAGATAAGTAAGCCTTCAAAAAGCTTCACAACCTTTCATCAAGCAAACTGCGCAGGAGCTTCAAACATCATACATGCTTAGAATAGGAAGCTTCACCAGCAAATGCCAATAAGCAAATTGCTTATACCCACATCTTGCACATCATAAATATTTTCCATGCATTGACTGTGTATGCATAATAGGGATACATTACAAGGCCTGCATAGGCACATTTTTTGATTGCCCAAGCACAATACGCACCCTTGGTGATACCCTGTCGTCAAGGAGGACTCCAAATAGGAGGGGGGGAGGCATTCTAAATGCGGACCTAATATATGAATATTAGAGGGAAATGTTTTGTGAGTTATATTGAATTTTTGCGTTTGATTGTGATGATTTCTTGACAAAATTCAGAGTATACGCCCTCATATAGAGTTACAAGAGAAGTACGGGGATAAAAGCCATATATGAGCCCCTAGGGACATGTGTACATTGTACATAGCGTTTAGAATTCTATTAGAATGATTTTTCTTTTTTAGTTGAGTTGATTTTTGGTTTTATTTTGTTGTTTTTGAGATTTTTAAAAAAAAACAAAAAAATTCCATAATCCAGATGAAGAAAAGACTAAAGGATGTCGAGCAGTACAAAGAGAAGAAGGTCCAAGAAAATAAAGACTTCACCAAGCATGTCTCAAAAGCCATACGCACAATGGGTAATGTTCAGAGGGAAGAAAAGAACATTGATCACCCTTCAACAACAACATGAGGCCAAAAATGACTGAGAATGGTCATCAAACTCCGGGATAGACTAGAAGGACAAAGGAAGTTGGTGATGCGACTAAACAAAAGCAGCCATCAAGTGTAACGTTGCCTATCAGCCACTTCATGATGCGACTAAGGCCGTATACAGGAAGTAGATCTTTATATTGTAAATCTTCTGTCTTGTATGTGACTTCATGAAGCCAAACAAACAAGAGGAACTAACAATACTAACCAGAACAAAAGGGGCAGAAATGATAGTTCATTCATCTATCGTGATAGATGCCTACATATGTTTGGTAGCCAAAAGGTGCCAGAGATGCCATCAGTCATTCTTGAGACTGACATCCAAAAAAGTTAGCTTGTAAAGCCAAATACAAGTCCAAATCAAGCCAAACTTTTCAGGAGGCTATAAATAGAGAATACAAGCTAAGGGCATGCAAAAAAAAAAAGAGTCATACCCCTAGCCAAAGCTGTGATTTTTTCAAAATTAAAGCCATAATAGCCATCTACATATCGTAAACATCATGTATATGAATTTTAGGAACAAATGGACCATGATAGCTCATAGATGGGCATCTATCACGAATGATGTCACATAAACCCTTTTGATGCACACTACTAACTTGGGAATTAACTAAGGTTTGTCGGGCTAAAATTAAGTCATGTATCAAGTAGAAGCAGTATAATGATTTACAGCGCACACAAAAACTAATAGTCACAAATGCGACTTTGATCACCTTGACGCGGGAACAAAGGAGTAACCCACAAAGAACAGCAGACACAGAAGTATTCAGAGGATCTCAAAAGATTATCCTTGATGAAGCAGATTGATAGACTTTGCATTGGAGTGCAACTTCGCCTAAAGAAGTTGAAGATATAGCTGTCATGGGCTCACACGACCTGAAAGCCAATCACTCAATTCCACGAATTGTAGAAGTTGTCTCTGAAATACTCACAAATACTCAAAATTGACAAATTTGCTAGAGCAAGAGATGGATGGAGCTTTCTCTATCCATGATGATAAGAGTCAAGCTGAACGAGATTGGGTTCTTTTTTAATTTAGATCTGGCAAAAGACCTATAATGACAGAAACACATGTTGTATTTGAGCATGGTATGAAGGACATAAAGTTCGTCATCAATTATGATTTTCTTGAATCATGTGAAGACTATGTACATCGAATTGGACAAGCTTGTGCAAAGGCTACAGCCTATACTTTCTTTACATCAGTAAAACGACAACAAAGACTGCACCCACATCGACAACCAAATCATGTTAGGGACGACATGATCGCGGAGTGGGGGAGTGTTGACGGCAGGTCAACAACACGACACATAACTCAACAAAGCCTTATTCTCTGAGAGTTATGGAATGCTGCGGATTATGGTCCTAAACATCATCTATAATAAGTAGTAGTCCAGCTGCAGAAGCCGAGGTGCAATGGCACTTCTAGATTGTAAATACAAAGCCATTTGACCCTCAAACTCTATTTTAGGTTTAACCTAAGGTGACCTTAGTATATAAGGTACCTAGGTCATTTTTGTAAGAGAGACATCTTTATCATAAGATCAAGTTTTAAGCTGTCGTCGCGACTGTGTGTGAGGGAGGAAGAGAGAGAGCGTGAGCTTCATCGTGGCGCTACTCCCCTCTCATTCATCACATTGTAGATCCAACTTCACCATTGGGCTAGCCTCGGCAAGAGCTACGCAACAACGCCAAGCATTCCTCGCGGAACAGAGCATACGCGCTCGCGCATCTACGAGCTATTTGTGGCCGTAAGTATATCAAACGATGTCTGTTTTCTGCCTACAAGTAGTCATTAAAATCGTAGCGACATAAGCTACACATAAGTACTCATAGATTTCAGTTTCAGGTACTTTCAAAATCCGGCTCTGTCTTTAAACGTTTTTTGTAGGTGGGTTTAGAGCTAGGGTTTTGACTGTAGAGGCTTAGGGACAGGTGTATCCTAGTGAGGGGATGGTGTTCCTTGAGTTTCATACGATTCTAGTATGATTTAGTGGGTTTCCTTCCGTTGTGTGTATGTGGCTAGGTGGTGTAGTTGAGAGCAGTGAGACTCTAGATTGTGGTTTAGTTGCCCTTCCAGAGTGTTGTATGTGTAGGATGGTCTCAGCCTGACAAGCTAACGAGATTTCCTCTGTGTGCCTATCGTACCATCTGTGTCCTCAATTGACATTATGTTGATCTAGGTTGTGTTACATGCACTTTATCGGTGGTGTGATTCTGATCGAGACTTAAGAGTAGAGTGCATTGTTGGACTTCTCGGAACTTACATGTATGTCTGTGTACTTGTACCCCATGATAGAGAAGATCCAAAAGAGGATAATCGTAGATGACTTGAATATGCTATTGCACCCTAGCATTTCTTAGCCCTTCTTTGAAAACTTGATAAGCATCAATAGTAGCTATAGGAGATGGAGAGCCAAAGTCAAAATCAAGAGCTTGTCAATAATGTATCAATTGCCGACTCACGTATAAACAACCATGCAAGTGCATGAGCTGTAGCTTCTGGTGATGACGAGTAGAGGACAAGGGCAGGATCCTTGAGCCAATTACACCCTATGAGGTTCATTGGCTTGGCTCTCCATGCTCATGAGCATGAGTGCATTCGCATGACACTTCCTCTGCCATGCTGGGCACAAAAGTCAACAGCCACGCCCTTCATCCCCAAGGTCATCAGCCATTGCTTGAAACTGTCTCGCGTCAATGCAGGACCTTTTCGAGCAATGGTTGAGGACTTTGGAAGTGCATGAGAGATGAAAGGAGCTTTTATATTTAATGCTATAAACTACAAAGTGTTGAGTTTTGAAGACGATATAGAGATTGAATGTCCGCTACTTTGGCTTTTCACACATTTATCTCCTTTCATACTCCTCCGTATATCTCTTCTGTCACAAGATCCCTATTGAGCTAGTGATTGTCACTTCACATGCCTACCAAAGACCCTTGGTGCAACCTCTACACTTCTACCTATTGATCCAATGGTTGCCCCTCTGCACACCTACACGAGGCCCTCAATGTCATCTATGTTGTTCTTGAAATGGTAGAAACCTAAGAAAGCAATTCTAGATAGAGAATCTTTGTATTTTATTAAAGGTAGCCAAAGGCATTCTAGAATTGTTATTGATGGGACACTCCATGAAACGGTCCCGCGCCGGTGCGGGAACGTGTCATGGAGTTGTTAAAGTTTAGGCATCTCAAGTGAACTGCCCAATGTGATCCCATATTTAGTTTGGCTTTTAGGTATTGATTTTACTTATTTGTCAAAGTATTGGGTATGGCAATTTATTGGGATTGCTATATAAGAAACCCCTTGCCTCCATTGTATACACATTCAGTATTCATTGCCAAGGTTGATTGGTTCAGGAGACTCTCTCTCTCTCTCTCTCTCTCTCTCTCTCTCTCTCTCTCTCTCTCTCTCTCTCTCTCTCTCTCTCTCTCTCTCTCTCTCTCTCTCTCTCTCTCTCTCTCCCCTTGGTCTCTACGTTTTCACATCGTCGACTTTGACATGGTATCATCGTGTCTTGGTGAAGCTCCATGCGTGTGAAGACCTTGGCATGGAGGAGCGGTCGTGAAGAGGAGAAGAACCTTACCTTGAAATGTTTCCCTCCCTAGAACCCTCTTGGCGCTACCCTTCTCTGAATCTTTCATTTTAAACCACAGCACATAGCGGTGCCGGTCTTCTCTCTGTCTCGCTAGCATTTTGAAATGATGGTGCTTGGTAGCATTTGCAACTTCCTAACCGGGTGTGTGGTCCCTACGAGCTATCAGAACGCTCCCTTGTAGTGAGTGAGCAACGGTTCGTTCCCCCCCTTGGTGAAGGCAAGTTCAAAGCATTTCAAAATGTTGTCTTCTACACCTAGTCGACGTCCCACCTTCCTCCCCCTTGCTAGTGTTTCAAAATGCTTGACTAGCCGCCAACCTTCCCCTTTAGAGACCAACACTTTAAAATGTTGTCTTCCCAACACCCCTTTACCTTTGCTTTGGAAGGTGCAGCCCAGTTCTCGGAGGTGCCTTGACGTGCAATTTGGGAATCGAAGAGGCAGGAAATTGGAGTTGAAAAGGCGGATTGTGGCGCAGTTTGGCACAAGTCGTGGAGCGGATTTTGTGCAACCTGGATGGATCTCTTATCCTTTGTTATGCTAAGTTTATTGTGAAGCTTTGGATTTGTTCAAGGCCTACCACAGGGCAAATGTGCGAAGCGGCTATCGATGACAGAGTTTTGGATTTCAAAGAGGGATAGCAGATTGTGTAGAGTCCATTGCATGTGGAGTTCCGTTTGTGGTCAAGTTGAATTGGTTTTGATATTTTTTGGCTTGTTTGTACGGTCATTTTTTGGAGTGTAAGAACGTGCCCAATTACCAGATCTTGCAACTTCAAAATGGCCTCCCCTTGCTCGAGCACCTATGATGACAATGGCCAAAAGCAACAAGTGGCTATGGATAACGGATCGTCAACCATCCATTTAGACACATGGAAAATACTACACAAATAAGCCTTAAAGACCATAGCTACAAAGATGTCGACAGAACCCCGATAGAATAATTCGATCAGCCACGATAGTAGGGTCAGAACTTCCCGACTGGTTAGGAAAGCTAAAGGAGTTATGGATGTGTGGGGCATCCAATTTGGAAGCCTAAAACGAGAAGAATGTATTCTAAACAGAGCAATCAAAGATACGGGATACATTCTAGAACCTTTTCCAAAAGAGTCCTTAGAACCTTTAGAATGGACACATATCCTAGCAACCCTAGATGTGTGTGCTATTGTGGAGGGACCAACGACTAAGTTTTGTGACCAGGATGGGTATGATGTAGTTCCATATTACATGGTTGCGCTAATATAAGAGGATGATTACAAAATCTCGGATCAATCAAGAAAAATGAAAAATAAGCAAGAAATGAATGGAGAGTAGTTCCATGATTCTACAGACCATCTTGAACGGGATGATGATACAGATAGAGAATGTTCTGACAACCCTAGTGAGCTAGAGGAAACACTATCTGATGTTAGGTTTTACGATTTTCCAAATCAAAAACCGAGAGGTCAAGCACATTACAAAAAACGGAGAGAAACTCACAAAGCCAGAGATAACCCAATGCCAAGCATTAAAAACAAAATGGAATTCTTATCTTTGGTAAAGGCAAAAGATTGCATTAAAAATGAAATATCAGCTCAGTTCTCTCAAGATAGAGACTCTAGGACAAAAGACAATCCTAGGGATGTAAAAGAGAAAAAGCAGAGGCTGAAAGCAGAAACTAAATCCAAAAAAGAGAAACAAAATCAAAATTGGAAGAACTGAAATTGACGAAACTTGAACATAAGAAAAGGTACCAAGAGCTCAAGAACACTCTAAGGGAAGTCTGGACAACCGAAACGGACAATAGAGAGGATGAGAAAGACAATAGCAAAAACAATAGGAGCGTACCATCCCATTACAGAAAGTTCACAATTCAAGATCGAAAAATAGTGCTGACACGGCCCATAAGAGAGCGACTGGAGAGAGAGTCTTATGGTGGGCTAGAAGATGTAAAGAAAGTAGACTTAGCACGACTTGGAGAGACACCACAACCTATATACATAGCAACATACCTGAGCCTAGACAAGGAAGAGGAACTTCTCAGCCTTCTTCAGGAATATAAGGATGTGTTTGCATGGTCTTACAAGGACTTAAAGGGAGTGGATCCAACTATATGTCAGCATACTATCCCATTAAAACTTGATGCAAAACCAAGCAGACAACAACCTTACACTTATAATGACACCTTTGCTAAGTATATCAAGGAAGAGATTGATAAAGTGAAAGATGTGGAGTTTATCTATGAGATAGAACACACTGATTGGGTATCCCCAATCGTTGTTGTACCCAAAAAGAATGGTAAACTCCGAGTGTGCATCAACCTCAAAAAAGTCAATGCAACCACAATAAGGGATAACTATCCCTTGCCAATTACAGACCATCTCCTTGAATGAGTGGCAGGAAAGCGTGCATATTCCTTCTTGGATGGGTTCTCTGGTTACAATCAACTTACAATTTCACATGACCGATATAAAACGGCGTTTGCCACAGAATGGGGCATATTTGCATATCGGGTCATGCCATTTGGGTTAACAAATGCACCTGCCACATTTCAAAGATTGATGGCACATGCCTTCAAGGAGTATTTGAGGAATTTCTTGGAAATCTATATGGATGATCTATGTGTACACTCTCTGCAAAGGGAAGAACATGTGGAACACCTCAAAAAGGTATTCGAGAAATGTAGGACATATTGGATTTGCCTTAATCTGGAAAAATGTGTTTTCATGGTAAGACAAGGACAAATCTTAGGACATATTATCTCGGAACATGGCATTTCCACAGATTTGGATAAGATTAAGGTGATTATCGAAATGCCTAAGCCGACCAATGCAAAGAAAGTACAATGCTTCATGGGCTATTTTGGTTATTACAGGAGGTTCATACACATGTGTGAAATTATTGCACAACCACTGCATAGACTTATCGTGATCTTTCAATGGACAGATAAGTGCGAGGATTCTTTTAAGAAATTAAAAGATGCCCTTGTATCCGCTCCAGTGCTACGAGCACCTGATTGGGAAAAAATCTTTCACGTCCATATAGATGCTTTTGCATTTGCTATTGGATGTATTATGTCTCAACCAGGAGAAGGAACTATGGATTTCCCAATCAGCTATTCTAGTCGACAACTAAATAATGCCGAAACGAATTACACAACCACTGAGAGATAAGGACTTGGAATGATTTATGCCGTTAAGAAATTTTGGCATTACCTCCTCGCAAATAAGTTTGTGTTTTTCACAGACCATCAAGCCCCTTTATACCTTATCAACAAACCATGCAATACTGGACGAATCGTGAAATGATTCTTCATATTGTTGGAGTTTGACTTTACCGTAGTGGTTAAGAAGGGAAAGACACATCTTTGAGCAGACCGCCTCTCTCGATTACCTAATGGAGACGATCCAGAGGGAGTGGATGATGACCTACCTGATGCATATCTTTTCAATATAGAAATGGTACCTAAGTGGTCCCAAGAGATCATCAAGCTACTATCACAAGGTGGAGAATTCAATAAGACGGACCTAGAACTTAAACGAACAACAATTCATCAAGCTAAAAACTTTCAATTGGTTGGGGGACATTTACATAATTTAGGCTCCAATGGCATTCTAAGAGTGTGCATAAATCCTGAGGAATATGAAACATATTTGTTGGAAGTGTATATTCAGGCGTTAACGTTTCATTGTTCAACCACAAAAACTTTCCAACGATTGTGACAATTGGGAGTGTATTGGCCTGCTATGTGCATTGATGTTATCACTAGTTGCATCAAATGCAAATCAAGCCCACCCATTGAACATGTTACATTGTTTCAGATAACACTTACGCCAGAATGGAGTCAATACATTGTTGACTATTTGGAAAGGCAGACATTTCCTAAAAATATCACCAAAGCACGGCAGAAAACGATAGAAACAGAAGCTCGCAATTTCACTCTTTTTGAAAATCATCTTTATAAAAGGGGAAAGGATAACCAGCTTAGGCTGTGTGCAACGGAGAACATGTACGTTCGGGGGTTTCTAGAGCCAAAAAAATCGAGCAAAGATAAATCCAACAGATTGATAGAAGAGTAACAATGGTGAAAGGAAAAAATTAAGCCATGCACATTACTTTCACTACAACGAACCTAACACTTAATCGATAAAAAAAGATATTTTAGAACCATTAAGAAAATTGAATACTCGAGACACACACAATCTCTTCATACTTGAAACGTATATAATTCATTTTTATGTGGCATACCTCCTCTCAAAAATAGCCCACCAAAAATTTGGCACGTAGATTTTGCAAAAACGTCAACACACAACCTCGTAAGCCTACAATGCCATATGAGAGCCTCCTAAAGCTTGAAACAACTCCACTTTTGTAAGCAAGAAAAAACAAGTTCCTAAAGCAAGCGAAAACAAGCGCACTCTCACTCTCTCTCCTATCAACTTTACAGTGCAACATCCTTGAGTTTCCCTCCCTTTCCCCTTGCCAACAAGCCATGGATGCACCCACTACAACTACATCTATGACATATGCAGTGGCAATGATGAAGTGGTGTGCCCAATGCATAATGAGCTCAAGCATACCCAGCTGCCTCATGACCATCTCAACCTAAGTATTGAGGTATGAGTTGTCTACTACTTTTTACCATACTTGACTAACAGTTAATCCATGTTTTTAACACTAGTATTGTAATGGGCCACAAAAGTGGTTGGTGCCCTTAAAGTGGCTCATGTCTAGATTCTAGTATTTTAAGCATAACTTTTTCATATGACATAAAAACTTCATGAAATTCTTTGAGCATCTTGTTAGGATGTGTCTAAGACATGAGAGTCTTTATGTAAGCAACATAGAAGTGTGATAGGCGCATTACATGCGTATTGAGGGAATTTTCAAAGAACTGTGAGTCTGTAATTCAATCCAATAAAATTATACGCATTTTATTAAATTACTCTTTAGAGATGGCCATGCAGCAAAGACAACTTCAACCCTTGATTTATTTTCTTGACATTTTCTATAAACTCATACTATGTGTTGTGCAAATTTCTCTAAGAGGGTTTTTTTGTTTAGATATCTAAATAGCTATTGAGTTATTTTTTATAGAAGCCTCTTAAAGCGACAAAAATGAAAAATCTAAGTAAAATGGAGTTCATTTCCAAGAATTTAGCACGTGCTTATACAAGTGAGTTAAATTGATTGAGAGGCTATAAACATATCTATCTATCATAGATTTGCCTAACCTTGTGGTAACTAATTGTTGGCTTCAGGATTTGTGAACATAGTGCTGACATGCATGAGGTCTTAGAACATATTTTAAGGGAGGATTCCAAGACCAAAGCGAAGTTGCAAGGTATTTCAAGAAGAGTTAGTAAAAGGGTTGTGGCAAGCTCTAGTTTACTAGTTACCAAAAGTTCTTGTCTCGCTTAAGTTCCATGGCATCTTGTGCAGCATTGGCTTCTAAGATACCTCTTAATCCTCTAAGACCTCCTAATTGCAAATTCAAGGATAAAATAAATCTTAAAGAGGTTCCTTGTAGGGACCTCCAAAAGGATGCTTGGTCTGCTCATTTTGATTCTGGAACCACTTTTCATGAGAACAATTTCTTACCTAACTAGCCTTTCATGATCATTAAATAGAAGCGATCGGATCCAGAGCCAAATGCAAGTTCTTTTTCACAGGAAAGGCCCAAGTCTCAAGTGCATTTGCCTGCTAGATGGAGAGGTAAATTCATGAAGCAACAACTTCTTAAAAGCTCCTATGTTGTGAGTGCTCTCACTACTAAAAACACCCAAGGTCCTAGGATATCCAAGCCAAGATTAAAGAATCTTATAGTCTTAAATCACATAATGGACATTTAAATCTTCCAGAGCCTTCCAGATCCTTTGCAGCAGCACATAAACAAGAGGAAACATCGCAAGAGTAGAGTTGTTTCTTCTACATGCCAACGTCTGTGGCTACAATTTAATGCCCCAATCCCTACAATCATGGAAATAAAAAGGCCTCGCATTGCTCGCCATCACATTGCAGTGGGGGTTGTATTGTCATCCATCCTCAACACCTCAATATTATGCCACCTCACAATCCTTTGTAAGGACACGTAGTTGACTGATCTCCAGTCAACCATTGCCTATGCCACTTTATCTGCCTATGGTACTGCCTGAGCTATTTGGTCTACTTGACATTTTTTTTTAAAAGAAACAACCATACCTGCATGACCCTACCCTTCCCTGGTTTACTACTGCAACCATTCTGCACCGACGTGGACTGGTTACAACAGCAAACCACATAGGGGTCATATTTATTAAAAGAAAATGTGGGGCATGCTGCGAGAGAGAGAGAGAGAGAGAGAGAGAGAGAGAGAGAAGTGGAAATCCCTTCTCTTTCACTTTGTCTATTAGGGTTTGGGCTCCCATGCGGGCTGCTTCATCTGCTTCAGAGTTGTTTGACGAGATTTGAGCTTGTGAAGCTTGTGTTTGTGCCACAAGCTCTGCATTTCCTGGGCCTTCTAGATCCTTTACTTGTGTGTACCTGCTTGAAGATCATCGTTAGCAGCCAGCCCGTGCCAAGAGAGAGAGACCCCAAGTCGTTGGCCAAAGGTGACTGGACAAGCAACTGGAGCCATCAGCGCTGTTTGTGTTGTTTGGGAGTTTCTACCTTGTGTAAAGTTGTTGTAGACTCTCACGCTGCCTCTCCCCCTAGCTGCTTGTCCCAACCTTCTATTGCCCTGACCCTACCACACATGTTGCATTTGTGTCACCTCTCCGTCTCTGCGCGCCCTGCTCAGCATTCTGATGCCCCTATCATCACCCCCTGCTATGTCCCGTCACCCACTTGCCCTGTCCCACCTCAACGCTACCCTGCCTACGTCCTGCTCTGTAATACGAGGCCCTCTTGGCCTGTCGTGCCTCAACACTGAGAGAGAGGGGGTGGGGGAATGGGGGGGGGGGGGGGGGGGGGGGGGGGGTTCTCGCCTCCAATTTCTTGTTACCAAAATGCCCCTCTAATTTGTGGTTATTCCCAAAATACCCCTCTAATTTCAAAACTTCCCAATATACGCCACCAAAAATTCCCAAAATACCCTTCAATTTCTTCAAATTTCCCAAGATACTCCTTGCTTGGAAATTTATCTGGGCCAACAATGTTTTCCTGTCATGACCGCCCATGACATTTATAACCTAGTAAACATCTCTAATAACAAATTTTTGAAGTTGTTTTGCAACTTTTCATAGGAAAATTGGTTCTTCCTCAATAGAAGATGATATAACTAGGATTTGATATGGTATTGTGGTCTCTTAAAATGAAATTGCTTGTAATGGAAATGGCCTATGAACTTAGAGAATAACGGAATTAAGAGAATTAAAGTGAGCAACTTTGAGAGCATAGAGGGTGAACTTAATTGGTAGTAGCAACTCAATCATAACACTTAATTAACTAGGTGTGAGCAATACTTTTGCAAGAGAGAGAGGGATTTTAGAGAATATGACAACAGTTGAGGACCGGATTTATGTGGAGCCGGTCCCCCCTCCAAAAGGCATTTGTATTATAGATTCTCTCATTAAGAGAGACTTGGTACAATACAATCTTTGTGTTCTTTGAGACCTCTTTGGCAATATGAAGGTGGAAGCTTCATATACCAAGATTTTGCATAATATCAATAATCATTCTTAGCTCGAAAACAATCAAGAACTTGTGAACATCATTAGTCTTTGTGTTCCCTATCATTTGAGTGCATGAAGATGTATATTTTTATGCATCAACATAAGCCTAAAGCAACAATTAATCTACCTTGCAATACAATTAATCTACTTGCATTAAGTAACTAATCTACTTGCAATAAACCATTAGCCTTCTTGCAATAAGCATAACATGAACTTTGTAGAAAGCATTAACTATCCCAAGCCTCATTCCCAAAACCTCAAACACCTTCGAAGGTGGAGAGAGCTAGCAGGGAATGAGGGTAGGGAAGAGGAAGAAGAAGTATTCCATAGGAGAAAGAAATAATTCCTCACTTCTCATCGCTCTTCTTGCTTCGCATACATAATAGCATAGTAATGAAGATGGAGAAGATGGAAAGCTTAAGCATTGAAGCATAGCTCTTGGTTGGATTTGCATTCCATAGCCAAGAGTGTTGGTGTAGGCTCTCCACTTCTCAAGGAGCTTGGAGAAGGAGATGGAGCTCTCGCACCTTGCATAGCACACAATGAGAGTGTTTGTGAGTGTGTGTGGGTGAGTATACCCCCTAAGCAACCCCCTAGCTTTCTTGGGTCGACCCCCCCTGGTAGCTCATGCTTGAAGCTCATTGGACCCCTCCAAGCCTAGCCAATCATAAGCAGGAGGCATTACAAGCAGCAAGGGTAGCCTTGAGACAAGTGTCCCCCTTTCCCCTTTGAGAGAGAGGACTTGATAAATGCAAAATCAATTAATTAAATCCCCTAAATTATCATTGGATTCCTTGGGTGGCCAACCAATAGGCTTCAGGCACACAACGAGGGCAACATGAGGAGGAACTTGACAAGTGTCTCTTTTTCTTTCTTTGTACCATGCATGCCTTGTGTGAGTGTGTGGGTGTTCTCTCTCATCCCCCCTCATGTAGGGCTCGCCCCCTCCTTGTAGGGATTAAATCTTTGACTTTTTGACACCTCAACCCCTCATGCATAGGCCCAGTTCCCACCACAAGCTAGGCCCTTCAGGACTTTAAGCTTGGGCTGGGTTCTCACCTCAAGTGCAACCCTAACATCTCAAGCATGTCAAGCATCTCAATCATTAAGCACCTCAAGCATCTCAAGCACCTCAATCATCAAGCACCTCAAGCACCTTAGTCATCAAGCATGACAAGCAGGACAAGCACCTCGAGCTGGGTTGGGTTCCCGCGCCTCAAGCTCAGCCCTAGCTTACCTAAGGTCAAAGGACTTTTACACATATTATTGGAGGTCTTTAATGAAGCTAACCCTAAGATCTTATGCTCCATTGGTTAGCCTTGCTCTTTGATAGACCATCTCTCATTTGGGCCCCTTTACCAATGGCCCCATGTTGAGATAGATAGGCTTGCAAGGATTGCTTACAAAACCTCGATAGGCACAACACCGTACAACATGGTGTTTAAACTTAATGCTATACTGCCTATGGAATTCTTAATCCCAACCCTAAGAACAACAAAATTTCTAGAGTTGACAGGTCATGAAATGTCCTCACGTATAGATGACCTTGAATAGCTAGATGAGCTTCGCTCTACACACAAAAACAAAGGCGAAAATAATTTTTTTGATAAGCATGTACGTTCCAAAAAATTCAAAGCAGGCCATTATGTCTTGGTTCATATGTTGAAGCAACATGCAAAGAAACTTAAAAAGCGAGAGATGGGACCCTTTGTGATTAAAGGTTTATCACCAAGTGGGGCCGTTTGGCTTGCTACATTGGATGGGGAGGAAATGCCTAATTGGATAAGTGGTTGCTGACTAAAAAGATTTCATCTACCACTAACCCCAAATATGCTCCAGCAAAGAAAAGGATGCAAGAAAAACATAACATTGTTACAGGATCTCAAGCAGAGGCTAAAGAAATCCATCAAGCAAAGAAAAGGACGCAAGAAAAACATAACATTGTTACAGAAGCTCAAGTAGAGGCTAAAGAAAGAATAGTAAAAAAGAACCTTCCTCAACGGCAACAACAACATGGACCACCTCTAAAGATAAATGCAATTTGGGTCACAGAATTTGACAACGAAACCATACAGTAGCCGAAAATTGATGTCAAAATTGGAAACAATCAAGTGAAGGCAACGGCCATACTTGATTTGGGAGCTAAAGGCAACTTGATCTCCTACAACCTTTACACGCAACTTCAACTTGACAACCAATTACAGGAGACGAAAAACGAGCTCCAGAGTTATTCAGAACATTTGATTAAAGTTTTGGAATGGATGATGCTAAAAGTACAAGTAAATCAACATGACTATCCGCATAAATTTTATGTGGTCGAAGATAAGCACACAACATGCATTATTGCTAGGGCAACCTTGGAAAAAAAGTTACAAGGTACAACTTGACTGGAATCAAAACATTGTAAATATACAATCTGATTTGGCAAAACAGCAAGTTCCTTTTGCTACAAGGGCTAAAAACAAACAATCGGTCCTGCAATTGGCGGACAAAGGTAAGCAGCCCTTACCAGCACCCATTTGACCAACAAGGGATTCCAAAGAGCAATTCAAGGCAGCAAGATCAAGTCCCAAAGGCAAAGACCCTAGTATACAACTGGAGCATGATACATCATAATTCAAAGAACAGAAGTCACCAAGCATACCCCAATACAAACAACAGGGTCGGTACAACAAAGCTATCAAGCAGATTTGGGTCCGAAAAGATCAATTGATCAAGAAGGAGAAATTAGAAATTAGTTTTAACCCTCCAACCACATACTATACAAATAGGAAGCCAAAACCAAACTCTTGCCAAAAACAAATATGGGTACCAAAGAAACTACTCAGCACTCACAACCGCCATACCAAAATCTGGATTCGAAAGCAACAACCTCAAGAACTACCAGTACACAACATCTACAACCAACAAAAGGCAAGTTCCAATCAACTAATATTATCGAAGGTTCAGTGGTGGAGACCTAAGCAAAAAACAATCCCAGACACCAAACAACTGAACAGCCTGGCGTCACCAACTCTATTGACTATCAAAGAAAGAGCCAGAATACTTGAGAGCTTATTGTTCAGACGACTTCCCCAAGAACATACTTCCATGCAAAGCTTCAACATTGACACGGTCGTCCAGGAGGACTTCGACTATGAAGGGGAGAGGAAGCAACACGCTACAAGTGTAAAAAAGGCCACGGTTTTCCTTGATTTTACGGATTTTTATGTTTGATTGTGATTATTTTGATAAAACTCGGACAGATATGCCCTAAAATATTGTGTAATAACAAGATGACAGAGGACAAACACGAAGACGAGCCTCTAGGTGTGTGTGTGTGTGTGTGTATCAAAAAATAGAGGTTTTCAGGCAAAAAAGGTGAGAAAACGGAGCAATCCGACCAAAAATACTAGGATTAATGTATACAATGGATTGTTATGATACTACCTAATTATCTCAATTTTTTGATAATTTTCAAGTCAAGTTAGATATTTTCCTTTATTTTTTATTGTTTTTTCAGCCAAAACAAAGAAAATTAGAAAACTCAAGTGAAATGACACTTTGGTGACAAAAGAAAAATATAGGAGTGATCAATAAACAATTGACAACTTATGGTGAAGACAGGGTGCAAATATGCAGAAAAGTTGCGGAAAGCCAAATTGGCAGATCTTTGGCCAATTGACAAATCTTTCAAAAACAGAGCAATAGGAGTCCAAATGAGGAAATTTATGAGCCTAAAATACATTTCACAACAAGATAAGAGCACATGTCAAATTTGATAAAAAGTGGTCCAGGAACCAAGTTCTTTTGGGCCCACTTAATAGCTCATTTTCACTATTCACAAGTGAGAGAGAGCTTGAGAGACCTAGAGCGATCGGATCTTCTGTGACTCTGTATGACGCACACAACACACCAATAGGCACCAGATATGAGAGGTAGACTCGTTACCATGAGCTTTTCTTGTTCTACATTCTCTTTGTCGCGAAAAACTTCAAGAATCGCCAATGTAGCTTCGCGGGAAAGAAACTGAGAAGAGCCCATAACGCATCAACCACCCAACTGGTTGCTATGAGACTTGATGGGAGGTTAACCCTAAACTAAAGAACATCTCTACAACCTCCAATGGGGGTTTAGGTCAACCGAAAAAACCCTAACCTTTTCAGACACACCAAAGGGCTGATCGAAAAAGAATCACCAAAATGACAAAAATTCAAGAGAAGATACATCTCAAGCATGTCTATAAGCCAAGTAAGTCTCCATCCGAATCAACCATCAAAAAGTGGGTCAAAACATTGGGCAAGGCTTCGGGTCCGCAAAGCGTCATTTGGGCTTCACGACCGAGATAAGTGCCCGTTTGCCACCAAACGTCACAGGCTTCATCGACATATCATCAACAACCAATATGTAAGGTCAGACATCAAGAAAAACTATCGTTGACAGTCTCCTCAACAAAAGATGCTATTTGAGCAACAAATCGCCAAAAAGCGGCATCTATGAGTCCAAAGAATTCATTATAGCCACAGGAGGATGCATAGAGACACCACATGCGAGGGAAATAGAGATCAAGAAGAATCTCTAAGTTAACATGGCCACAATGGAGAAATCCCCTCCGAAGACTGAAATACCTAGCAGGGAGTTTCAAAACTAATCACCTTTTTAAAGTGAAAAACACTAGTAGGGCTTAAGGCACAATCACCAAATACCTCAAAGCATCAATATCAGCTTTTATCAGTAGACTTCATACGCGTATGAAGTCTCATAGACAATTTTTGCACAAGAAACACTCACATGAATTCACAACATCATTCTGCATACCCTTTAGATGCAACATACAGAATTTCATTGAATTTGGAGCTATTACAGGCACCCAAGAACCAAAAAACGCAAAGTCTCAGCCTAATCTCAATATTTGGCTTTAGACTTATAAAAATGGCTCCAAATCATGTGAAAGTTTGTGCACAGCATAAACCTAGCCCAAATATCATACGACTATGCTCAAAAATGCATTCTGTAAAAAGAGACTTTATACGCGTATAAAGACTAACTCTGCAATAAGGGAGTGCTGCTAACAAACTGATCATCCAAACTTGTAAAGTATATCCTGTAAGAAATGCGGAATACAATAAGGATCTAGTAGCAGGGAGAGTAGAGAGAGATATGATGCAAAGTAGATTAGTGGCAAATCGAAAACTTTAGATTACCACACTATTACAAAGTGATGGCGTCATCCACCATGCGCTCTCAAGAGAGAGCTTAGATGGCAATTTAGACAACTAGAGTAAGTAGGAATACAAGGAACTAACAATCCTTACACAACAATGTGTTGTGTGCGTCACATGTGCACACCATTCTACCGAATTACTCATGAGAAGGCCTCCTTATATAGATGTAAGGGAGCCTCTAAACGCCCATGTGCAGCCGCCCTTAGATAGCTAAGTCCAAGTAGGACTCTCCCATGCGCCCATGTGTAGCCGCTTTTGGGTAGACAAGTCCTCCTAGAAATCGGCCACCGGCCAAGGAAATCCGGCCACCGGCAAAGGACCACTAGCCGCTGACCACCGGCCAAAGACCACGGACCACCGGCCACCACCGGAAGGCCATTTTCCGATTGTCTTCCGGCCGTCGTCCGGTCAAGATATTCTAGAAAAAAGGAATATTATGGCAAATACATTCCGACAAAAAGGAATATTCCAACCCCTAAAGTTGCCCCTGAATTTGCTCCGTACTATCCACGATCACAAATAGAGATCTCATCAGCATGCAAAGCTGGAATCAACCAAATATATGTGCACCATTGGCTTCTCCTCATATGGGGGCCTTACAAACTGTGCAATATATATTGTGGTGGAAAAACTGAGAAGGTGGGCATTGCAAGTATACCAACATATCCTATCAAGCCTCTACACCAAATTGGGAATGTATTGGTCATCACTCACTTCATTTTCAAAAACAAAGTGTCATAGTCTGATTTATGGCCTTAAGCTCAAGAACACTTACCCAATTTCATGTGTGCATGCCTTATAAACATGATGGACTAGGTCTGCAACAAGTCTGGGTCAAGGACTCTCAAGTAGACTTTATATGCGTATAAAGTCTACAAGCCTTGATATGGTAGGCTAGCTGGGATTTAAAGCCTTTAGCTCTTGGAACACATCATCATGAGCCCTCTAACACACATCAATCCCAATTGGAGAGATGACCTTCATTCATTCAGAAAATCTAAACATGTGTAATGACATGTTTTGAAGCCTTTTTAACATCATTCACAAGCCCAAATTCATAGCAGAATTCATGGACACTTTACACAAGCCATATAGCACCAGCCTGTGGAATTTCTAATTGTTTTGCATCAATAGTCTTTATACATGTATAAAGTCTAAACTATTATGTGGGAGCCAAACCAACAATTTCTCAGCACTGGTTTGTGCACCATGTTGCATACAATGCATACCTTCAATTTGGATAAGTTTGGGCTAGATAATGACCACTTGCAATACAAAAGCAAAAATTTCCTCCTATGGAGTATTCTAGACCCCATCCAATTAGTCCACATCCAAATGGGAATCAAAGTTGATAATGGGAGTCCCAACCACCAAAGGAAGCTACAAAAGAAGCCAAGGCCAGTAAACTAGAAGACTTCATACGTGTCTGAGGTCTCCTAATGATTAAATGATAGACTAGGGCAAAACCTACACTCCAAGGCTTTTATCCCAACAAAAGTAACCCAAATCTCTAATCATATCAAATTTTATGGCCATTTACCCATCTTCACCCCAATATCGGAACCCCAAGCTCCATAAGTAGAATCTGGCTCCAGACTCAGGAGGAGAATCCAAAATCCAATTTCACTGTCATAGATGGATATAACATGCTAATGACTACTTGCACTGAAAGTTTGAGTCATTTGTAACACAGTCGACTTCATACGCGTATAAAGTTTCACTGCTCTAAAGATAAACCTGGAGGTTAACTTTGACCAATCTAAGCCTCCACAACAGGATTATGAGTACATTTACCCCATTTCATCCCACTTAAGCCTCAAATACTCAGAACTAAGCCAAAATCCAGTTTCAAGCCTGCAAGGAGTTTAATGGTCACAGCTTGTCCAAACAACATCCAAATTGAAACCCAGACATATATTCATGAAGTACATGATGAGTGTTGTGCGTATGTGAAATATCACACTGTTTTGAGCACTTAGACATTATACGCGTATAATGTCTCACAGCATCATTCATCACCCAAAAGCAATCATCATCATATGCATTGCACCCTTAGGCCCTAGTTAACCTGCTTTTCAATTTAAGAGTCATTTGGACAGATAAATACTGAGAAAATGCAAGATTGACTAATCAGTTGAAGTGTCTGCAGGATCTATGGAGTCCAGTAAATCACTAGCAAAGAAGAATAGGGTGTCTGTAAAAGACATTATTGTGGCCAGTGAACCATATACACTGCTAGAGGAGACACTTGAGCCAGCCAAGGCATGGGTAGACGAGGCCACATTAGAAAAGGAAGGAGTTGCAGTGTATCAAGGCACTTTCAGAGACCCACAAGGCAACACAGTGGATATCCCAATGAATCCACGAGAGATGTTAGAAATGGCAAACAGAGAAGAAACCCTCACCTAGCTAGAAAGAGTGGACCTTCATAACTTCTACACGGCACCACCAGTAGGTGTGGATGTTCAAAGAGTATATGAGCTAGTCAGCTTTATTCAAAAAGACGGCAAGGCCATGATAAGATCTTTGGATGGCCAAAAGACAGAAACTCTAATCACACCTCAAACCATAGCAGATGCACTTGGGCTACACAATAGGGAAACTCAGTTCGAGAAAGAAGAGATGAGGTGAAGGTCTACGCACAAAAGAAATTTAATCAAACATTCAAAGACCTGGTGGACCCAAGGGCTGCAAAGATATGCAAACTCTACAACCAATACTTCCACGTTTGCAGCAAGAGGCCACAGAAATACACAACTCCTCCCCATGCAGTGGCAATTACTATAACCTGGGCTTTGAAGAGCAGCGTACCAAAAGAGGTGAACTACGCTCAATATCTGCATGAGAAAGTGGTTGGCATAGGCATGGAAAAGCCAAAGTGCATTGGACAAGGGGAAACCTTGACAAAGATTGCATATGAGGCAATCGGAGCAAGAGGACATTGGCCAGAGCCATCAACACAGAATGAGTTGTTCAAAATGAAACCTGATATCAAAGATGAGCCGGTAAAATCAATAGCTCCACCCATCACCACAAGGTTCAGAAGAAAGCTGGAAACACTGCCTGAAGACGAGCCTATGGAGCCACCAAGGAAGAAAGGAAAAGCGGCATTGGCCAAGGAATCCAGACCTAAGGAAACACGCAGTCAAAAAGTTGCTTGAATTGAAATACTGATAGAACAGTTCAGAGCAGAAAGAGAAAATAAAGGAGATTTTGAAGAGTACTGGTGCCAAACCCAGCCAAAGTTGGAGGAAGCTCCTCTAAACCACTAGAGGATCAGTTTGATCATTACATCCGGGCATATGAAGTGACAGAAAGGGTAATTGACCAACAAAACTTAGAGCCTTTCATGATGGAAGAAGTGCAAGACATCAAAAAGAAGTTGAAGGAAACGTCGGAAACACTTGTGAAGAAGGATCAAGAGGAAGATCAAACAAAAGAGGAAACACCACCTTCTCCACCAAGTGCTTCTACACCTCCTCCGAGTCTAAAATTATCAACACCTGAACCACAATCATCACCAAAAGCAACAAAAGAGGCCACGTATGCACACAAAGATCAGGAAAAAGATGATAAGAATACTTATGAGGAACTCATTCAAGCAGGATATATGATAGCAGAGGCTTCCACAGTGGTTTATCGTACTCCTAACCCACCATGGCTGCAAAGGAAGAAGGAGAAAGACAAGAGCTTCCCAAAAATGAGGAAAGAGATGATGAAGTGGAAAAGAGAAAGGTAGACCACGAGTCTCAACAAAGTGCTCCAGAAAGATATTCACCACAGCCCGGAGTGTTCAAGTGACTCTGGTGCTTCAATGGAGACCCTTGGCTAAGCCATTCCGAGCACCACCTACAGGAGTATTGATCAGTACGGATTATCAGGTTCCATTGGCTGGTCCAATCGATAGACCCACAGCTCAAAACCTTGTAGCAGCAAACTGAAGATGACATAAGAGCCGCTTATCAAATACTGGATAGAGTCAGGACGCGGTCTCTTACCATTGCTAAAGAGAACAGCATGCTGCGTATCAGGGATGACAACATGCAAATGGAACACGAGAAACTCTCAAATCTGGTACAATATACCCACCTAAAGGCCAAAGAAGCAGAGAAAGAGCTCGACACTCTTACTGCAGCACTAAGGGAATCTGAGAGCAAAAGAGACACTCTCCTGCTAGAGATGACTGAAGCCTCAAGAGTAATCAAGACTCTCCAAGAGCAAAAAGATCAGGTCTTGGATGACTTAGAAGTGGCAAAAGATGAAGTCCTAGAGTTGAAGGAAAAATTAGAGCTCCAAGACTTGACAATCAAAAGTCTAAGGGCTACACCAAGGGCAGTGAGTGCAAGTGCAAGACCAGATGCCCAATTCATACAAACCTTGGAAGCACAAATCACCGCCCTACGAAAGGAATTGCAGCTAGAGCAAAGACAGAAAATGCATATGGTAGAAGGATCTCTAGCCGCCAAAGAAAGAATAGAGCAGAACACCAAGTTCTCCAGAAATAACATGAAGAACTTCAAAAGAATCTGGAAACATTGCAAGAAGAAATGGTTGACATGGCCGAGAAAGCTACTCAACGAGACACATTGGCGCAAAGACAGATCAGTGACTTGCAAAAGGAGATAGAAGTTTTAAGGACACGGGAACCAGAACCAAGGGCCAGTGAAATGGGGGCAAATGCTACGGATGAGCCCATGGAAATTCCTGAAGGTGCCGAAGATATACAACACAAGGAAGAACAGGAAGAGACAATGGTAGAACAAACACAACCACTGACCGCAGATGAGGAGACATGCCTCCAGCTTTTGATAGAGAAGACAACAGCCAAAGACCACAAGGTAGCCTTGGAATGGGAATCAAGAATGCTCCATTTTGTAGGAGTCCAAGGGCTGGCTGCAAATGTACTTAGGGAGGAATGGATACAACCCACACTCCCATATCCTCTCCTAAAGTATGAAGTAATACTAATCAGGAAAAGAGTCAAAGTAGAAGCCACAAAGCCGATCTATGAAGCAGATGTCAATAATATAAAAGGTGCGGGTAGAGTGGTGGACTCACAACCAAGATGGAGAAAAGCTTGGCTCCTAAAGTACCCAAGGTTTTTGAAATACTTGGTGGAGTCCCCAAAGATTATCAGAGATGACCTCCTAATTTGCCCAATCCCTCGTGTTTGCGCGTGGGTAAATCATTTCAGAATCCTGAAGGCTCATCCAAAATGGCTGAACTACCAGTCTATGCCTGCACCATGGAAGGAGAGAGAATATGTGTCTCTTATATGGTGAAAACCCTGAAGGGCACCATTAAGATCTTCACAGGCTCTCCAAACTTGACGTGCGTCATGGTCACAAAAATCTGCAAAACCTTGTTGCCTTGTTTTGAAGTGTTCATGCCTTCTAAAGCGATGGATTCTACACTCCTATCAACGAGCGACACTGTCACTACAATGACATATGATCTGTCAAAACAACCATCTCCAGAGGTTTTACATCTACCGTATCAGAGAATCATGTTTCTGCCTAGCTATCACATGCAAGCTTTTGAAGAAGCTTTCTACACGGGGTTCTTTACTTATGATAGCAAGATATTTGGCCCAACAGTCACTTTGGGTAACATCAGGTACAAATCATACCTAAAGCTGCTAAAACCACCAGGCTTCCACTAACAGCAGAACAACTCTCACTAAAGCAAGACCAGTCATGTCGGAGGCGACATGGATGCGGAAGGGGGGAGTGTTGATGGCGGAATACAGAAGAGGTTCCAGAATACATTGTACTTATTTTTTGAAGCAGAATGATACCTTTTGTAATATTTGAGCAGCCATTAGACTTGGTGGGAACGAGCCTCTATGGAGGAATGTGTATAAGTCAATTTTGTAACCTAAACCTAACTTTTGAATTAATCAAATCCGGTTATCACTATGCGTGGTGTCTGAGAGAGAGAGAGAGTGTGTGTGTGAGAGAGAGAGAGAGTGTGTGACTTCTTCTCTTCCCTATGCGCGGTATGGAAGGTCCATTGCTAAAGCGACACCACCATTGTGTTAGCAATGGCAAGGGCTTCCCTTCAACGCCAAGAGTGTGTGATTCTGACTACGACACGAAGAGAGCTCCTACGAGCTTCCGGTTTCTTGCAAACCAGGTGTCCGTTTGATGAGTTCTTTGCACCTATGGGTTCATGGCAAGTAGGACTACACACTAGGATCATATGCCACAAAAAATGGTAACTTTTATTTTGTTGCTTGTCTTTATATGTGATTGTCGCAAGAGGTAGTTTGAGGTGGGTTATCAAGTCACAGTCCATATTATATTGATCTCATGGTAAGGAGAGTGTATCTTGTGAGTTTCGTGACATTTTGAAGGCATTTGACCTAGATTTGGTGTCCGTTTGATGAGTTCTTTGCACCTATGGGTTCATGGCAAGTAGGACTACACACTAGGATCATATGCCACAAAAAATGGTAACTTTTATTTTGTTGCTTGTCTTTATATGTGATTGTCGCAAGAGGTAGTTTGAGGTGGGTTATCAAGTCACAATCCATATTATATTGATCTCATGGTAAGGAGAGTGTATCTTGTGAGTTTCGTGACATTTTGAAGGAATTTGACCTAGATTTGGTGAGCATTAGTGTTGTATTTTGGAGTCCCTTCACTAGTGCGTTCTTAGATTTGATTTCCTCAATTAGAGATTGTCTTAAAAGGTTGAGAAGTAGTTTCACAACCATCTTCTTGTTTCCATGCGCCTGCGGGTTAAGCTTCATCCTCGGCCGCCATAAAGTTGTTGGTTTTGTTCTCGCTATGCTAGCGTCCGTCGCTTGCGGCATACCCGCCAACACTTTTCTTTATTGTTGTTGTTGTTATTGTTAGTCTTGGGAGAATTTTGTGTCGCATTGTTCCTACCCTTTGGCTCAGCCAGTTCCTTGACTTTTGTTGGCTTTGAACTCTTCTTACTCCCTTATTGAAAATGAATCCTCAAGGTGACCACAATGTGATGTATGAATGTCGAGATAGTTTTAGGTCTTTCTGAGTTAACATACTCACTCATCTCCTTAGATAGGCAAACACAAATTTATTTATTATTGTTCCTTAAAGTCTATCTTCTTGTAGATAATGGCTTTGTGATGTAACTCCCAAAACTTATCGACATGCTTTTGAATAGATTCATATGGGGCCATTTTCAAGCTTTTCCTTTCTTTGAGAACTTTGTCTTTGGCATCACATGCAAGAAATTACTTCACAGTAGCAATCCTCAGAGCTTTCCATGTTTTTGGAGCCTTATCATAATAGCAATCCTCATAGATTTCCATGTTTTTGGAGCCTTAATTCACAATAGAAATCCTCGTAGCTTTCCATGTTTTTGGAGCCTCACCTTGAGCACTTAGGCTTGCCCACCATTGACGGGCTGACTTTTGAAAATGCATAGAAACTTTTCAGAGCTTTGAAGATTCCGAGAAATCTTCATTTTCAAGATCCGCATTAAATTATTGGATAAAAGCAAACACTTTATCAGTTTCTCCAAAGGTTCCATCATAGGTAAGGAAAGTGATGTTCTTTTCTTCCTCTTTATATTTTTCAGCTTTCTTGACTTCTTCCATGCCACATAACTTCTTCATTTATCCCTTTTCTTCTCTCTCTCTCTCTCTCTCTCTCTCTCTCTCTCTCTCTCTCTCTCTCTCTCTCTCTCTCTCTCTCTCTCTCTCTCAGGTGGCAAGTCATTGTCCTCCATGTCAGAAGATCATGATGACGAGGAGGAAGAGGAAGAAGAAGGCAAGGATGGTGACCGCTTTCTTCGCTGCCTCTTACTTGGATTTATTTCTCCCTTCTTTGGATTTATTTCTCCCTTCTTTGGATTTGCATGGGAGGGAGTGCTTGATGATTTTGTGTTCTTTTTGTGAGGGCTAGGTGACTATCGTGCCTACCGTCTTCTTTGGGCAGCATCACTTTCACAGGTGGGGGTGTCACTTTCATACCTCTCCCTTGAAAGTTCACGACGCACTTCTTCTTCTCGAGCAGTTTGCCTTGGAGGTCCTTCCGATATCTCCTCTTCATTACCCAAAGAGATTTCTTTTGGAGGTCTCACTAGGAGGCCTCACAAGAAATCTCTCTTCTTAGGAACTTGGGGGAACTTGAAGGCCTTGAATTTGGCTTTGAACCTCTACTTGCAAAATAGGGTTTCCCATTGCTTCTTGTAACTTATCAACAAGATAGTTGAAAACTCTACAACCATCATCACATGGTATCCCATGAGACAAAACTAAGTTGTCAATATTATTCTCTTGATTATGTTGTGCCATGATTAAATTTACTTGTATGTGTATGCTCGTTCTTTCCTTGGCACTTCCAAAACTTTGGCTACTCCTCTTATCCCTTGAAAATAAGCACTTGAGTAACTACACCAATGGTTTAGAACATTTTTAATTGTAAAGAGTAGTGGAATGGGTTTAACAATGCTAAGCTAGCATCGATTCTTGTCGATGAGCAGCTAATATCTCAATAATGTTTAAGTCGTAGAGGCAAATCTGGAAAGACTCCATTGTTAAGACCATAGTTTTCACTGGTGTCCTCTGTACTCTGTAAACAGGCATGCCAATTGAGATAATAAATCCCAATCCCACTTACCCTATTGCAATGAACAACTCCAACCTTTCATAGATTACTCAAGGACCTCTCCTCTTAACCAAGAAAAGAGAAACCTCAGCTTTGATACCAATGTCAGAGAATCTAATTCTTACTTTAGATTCAATGGAACTTAAACATATGACATGAGAGAGTTTTCTTGAAGAGAAACACAAGAGGACTCTATACTTTGTGTTGGGTTTATTTCTTTACACAACTACACTAAAACATTAAAATCATGCACATAACTCAAAGAGAAGGACACAATTAGGATTGACAACTCGATGAGGACCGGATTTGCTTAGAGTTTGTCCCCCTTACAAAAGGTCTCTGTATTAGAATTCTCTCTCAAAGAGAGATTTGAGTACAACACAACTTGTGCTCTTGAGGAGCTTTCCTTGAACCAAGAAGATTGTGCTCTTAAAAATTCCATGGTATAACCCTTTTACCAAGTCCTAAACACCCCAACGGGGAGAAAGGACTGCGAGGTAAGAGGTAGATGAGCATGAAAGAGATATTTTTCAAGCAAGAGAATTTGTATTCCGTATATGCTTGCTCATGGGAAAGCTCTTAGCATAGCTTAGCATAATAGAATAGAGAGATGATGAAGGAGAAGCTTTCACTTGCTTGGATTTGGATGCATAGCCAAGTGCTTGAGCATGATGGTCTCCTCTTGAGCTCCCATGAGAGAGAGAGAGAGAGCTTGTTTTGCCAACTTGAGCACCTGAGAGAGAGTGTGAAAGGAGTAAGAGAGCAAAAATCCAACAAGCCCTTGCATATATACACACACCAACTTGCACTAGTCTTCAACAAATAGAATGCATACAACTTGACCAATGATAAGTGCACACTTAATGTGTAACTAATACATGCTCATACACTTGTCCACCTTGCTATGCATGAGAAACCCCCCCCCCCCCCCCCCCCCCTCCCTTCTCTAGGACTTGTCTTGGCAAGTGTATACACCACACACACTCACACATACTTGCTGACTTCTGTAGGACTTGTCTTGGAAAGTGTACACACCACACACATTCACACATACTTGCTAACTTCTCATAAAGCAAGTTAGTGCTACTTTGGACATTTGGTCTAGCCAAGCTTAGTAAAGAAGGAGTAGAGTCAACTTTCTAAATGAAGAAGGGCTGATATAACCTTAGTCTTTAGCTTTTCCATTTCATTTATTAAAAACCATAAACTTACCCTTAAAGTTAATTAGCTCGTGGACTTTTGCACAAATCTTGGAGGCTTATGAAGCTGACCCAGGCTAGGTCTACCTGCTAATTTAGGACCTCCTAATTAGGATGAACTTTGGAAAAATAAAACATACCCTTGGGCTTCAAAACTTTGCCTCCTATGCAAAACCTTAGCACCCTTGGGATTTAAAACTTCACCTCCTGTGCAAAACCTTTGCACAGTACTTTGGAGGTTCCCACCAAGCTGCTCACAAAACCTCTAAATTTAGACTTTCTAGATTTAGAAAATTTGTGACAAGTTAGAATTTTACCCTAAGGCTTCCCAGACTTCATACTTGGAGTCTAAAGAGTTATTCTAATGACTTGAACTTAGCACATCGGCTTTCTAATTTTAGACTCCAGTAACTACTTTAGGTCATCTCCTTTGTCCTGTACCTTTGATGAAGGCTTCTTGGGATACATTTATCCTTGTTTGACATGTATCTATGATTGAAACAACTAGATAACAATTAACCTTTCTCTTTTATGGACTTCTCCCCTTTTGGTCCCAAGCCTTTAACCAGGCTAGTCCTTAAGCACTTAATCAATTTCACTTGTTCTCGTTTTATTTTCTTTGAACTTAAGTGGCCAATTTAAAATGCAAAATACTTTTAGAAGGTTAGAAATTAATTTTCATGACATTGGATTTAGAAACTGGCATGATTTGGCTTCTCATAAGTTTAAAAGGACCGAAGTGTACAAGGTGTGTATGGAACAAAGAAGCTACCAGTGTGCTAGCTTTGTCTCTTTCAGATAAGCATGGAAAAGGTGCACAAGAGCTTCCTATTTTGTTTGATCTTTTGCGCCTTCACTATCAAGCAAATTCGAACAAAAATCTACAATGTATGGAAAACAATGAATGTTACAAAATTTGTTCCAAACGATCTTTTGTGTGAGCATTCTAGATACAAAAGACTAATTAAAGACCCCCCACGTTTTCCTTGCATATCTTGTGGTTCATTAATGTTCAATAAAAGCTTGTGTAGTGTATCTCGGATTTGAAGCTAGGTACTTGCCCAATCTAAGCCTAAGCCTTTCTTCTTCGAGGGAGATTTCTAGACTCAAGTTTCTTTAGGATGTAATCTCTCATTGAAAAAACAACAAAGCCCAAAGTTTTGTATGTAAGGTGAAATGATATTCAATGTTGAGAAACTTCATCATTTGATTGTTTGGAGTGATGACAGATATGGGTGCATTTTTTATTCAAAGCAATTCGTGGTCATGCTGACTACCTCGATGCTAAAACTTAGTGGCAAAGAAGTAATCAATGATATCATAAAGTATATCGTTTTTGCGCTTCAATTCTTTCTATGTGTCCTTGAATCGATGAACATAGTATCCACTGTTGTAATGGCATTGAATCACACCAATCTATTACATATATAATGGAGCTTGAAATGTTGAAGCCCAATGACTTCATCCACGTATTGAACAATGGGAGACTTTGAGCTTTGAGCTTTTGAATCAATTAAAAAAAAGAAATGAGCTATGCCTACACCGCTGACCTTCGCCTTGGAAAGAATAATCAACTGACTTTGCTTTGAATGCATGGCGTTGATCATCATGTCGTTGAGAGAGAGAGAGAGAGCATGTTGCTGCAATCTATGTACGTAATTGTTTGTGTGTGTGTGTGTGAGTGTGTGTGTGAGAGAGAGAGAGAAGCTTTCATCTGCTCGCAACATTTCCTTTTTGTGCATGAGTGCCAAGCGGGACCATGTGATAGCTTAACCACGAGTAAGAGAGATAGGGAAGCTCGCCTGTGAGAGAGTTTGGACGTTTCCATTGGAGAAAGAAGAAGCAGGCGTCGACGACAACCTGAGAGAGAAGTCGACAGTTGTGCGCAGGTGAGAGAGAGAGAGAGAGAGAGAGAGAGAGAGTGTCCATATTGTTGTCTGTTGGAAGCCATTTCCCTCCTGTCGAACTAGCGACATCAGCCATTGTGTGTGTGTGGCGCCAATGAGCAGCCAGCTTGTGTGTGCAGGCTCCAATGAGCTCAAGCACAGCAGAATGCGCTCTTCCAGGACTTTGCTGCGTAGAGTTCCGAGGTGGGCGTGCATGTGTGCGTGTGTGGGGTTGGGGCTGCAATCGATAGCAACACAGCTTGCACATGTTGCAAGGTTCCCAGCCTGCCTCTCTCTCTCTCTCTCTCTCTCTCTCTCTCTCTCTCTCTCTCTCTCTCTCTCTCTCTCTCTCTCTCTCTCTCTCTCTCTCACACACACACACACACACACACACACACAACATAGCTTGCTCACGTGTTAGAGGAGCGAACAGCTTTTCACTCATGACTTACAGGTACAGGATGGAGCCAAGTCTCGAACCGAGATCGGTCAATACTTTTATTACAGCACTCTCTAGATGCAGCATGTCGTGTGCTGCTTCTGCAGAGATGGAGGTTCCATGTGAAGAAGCAATCCTTTCTACCAATAAGCAGCTAGCTGGCTGAGAGAGAGAGAGAGAGAGAGAGAGAGAGAGAGAGAGAGAGAGAGAGAACATGTCTGATTGAGTCGTGACTGTGCGTGTGCGTGTGTGTGTGTGTGTGAGTGAGAGAAAAAGAGAGAGAGTATGTTGTATGCATTGACTGTGTTGCCAAGAGGAAATTCTAGAAAATTAGGAGTATTTTTTAGGTTTTTACACTATTTTTTCCTGTTTTGGGGCGGAATTTCTCCTTCTCCTCTAGCCAGCCTCAACCGACATTTTTGAAATTGAAAACGGCACGCTATTAAGCTGAGATTCTTAAACACGGCTCGCCACGCTCCTCAAGGCCAGCCAAGACACACACAAAGTGAGCTGCAATAATGTTAATTTAGAAAAAAAACCAATGTTCAGGAAAAATCATTTTTCCAAACATATAAAATTCCTTTCCCTGAGTTTGCCAAGAGAAAATTAGGAGTATTTTTGTGTTTTTACACTATTTTTGCCTATTTTGGGACGTAATTTCACCTTCTCCTCTAGACCTCAGCTGACATTTTTGAAATTGGAAACAACACACTATTAAGCTGAGATTCTTGAGCACTGCTCGCCACGTTCCTTAGAGCCAGCCTAGACACACAAAAAGTGAGCTTCAATAATGTTAAATTAGAAGGCAAAACCAGTGTTCGGTAAAAATCACTTTTCCAAACATATAAAATTCCTTTCCTTGAGTTTGCCAAGAGAAAATTTTAGAAAATTAGCAGTATTTTTCGGGTTTTACACTAATTTTCCCTATTTTGGGGCGGAATTTCTCCTTCTCCGATCCTCTGGCTTTCAATCGGCATTTTTAAAATTGGAAACGACACACTATTAAGTTGAGATTCTCGAATACTGCTCACCACGCTCCTCAAAGCTTGCCAAGACACACAAAAAGTGAGTTGCTATAATGTTAATTTAGAAGGAAAAACCAGTGTTCGGGAAAAATCGTTTTTCCAACTATGTAAAATTCCTTTCCTTGAGTTTGCCAAGAGGAAATTTTAGAAAATTAGAAGTATTTTTTGGGTTTTTACACTATTTTTCCCTATTTTGGGACGGAGTTTCCCCTTCTCCTCTGGCCCTCATGAGCCTGCATTTTTGAAATTGGAAACGACACGCTATTAAGTTGAGATTCTCGAACACTGCTCGCCACGCTCCTCAGGGCCAACCAAGACACACAAAAAGTGAGCTGCAATAATGTTAATTTAGAAGAAAAACCAGTGTTTAGGAAAAATCATTTTTCCAAACATATAAAATTCCTTTCCTTGAGTTTACCAAGAGGAAAGTTTAGAAAATTAGGAGTATTTTTTGGGTGTTTACACTATTTTTCCCTATTTTGGGACGGAATTTCACCTTCTTCTCTAGACCTCAGCTGGCATTTTTGAAATAGGAAACGACACGCTATTAAGCTGAAAGTCTCGAGCACTGCTCGCCATGCTCCTTAGGGCCAGCCAAGACACACAAAAAGTGAGCTTCACTAATGTTAAATTAGAAGGCAAAACCAGTGTTCAGCAAAAATCATTTTTCCAAACATATAAAATTCATTTCCTTGAGTTTGCCAAGAGAAAATTTTAGAAAATTAGGAGTATTTTTTGGGTTTTTACAATAATTTCCTCTATTTAGGGGCGGAATTTCTCCTTCTCCGATCCTCTGGCTTTCAATCGACATTTTTGAAATTGGAAACGACACGCTATTTAGCTGAGATTCTCGAACACTTCTCCATGTCTCCCTTTCTTGCCATAAAATTAAAAGCCTTGCTCTTCTACTCTCTCTCTCTCTCTCTCTTCCTCCCTCCATTGCATGTAATCTTTTTAGTTTATGTTATGTACTATAGTTCATGCACTTTCTATTGTGGCACCCGGTTGATGTGATTTAGAGCAATACAATAAAGGATGCAAAACTTTATTGTAGATAATGAAATGGTTGTCATTGCCTTGAATTGGATGCATAAAAAATACTTGCACATGTTGTCACCTTAAATAGGAGGGGAAGGGGTACCCAAAATTGAACCATACTCTTTTTTGACCGTAGCAACGCACGGGTCACATACTAGTGCACGAACAAAAGAGCTAGTGTTTGGATAGTCTCCACAATACGAATGTTCAATGTAGAAAGACAATCTTTCAATGGTTCCCATTTTTATTTTGTGCATACGAATGTGAAAGCATGCTATTCTAGTTGGCGTATCATTACAAAAACGTTTTGCCTTGTAATCATTGGATGCATTGTACACTTCGTTAATTAATTAATCAGGAAGATTCCCTTCGCTTGGCCTTTGCAAAAGGAAAAGTTCAACTGTAGCTAGTTCCCACGTTGTGATCGCTTTTACCTTGCAGACCTGCACCGCTGTACCATTTTACCTCGAATTGAGGTGGACACCTTGGCGTTGAAGTGTCCATGGCTCTCCGGGCATCCCTCAGATGGAAACATAGAGCTTGAAAGTAGAGGGCGCGAGCACTGCACACACTGGTCCTGCCTCTTTCATCCGATGCCTGGACTAAAGTGCAATGCACTGGCGCATACACCAGAAATGACAGGAGGCGGGGATTGGAAAATGGCAGTGCAAGCCGGGCGAGGATGTTGATGGTAATGTCGTCAGGGAGATTCTGCCATGCGCATCAGTTCATAGCCTGCAGTCGCATTCTGCTCCTCAGCGATATGCTCTGCCTGCACTGTGCATTCTCGCCGCCGACTATCGGCCATCTGTCACTCGCACCCACCCATCACCACTTTCTGCTGCTCAATGAAGACAGCACACCTGTAAAGCGATAGAGAGAAAGAGAGAGATTTGGCTTCCTCGCCCATGCCTCGACTCTACCCGCGCGGGTCTCACTGCTGCAGGTTCGCAACGCTTGCAGAGCCTCTCTCATCCGGTCCATGTATTGACCAGCCTAGCGTCGCCTTGCTTTCAGCCTACAAGACCTTAATAATTAATTACTTGTGCGTTCCCTTCATCTCCGGGTGTCTACTGTGACGACCCGGGAGGTTGGGCCGTCGGGAGTAACGTGCGCGTCAAGTGGGCACGGGGGTCTAAAGCTCTTTCCCTGGAGCTCTTTGATACCAAGTGTGACGACCCGGGAGGTTGGGCCGTCGGGAGTAACGTGCGCGTCAAGTGGGCACGGGGGTCTGAAGCTCTTTGCCTGGGGCTCTTTTACCAAGTGTGACAACCCGCTGGTTGGGCCGTCGGGAGTAACGTGCGCGTCACAGACACGGGGGTCTGGAGCTCTTTTCCTGGAGCTCTGGAACGGGACCTGGAGCTCTGATACCAAGTGTGACACCCCAGGAGCTGGGCGCGTCATGGAGAGGTGCGTGGTGGGCGCGTTTGCGCTCAAAGGGCCCGGCTCGGACGGGACCGGCTCGGGGCAAGGTGCTTTTGTCTTCAAGGGCTGGCTCGGACGGGACCCCGGCTCAGGGAGGGCCCAGCTCGGACGGGACCGGCTCGGGCGTGGTTGCGTTCCATGGGTCGACGGCCGTTTTGCGTTTCGCGGATCTTGCGTTCCGGGTCCCTAGCCCCACGTAGCCTCAGGCTCCGCCGCACTCACGGAGGGTCATAGCGTGCCCTGGGGAACCTTGCGTGGAGTCCCCACGGTGCACGAGTGCGTGGAGTGAGGCTAGCGTGTCTAGGTGGGGGGTCCCCTCCCGTGGCCGTTTTCGGGAGGCTCATACCCCTTATATACACCCCCGGTTGAAGAGAGTTCGACGTCCTCGTCGAACGAAGGGAAAAGAGAGCTTGGCTATGCATGAGGCCAAGGGACTAAGGGGTGCATATAAGTGCAAAGTGAGCAAAAACTGTACCGGAATGCAAGTAAGTAGCATGCTTTGTTTTTGTCATTTTTGAAATGAGTGTGTGTGTATTTTTGGGTTTTTGGCAGAAGGCCGAAAAGATATGCTTTGAATACGCAAGTAGAATTCCCCATACTTGAGCATTCCCCAAAAAGGTAACCCGGAGTGCGCGGAGCCACCTGCTGCATTGGCCCGCGCAAAGGCTTCTTGAAAGCCGAATGTGAAGGAGAGTCCGTCGCAATGCAGCATTTGCGAAGTTGGTCCCTGTGTGGACGTCATTTGGAGGGCTAGCTCGGTGCCCTGTGGTCTCTTGTAGACTTGAATGGGTCTTCAGCTCAGCATAGGCCACAAAAGTGTCCGGGGCGCGACGAACTCGGTTGACTTGGTCCGTCGCGTTTTCTCTTTTTCTGTTTTTGTTATAAAGAGCCCTGTCTGGCTCGCATCTTTCCTTTTTGTTGGAGGTGTGACGGCCCGCAGGTTGCGCGCGTCATGTTGGAGGTGCCCGACTCGGATCGAGACCGGCTCGGGTCACGGGTGACGGCCCGGGGTTTGGACGCATCACGGGGACGGGGGACGTGGAGCTCTTTTCCTGGAGCTCTTTTACCAAGTGTGACGACCCGCTGGTTGGGCCGTCGGGAGTAACGTGCGCGTCAAGTGGGCACGGGGGTCTGAAGCTCTTTGCCTGGAGCTCTTTGATACCAAGTGTGACGACCCGGGAGGTTGGGCCATCGGGAGTAACGTGCGCGTCAAGTGGGCACGGGGGTCTGAAGCTCTTTCCCTGGAGCTCTTTGATACCAAGTGTGACGACCCGGGAGGTTGGGCCGTCGGGAGTAACGTGCGCGTCAAGTGGGCACGGGGGTCTGAAGCTCTTTGCCTAGGGCTCTTTTACCAAGTGTGACGACCCGCTGGTTGGGTCGTCGGGAGTAACGTGCGCGTCACGGGCACGAGGGTCTGGAGCTCTTTTCCTGGAGCTCTGGAACGGGACCTGGAGCTCTGATACCAAGTGTGACGCCCCAGGAGCTGGGCACGTCATGGAGAGGTGCGTGGTGGGCGCGTTTGCGGTCAAAGGGCCCGGCTCGAACGGGACCGGCTCGAGCGTGGTTGCGTTCCATGGGTCGACGGCCATTTTGCGTTTCGCGGGTCTTGCGTTCCGGGTCCCTAGCCCCACGTAGCCTCAGACTCCGCCGCACTCACAGAGAATCATAGCGTGCCCTGGGAAACCTTGCGTGGAGTCCCCACGGTGCACGAGTGCGTGGAGTGAGGCTAGCGTGTCTAGGTGGGGGGTCTCCTCCCGTGATCGTTTTCAGGAGGCTCATACTCCTTATATCTACACACGTACCCTCACACGACACAACCCTCTTTCATTTTCTTTTGCTTTTGTAAATTCTTTTGCTTTTCCCCTCCACTTTTCCTTTTTGATTTAAATCAACCTCAGCATCTCCTCTAATTCTCATAAAAAGAAATGAGAAAATGATTAGAGCGACATACTCAATGGATGTATGCAAGGTTTCAAAATAATGGTACAAAAGTTGGAGAGAAAGAATTTGTTCAATATTTGTGGTTGATTGGAAGTCTTTAGCTTAAAGGTGTCTACCTTGAAGCTTTCCCTTGCACAAAATAAACCAATATGGAACGAAGTCCTTTCAAAATAATGATTTTCATTGTCTTTAAAAATAGGTTCTCAATGTCACTTGCAAAGCGTCTATCTTGGTTTTGAAGTTCCCATTGTGCAACCTTTTAATAGCTTTTCCTAGCTAAAAACTTGTATTTTCTTTTTTGTCCAAAAATAGCACTGAAAAAAACAAATCTTCAGTAAATCATCACAAAAAAATAATGGGGTTAAACCCTTCACATGGCACAACACTTTTGACATGGACATTGTGGTCAAGAACTTGCTGAGCTGAGTAGAGTTCATGAACTAAAGTGTTTGTTGCATCGAGTGCATCTTCAATATTATTGGGTGGTGGGAATATGGTCAAGGTGGGATGGAGGGTTAAACTAGAGGGCCAATAATAGTCTAAAGTTGCACCATGTTCAAGATACAATGGGGTTTTCAAAAGATCTATCAATGCTTTAAGCACACACACTGAGTGAACAACACCGCTAAGTTGGATGAGCATACTCTAGGTGCATTTATTAATACGCAAGAAATGGAATCACAATAGGAAACATACATTGCCCTATCATTGCCCATGCATAGCATAAATAGAGAAAATTGTGTTTATCAATACCAAATTTGAATGTCAAAGAACATTGCTATTGAAAAGAAGAGTAATGTTGGATTGCTTGCAGCTTGAAGACACAAAAATTTTCTTTGATGATATTGCCAAAAAAAATACATGTCATCCAAACAATCTAGCTCATCTATGCTTGATTGATTATGCAAGCAACTTTAAATTTGCTAGAGGTTGCCCATGAAAGTTGGAAAAATCTCAAATCATCAAGTATGCTGATTTCAACATCCAAAAAGATGTTGAGCAACACTACCATGAGCTTTGTTTGTTGTTTATTCCTTTTGTTGGTGATGAAATTGCCCTTGAGAAAACTTGCATATCCAAAAAACAAAAGCATGACAAAAACTTAGTGATCATAAATGAAAATCGCATGAAGTTCTTAAGAATGGAGCTACTTCCCTCTAGCACCAAACATTCCTTGTCTCATTTACTTCTTAGCAAGGAGAAGCCTTTAGGTATGAGCTCAATATCGATATTCAATCCTCTAGGCCCATCGCAAGACCTTTGCCCCCTTTCAATAGAATTGGTATGAGAAATGAAGAATACTATTTATTGGTTTGAAGGTTGAACATTGATCAATGTTTGCTCTAAGATTACCTAATGGTTAGAAATAACTTGCAACGAACTCAATCTATCCATCTATTTTTGACAGGAAAAGCAGAAACACAGAAAACCTTTACATTGCAAGAAAATGTTCAAGGTTTGATTTGTCGCTATAATTTTGCTCATGTTGAGCTTCACGGAATGTTATTGATGGCATACACATGGAAAGTAACATTTAATCTTGGGGGCACCACATTCACTCAGCGTTGCATTTGCTGCTTGTTCTCGAAGAGAATGTCGATCTCTCCTCTGAAATTCTTTTAGAACTTTCACAACGATACATGACTCACTAATTGTGTTTGATGAGGTATCTTTAATAGGCAATAGACTCTTATGCATCATTGATGCAAGAATCAAAATCATGTCAATCTATTTGGTGATTTGGATGTTATCTTTTGTGTTGACCTTTGTCAAGCAAGTCTAGTTTGAAATTGTTAGATATTTATTGAGCCACAAGATCCAATCGAGGAGCTTGCAAGCTCATTTTGGCACACTCATATCAAATTTCATTAGCTCAAAGAAACAATGCTTCAATTTGATAAAGAATTCATTACCATTCTCAACAGGATAAGAATGGCAAAGCATCATCAATAATTCACATGCCAAAAATCCTTTTGACAAATTTGTAAGACCCAATTTGTTCTTCACCAATTGGTTGAAAAATGAACATAATGGTCTTGTTTTTGAGACATTAAGAATAGAATCATATGTCATACATGCCAAAGACACCCATCACAAAACATGCTCAAAAAATCTTCTCACCCCAAATGATCCACAATCAACTATAGGCTTAGTTTCAATGCTTGAGCTCAAAGTAGGGAAGATAGTTGAAATATGTGGTGGAAACATCGATATAGTTGACGGTCTTGTGAATGGTGTTGAAGAGATTCTCAAACATATAGAAAGCACAAGTATCTCTCACATTGCGTGCCGGGATGGAGTTGTTCGACTCTTCCGTTGGTCAATCACAACGAGCAACAAATACACAACTTTACACAAATGTAGTTCAATCTTGTTGGACACCAATTTTTCAAATAACTAAAGAAAGTCAAGCTGGAAAGAATGCATTGAACCCTGTATCTAGCACATAGTTGTTATTCATGCTACAAATGCACACACAATCCATAGATTGCAAGGATTGACAATGACTGCAACGGCCTTTGACACCTACGACAATCAACTCCCATGGTTTAGTATACACAACTCTTTCCCGTGTTAAAGATCCTACAAACTTGTACATTTTCAACTCGATCCACCCAAGCAATATCAAGATTGATGACACTGTGCTCAAAGAACTTGAGCGGCTTGAAAACGAGGCAAAGTGGAAATGATTGGTACCTTCCCCCTTGACATTCAAACACACACATCACATTATCCAATCATTAAATGTTGTCTCCATACAAAAATATACTGACCAAATCAAAGAAGATCCAAAATTCACAACATCTAACATTATGTGCTTTCAAGAGACAAGACAAAAACATGACATTAACCTACTTGCTCGTGCATTCAATCATGTACACCACTAGAATGAATTCCATATTTCTCTCTATTAGAGGACCCATATAACCATGCAATCCTCGATATCGGTAGCATCTCGTGGAATCAAACTTACTCAGACTTCATTTTTCATGCACGAAGACCTTGAGCTACAATGAATTCCATATTTCTCTCTATTACAGGACCCATGTAACCATGCAATCCTTAGTATCAGTAGCATCTCCTATAATCGAACTTACTCGTGCTTCATTTCCCATGCACAAAGACCTTGAGCTAGAAATCATTTGCGTCTACAAATCCCCTAGAGCCTCCACTTCTTCCTTCGTAACACAACTCAAGAGGTTGATTCGAACAGCCGATGACAAAAAGATGAACATCATCATTGGTGAATTCAACATCAACAACGACCCCACAAACACTCACCATTATCTTAAAAAATAATTGCATTCCCTTGGTTACACCCAACAAATCCATGATGTGATCAATGTTTACAACTCCAAACCTAACCGTATTTGGCGTTAAAACTCTCCTACATTTTGGCTTTTGGTATGAGCATTCTTCCATACATTTTAGCCTCCCCAAGTGATTGAAATCTCTTCCCCCTCCTCACTCCATCCCTTCCTCCTTACTTCCCCCTCGTGCCGTACCCCTTTTGACCTCCCTTTTTAACAAGAAAAAACCTCATTCCTTTCTCTGTGTATATAACTTGATCCACAATATACATCATGTATGCATTTTTGCACACTTTCGTTTTCTATTACAAGAGTTGTGCTTTCATTCGAATCAAAACCAAGATTCAAGGAGTTTGAATTCCTGAAAAAAGCTCTTGCAACATAGAAAATTTTGCATGGGTGGTTGTGTTATCAATATTTTTGTGCGTCCTTTTAATTAGTTTAGCCATCCTCACAAGGGATCTCAAGCAAATAATTGTTTCCTTGCTTTAAAAGTCTCATTCTTTGCACTCAATTTGTTTAACCACTTCATCGTGTAGCTTACAAAAGCCTACTTAAAAATAGCCATACATGCTCACTCAAACACCCTCTTCTTCCATGGGCAATCCTCGTGATTTCATAGCTTGCTTTTATTATAAAAAAAAAACTTGAAAATTTCCCCTCTCTCAAGAGGGGGTTCTCACATTGGAGAATAGCAATCAATATTCAGATTGCTAAGATGGATTGTACCTGTCGACTGCACTTGAAAATTCTAATGAGAAATGCCTTTTAATGTACAATTGTGATCTCGAGCCAATGGTTAGCCTCTTCTAGTTAAACTAATTATGTCCTAATAACATGGGGGGTGCATGCGTGTTAGAGAAAACTTTATGTGCAAGCACATCAAGAAATAGCTCTCTTTCTTGAGTAGTAAATTTGAAACCAACCTTTTATAAAAAAATATTGAAGTAAGTAGTAATTGAAGGAGTACGAGCGGAAGTGCGACGCGAGAGAGAGTGCGAGAAGAAGAGCACGACGATATGGTGAACTCGCTCTACTATAATGTGTAGAGCATAGTGAGTTCTTATTAGGTTTTTACAAAAGAATATGTGTACATACCTGGCGGCCCGCCCACTTACCTGGGCGACCACATTGGGCTTTATACCCCAACAACCTCCCACTTAAAGTCCAATGTGGTACTTTAAGTGTGAGAGAAGCTACTATACAAGCTAATATACAAGAGATGTAGAGAAGTGATGTACTACCCTACACCTATCTGCTTGCGAAAATGCGCAAAGCTCTCTGAGGGAAGTCCTTTTGTAAGTAGATCAGCAGGATTTTCTGTGGTGTGAACTTTGACAAGCTGAAGTTGCTTATCCTCGAGCATTTCCCTGATGAAATGATACTTCACATCCACATGCTTTGTCTTTGAGTGATAAACTGGATTGCGAGCCAATTGTATAGCACTTTGACTATCACAATATAACACAGGCATCTCTTCTTTGATTCCCAAATCTGTTACTAGTCGATTAAGCCAAATTGATTCTTTGCATGCCTCTGATGCTGCAACATATTCATCCTCTATAGTAGACTGAGTAACACAATCTTGTAATCTAGAACGCCATGATACTGCTCCACCAGCCAATGTAAAGACATACCCTGACGTAGACCTTCGGTTGTCTAAGTCACCTGCATAATCTGAGTCTGTAAAACCCTTTACACTTAGCTCCTGACTCCCATAGCATATACGCATCCTCTTTGTAGCTTTCAGGTATCTCAATATTCCTTTCACTACCTCCCAATGTTTCTTGCCTGCGTTTGACATGTATCGACTTACTACTCCCACTGCAAATGCAATGTCTGGGCGAGTAGCAATCATTGCATACATCAAAATACCCACTGCAGACACATATGGAATCTTATCCATTTCAGTCTGTTCTTCCTCAGACACAGGACAATCTTGTTTGCTAAGTTTCACATATGGTGGCAATGGAACACTCAATGCCTTTCCCTTCTCCATATTGAAACGTTGCAAAACCTTGTCAATATACTCTATTTGAGATAACCAAATCAACTTCCTTGATCTGTCTCTCTCAATGCGCATACCAAGTATATGACTTGCCTCACCCATGTCTTTCATGTCAAACGATTTTGCCATCTTTGACTTCAAAGCTGAAATTTCTTCCAAGTGCTTGCCAGCAATCAACATGTCATCCACATACAAAATAAGGATCAACCAACTGCCATCCTTAGCCTTCTTTGTATATAGACAGTGATCGAACTCACTACGTTTGTAGCCTTGAGAAAGCATAAACTTGTGGAATTTATGGTACCATGCCCTCGGTGATTGTTTTAAGCCATAAAGACTCTTTAACAACTGGCATACCCAATCTTCCTTGCCTTTCTCAACAAACCCTTCTGGCTGCTGCATGTAAATTTCCACATCTAAATCACCATGCAAGAACGCTATCTTGACATCCATTTGGTGCAACACCAAATCTAATATGGCAACCAATGCAAGAAAGCATCTCAATGTAGTCATCTTGACCACCGGAGAGAAGACTTCATCAAAGTCAATGCCTTGTTCTTGCTTAAAGCCCTTGGCAACAAGCCTTGCTTTGTACTTTGGCTGACTATCATGAGCGGTGATCTTATACCTGTAAATCCATTTACAAGGTAGAGCCTTTTTGCCCCGTGGTAATTTAACGAGCTTCCATGTCTGGTTTTTATGCAGAGCTGTCATCTCTGACTGCATGGCCAATTGCCAATTCCCGGAGTCCTTCATTTGCACTGCTTCCTTGTAACATGAAGGCTCATTGCAATCAGTCAACATGACATAGTTCATAGATGGAACAAACCTATCAGGAGGTCGCGTGACACGTCCAGATCTACGCATAATAGGTGGCTCAGGCTCAGCCACAACCTGTGGTTCCACTCTATCCTGTCCTTGCTCCTCTTGAGCCCTGACATTTTTTCTTGCACGTGCAGGTCCATCTTCTTGGAAGACAACTCTTCTAATCTCCTCAACCCTCTCTGGTTTAGAATGATATTTGGATTCATTAAAGTGAACATCATTGTTGCGGACAACCTTTCTGGATTCGGGATCCCAAAGTCTGTACCCCATCTCACCAGAATTACCATAGCCTAGAAAGATGCACTTTCTACTCTTTGGCTCAAGTTTGTTCCTAAATTCCTTTGGAACGTGAGTATATGCCTCACAGCCAAAGACTCTGAGATGCTTGTATGAGGGCATTTTGCCTGACCATACCATCTCTGGCACTGAATCCTTCTGCAAAACCTTGCTAGGAGATCTATTTACAAGATGAACAGCTGTTGATACAGCTTCAGCCCAAAACCCATTTGGCAGCTGTGCATTAGACAACATACTTCTGACCTTCTCTTGTATGGTCCTATTCATCCTCTCAGCAACACCATTTTGAGGAGGATTGTAAGGAGCAGTAAGTTCACGTTTTATACCTTTTGACTCACAAAAGTCCTGAAAGGCCTTTGAAACATACTCTCCACCATTGTCAGTGCGTAAGCATTTAAGCTTCTTGCCACTCTGATTCTCCACAAGTGTCACAAACGTTTTGAAAACACTAAACGCTTCATCCTTGTGCTTGAGAAAGTAAACCCATACTTTCCTCGAGTAATCATCTATAAATGTCATAAAGTAAGAAGCTCCCCCTAGAGATAGGTTAGGCATAGGTCCACACAAATCACTATGAACAAGTGCCAACTGTGTATCTCTTCTACTGCTTCTATGCTTATGTGGCTGCTGTGTTTGCTTACCATACAGACAATGTTCACAGAATTCAAAATCATTAAATGAAAAGCCAGGCAAATAACCAGAACGAGACAAGATTTCCATTCCCTTTTGGACATATGTCCTAACGGCTATGCCACAAAGAAACGTTCGGCTGCTCGGTTACATTGATTACATTTTTAGAGACATTTGATACATAAATCATGTAAAGTCCTCCAGACTTTACTCCATGTGCTACTGTCATAGAACCCTTGGATATCTTCCACATGTTCTGTCCAAAAATGGTGACGTAGCCAGCATCATCAAGTAAACCTGTGCTGATCAAGCTCTTTGTAATTGCGGGAACATGTCTCACATTCTTCAGCGTGAAAGAATAGCCATTCTGAAACTTCAATTGAACATCTCCAACACCTAAGATCTCACATGTCTGCCCATTGCCTAGCCAAACATGATCTTTAGTGGTCACATAAGAAGTAAACCACTCCTTGTGTGGAGACACATGAAGTGATGCCCCTGAGTCTATAATCCAGTCACTCAGTGCATTTCCATCAGATGCTGTAAGAAGAGCTGAGTCCATTGTATTCTTCAAGAAGTAGATGTCTCTTGACACTAGACTGTCATCCTCTGCAACAGTGTTTGTCACATTTATTTCTTGAATCTTCACTGAGGACTTGTTCTTCTCACCATGGTCTTCAGCTTTCTCTTTGCCTTTTTCTGCTTTCCATTCTCTACAGTCTCTTTTCATGTGACCCTTCTTGCCACAATGGTAGCATTCTATGTCACTCTTGCCTTTAGCACTGCGGGACTTGCTACGAGACTGATTCCTCTTTCCACCTTTGTACTTTTCTTTGGTCCTTCCCCTGACAACTAAGGCTGTTCCTTTGCCTTTGTCCATTGTCTTTCTATTGGTTTCTTCAGTAAGCAGACTTCCTTCTACACCTGCTATGTTCAAACCATCTGGAGGTGCAAAATTACTCAAAGCTGTGCGAAAAGTGTCCCAACTTTCCGGCAATGTGATCAAGAGGAACATAGCTCTAACAGGTTCATCAAACTTGACACCTTGAGCTGACAGCTGACTGTAGATTGTGTTGAATTCATTCAGATGATTGGACATAGGTGTCCCTTCTTTCATCTTCAAGTCAACAAGCTTCTTAAGCCAGTATACCTGTGAAGCTGCACTCTGCTTCTCATAAAGATCACTCAGCTTTAACCATGCTTGATAAGCCGACATCTCGTCTGCTACATTGAAGTAAACACTTTCTGCCAAAGTCAGCATAATGGTAGAAAGTGCCAATTCATCCATTTCGCTCCATTCATCTTCGTCCATATCTTCTGGTTTTATCCCCTTGAGCTTTATAGGTTTTATCTGCTTCTTTTGTACCAACACGTGCCAAATCTGCTTCTTCCACAATGGGAAATTGGTTCCATCCAGCTTCTTGATATTGTAAAGAGCAGTGTCCTGTGATCCAGCCATAGCTACGCTTCACAGTAGTTTACTTTCCTGGGAAAAATTCGGCAGAGTTTCCCCTGTAAACTGACCTCTGAACCAATATCAACCTGTCAAATGAACCAAGAACGCTTCAGATTCTGCATAAATTTCGGTAGAGTCTCCTTTGTAAAATGGCTCTGGTGTACTCAAAAACAGACCAAAAACTGCTCAAAAAACATTGTCTCTCTAACACTGTAAGCTGCGGGTAAACCTGTCCTGCACCTGTACTGTCTCTCATTGTCCTGTCACTGTCTTATAAGCATAGACTGCGACAATGCCTCAACGGCAGTAAAGCAAAGATGCAATCCCAACTGTCTAACTCACAGTCAATACATCCTAGCTGCCTATCTAAGGGTGCTCGAGGGATCGCTCCAAGACCTATATCACCGAAAGGATCTCAACATTCGAGAATCCCCCAGCTCAATAAAACCTCACTCGACCCTCAACAAAGGCTGTAGTAAATCTGACAGTACATGGACTTCCCACAAAGTCATACATCCACAAATTTCCCACTGTATGCTGTAACCGCTGCGGCGGTTGTTTGCTGCGTGACTCACAGCACGCAAGCCCTCAACAGACATACATCATCTCTGACAATACATCCCATGTGGAAGTACTTGCAATGTCAGGATAAAATCTGGAATATCAAGCAGCAAACACAAGCTACCTGATGAACTAGTGGATGTTGCCTACAGTCTATGTGTGGATGCGCCCGTGTCGTATGTGACACGCCTCCAAGAACTGTGAGCCATCCTTCGATGTGTAGACAGCCACAAATCAACACTCTTGGAGTGTCGATATCCTCAGCACCTGCAGTCGTAGGCCGAAAACCCCAAATTTGCAGAGTTGGATTTGCACCCGCCGAGACCACGTAGTCGAAAATGGCCTGCGCAGACCTTTGTCGAAGCCGAACGGTGACCGAGATGACCTCAGAATGAAATTCTGAGCACACCAAGTCCTTCGGCCTATCCCACGAGATTTGGGGCCGTGTCTTCGCCTGTCGAATTTCACTCCAATCTGAGCTGGTGACTCTAGCCTCCTGCAGTGCTGCCCCGAGCCTTGATCTGAGCTCTGATACCAGTTGAAGGAGTACGAGCGGAAGTGCGACGCGAGAGAGAGTGCGAGAAGAAGAGCACGACGATATGGTGAACTCGCTCTACTGTAATGTGTAGAGCATAGTGAGTTCTTATTAGGTTTTTACAAAAGAATATGTGTACATACCTGGCGGCCCGCCCACTTACATGGGCGACCACATTGGGCTTTATACCCCAACAGTAATATAAAGATAGGTAGCTCAAAAAAAATTCAATAGACCATAAGTCTACCACCAAAAACTTTTAAAAGGAAATTGGTAGTAGATTCTACAACATAAAAACTTATATGGTTACTACATTTGAGAATTACAAGTAGAACCAAGATTTTTTGCATAATTACATTGCATGAATGGTGTAGATAAGTAGGCATTGTTTGGCAAGAAAGTAGCCTAGCTTCGATACAAAAAGCATGTGAGATTTTGGCTAGGCTTGAGCCATATACGTGTCGACTAGTACCACACATCGACATTGATTATTTAATTGAAAAATTTACCAAAATGCCCCCTGAATTTTTGCAAAGTCCTGAAATAATCCTCGAACACAATAACTTAAAAAATAAAACCCCTCTAATCTGGCAAAAATTGATTAAAAAATACATCGGCCATATATTTTGGTTGAGGTAGCACGTCATCATTTGTGCTAGCTACAAAAATTCCAATTGTTGATTCGACAATGAACCAATGGCTGCAATAATTACAGGTACTAACATGCTAACAGTAGAGTGGCTACTAGGTGGGCTTGCAGACTCTTGATGTATGCTAAGTTGGCATGCAATCATAGGAGGATAACAATCAAGATTCTAGTTGTTCAAGTGGCTCAAATCCCTCGATTGCACGTAAAAATTTTGAGGAGGATTGCCTTTTGATTGTACAATTGTGATCTCCAATCTTGCGACCCCTGCTTGTGATGGGATAGTAATTATCGAGAAGAGCCAATGGTTAGCCTCTTCTAGTTAAACTAATTATGACATAGGAGTAAAACTAGCAAAACCAACCTCGACAAAATTCCCTTGAAGGGAGTAGTATTAGAGAGACTCGGTAGCTCAAAAACCCATCCAATAACCCATATATCTACCACCAAAAAGATTCAAAATTTGGGTAGCTCATATTGTTACCATATACACGTGGTAGTGATGTGTGTGAACACACTAGGACCGTCGGGGCATTTTTTCCCTCTTTAGAAGGTTTTTTTCCCCAAGCATTGTATATACGCCCATCACTCTAGGGCTATCTATCTTTTCCATTGCACACTAAGTGACACTCTCTAATGTGTGCCTTAAGCTTCCTTCGTCTTCTCCAAGCTGTGTGCGTTTCTCTTCAACCCTAATTCCAACAATTGGTATCAGAGCAAGTTACGTCCTCTCGGGCTTAGTCGCCAGCTGCTCCAGCACACGCCTGCTCACTTTCTCCGATTATAGTGAGGTTTGGCGAGCGTTCGCCGATCGAAAAATATTTCGGATTAGCTCATAGAGCTTAGTCTGCTCAGATTTCTGATTCGGGCTCATTTTGGCCTCCGTTTCCACTACAGGCACTGTTGCACAAGATATTTCGTCATTTTGTGTAGAATTTTTGTCCGTGCCGATTTCTACATAACATGTGCCTTACAGTCTTCTACGGTTTGTGCTATATAGCACAGGTTGGTTTCTCCTATTTTCGGGCAGTTTTCACATCAGGTGTAGCATTTACCATGGCTGACAACAACACAGATGTCTTCAAGATGTTTGCTGTTGAGGACAGTTGGATGGGGATAATTACCCTATGTGGGCTTATATGATGCAACACGTTCTTGTGTCAAAGGGAGTTTGGAATATTGTACAGGGCATTGATGTATGTCCCGGTTCTGAGGATGTAGGCGATGTTGAGGATCTTGCAGGTCTTGCTAGAAGGATTGCTGCTATTAGAGTTGTTTTGCCTACGGCAGAACAAGCTCGTTGGGATGTAAAGGATGCGCAGGTCATACATTGATTGCGTTGTCTGTGAAGCGCACCATTGTTCCTCACATCCGTTCAGCAAAATCTGCAAAACAGGCTTGGGATATTTGGTTGGGCTTTATGCAAGTCGCAATGAGGCTAAAATTGCTTTGTTGCGTAAAGAGCTGGAGTCGAAGATTATGCATGAGGAAGATGATATGGACACTTTCCTTGCTGATGTCAAGGATATCAATGAGCAACTTATTTCTGCAGGTGAAGTCATTTCAGACAGTTCCCTTGTGCAGACTGTTCTTGATGCCTTACCAGATTCCTACCAGACTTTTGCTAGTACCTGGAGATTGATGACCCAAGGAAATCCTGAAGTTGTCAAGTTTGATGCATTATGCACATTGTTGTTGCAAGAGTCACTTTCCAGAAAAAACAGGAGTAGGCAGCGTGCAGTTGAACTTTTATCGCTTCTCAGAGAAAGGGTGGTAACAGCAATGCAGCCACTTCTTATGGTTCTACTGCGAGTGGAAAAAATTCTGTTCCTAATGCTTCTGCTAGAAGCAATTCGTCTGGAAATTCTGGTGATAAGGGCAAAAAGAAAATGCATTGCCATTATTGTAAAGCTAATGATCACTTGATCAAGTCGTGTCCTAAGTTGAAGGCCAAAGAGGCTACGAAGAAAGAGGGTGATTCCACTGCAAATGCTGGTTCCACTACAAATGCAGTCATTCTGTGAAAGGAGATTGTGTTGCTGATGTTGATGAAGAATGGGCTTTTAGCGCAGAGTGCACTTACAACCCTGATGTCCATGATGCATGCTTGTCAGTTGCTGCAGATTCACATGTGTGGTATTTCGACAGTGGTGCTACAAAGTACATTACCTTACATCGTGAATTGTTCACCTCTCTCGAGTCTGTCCCTCATGGGAATTCAGTCACTTGTGCCAAAAATGCCTCTTATCCGGTTCAGGGAGTTGGAAAGATTGTGCTTACTACTAAAATGGTTGTTCCTTCACACTTGTTGATGCACTTTATGTACATGGGATCAAGAAGAATCTCTTGTCTATATCCGCACTTGCTAGACTTGGACTTGTAGTCAAATTCGTGGATAACAGATGTACAATTCATGATCTCAATTTTGGTGATGAAATTGTTGCATCTGGACTTTTGTGCCGTGGGCTGTATAAGCTCACTTTGTATGACAAGTGTGGACAAAATGTTGCAAATTCAAGGGCTATTTCAGATGCAAAACTTTGGCATACACGTTTGGGTCATCTAAATTTTGACAGTTTGCTGCGTTTGCAAAAATATGATATGGTTGCTTCTTTGCAGCCTCTTGAAGCACCTGTCAAACATGTTTGTGAAGGCCGTATTTTGGGTAAGATGCAGCGTTCTAAGTTTCCAAAGGATGGTTCAGTACGGGCCACATGCAAGCTGCAGCTTGTGTATAGTGATGTTTGTGGGCCCAAGCAAACTCCGTCCTTGGGCAATTACCTTTACTTTGTGACTTTCATTGATGATTACTCCATGCATGCATGGATATTTTCGCTTAAAGCGAAGTCCGAAGTCTTTATGTGCTTCAAACAATTTGTGGCTATGACTGAAAATGTCTCGAAATGTACTATGGACACCCTCCGTTCCGATCGAGGGAGGGAGTATATGTCTCATGAATTCAATGCATTTCTGGCTAGTCGTGGGATAAAACACCAATGTACATTGCCTTATACACCTCAACAAAATGGTGTTGCTGAGAGGAAAAACAGGTCACTTACGGAAATGGCACGATGTATGGTCAAAAGTCAAGCTTTGCCGCAATCGTTTTAACTTGAGGCCATTATGTGTACCACTTATGTACTAAACAGATGTCCTATGAAAGCTTTGCAGTCTATTACTCCATATGAAGCATGGCATGATAGAAAGCCTTCTATTGAGCACATGCGTGTTTTTGGTTGTTTGGCATATGCTTTGGTGCCGCAAACACGGCGCAAAAAATTGGATGATAAGGCTGTCAAATGTATTTTTGTTGGTTATAGTGCTGAAAGAAAATGTTACATGTTGTATCATCTGCAAACAAAACGTATTCTGGTTTCACGGGATGTAGTGTTTGTGGAAGATTCTGTTCAACCCTTGTTGTCATGTACTAGAGACAGTAATGTAAGCTCAAAGGACATTTATGACACTTTGTTGCCTCTTTTCAATGGTGGAAATACGGATGTAAGTTCCAATGAGGCAAATGTACACCCTATGGGGGTTTTTGAAAATGTTACAGATCAGCCTATTACTGATGCAGATGTACATGATGTACTTGATGAGGAAAGGGCTGAAAATGAGCAAGCTAGAGGTATGTCAAAATGGCTGGTGCACACTTTGCGTGACAGTAAATTGGATGCACCTTTGTCTAGTCGTACTCGTTCACGCTCTCGCCATGCATCTTATGCATCAAATTGTTATGCTTTGGCTGTGACTAGCTTACATGCTGTTGAGGAGCCTCTGTCTTTTGATGAAGCACAAAATTCAAAAAATTGAATGATTGCCATGCAATCAAAATATGATGCACTTATAGAAAATGACACAGACTTTATGTGAAATGCCTCCTGGCAAAAAGGCCATTGATATGAAGTGGGTTTACAAGTTGAAACGCAAGCCAGATGGTGAGATCGATCACCATAAAGCTCGGCTTGTTGCAAAGGGTTATGCACAACAAAAAAGCATAAATTCTGAAGAGACTTTTGCTCCCACTTATCGTATGACTACTATGCATTTTCTCTGTGCATTGGCAGCTCATTTTGGTTGGGATGTACATCATCAAACTTATTGCGTTCTTGAATAGTTACATATTTGAGGAAGTTTATGTAATGCAGCCTCGCGGTTTCTTGTGCTGGAGTTTTTATATAATTTCTTGTGCTGGAGTACGAGAAGCATGTGAGATTTTGGCTAAGCTTCAACCATAAACGTGTCGTATCATACATTGACATAGCTTACTAGTAGGATAATTTGCCAAAATGCCCCCTAAACTTGTACAAAAGTCCCAAATTGATCCTTAAGATAATTTTAAAATATACCCCTCTAAAGTGCCCCTATATTTTACTAAAATCTTCAAATTGCCTGTTGTAATCTAGAAAGCATCTCTCAACACATTGTTTTGCAACCCTCCATAGGAAGATTGATTTCCCTTACCCTTAACAGACAACAATAGAGCTAGGTCTCAAAGGTGGAACACTTTTTTGCTTCAAGAGACATGCACTACTCTTTAGTGCCCATTGATAAAAAAAAATGGGCACTTCAAGCTGGTACAAAAACCCTGAAATTGCATGAGACTTTTTGGAGCAAAAGCTTTTGGGGATCAAGCTTTGCACCTGGCTTTTCAAGGCTAAATGTCTACAATCAAAGTTTTGCATAAGACACTTTTAAGAATTAATCTCTGTAATCAACAATTTATACAAAGTTCGTATGACAGTTTCTGGGGAACTTTAAATTTCAGGGGTGGTTGGTTATTCAGATCGTCTATGCTTGAAAACAAGACACTATATTGATGGAACCATCCTGGGCCAAACATTCAATAAAAGAATCCTTCTTGAAATCTGTCATACATTTTTAACTTGAATATTTGAAGAGCTTATAAAAGGTGCAGTCATAACAACGTTTGTCACAAGAAATTTGACACCGCCATTAAATTGAAAGGTCATTTGACCATGTATCAAAACCCCTCGTTAGTGAGCAAAATCAAGCAAATTTCCACTTGGAATCGACAGGCAAAATATTCCATAAGCCTTTGGAACAGAACTTTGATCCAACAAAATGTGTTTGTTGGAGATCATTTCATGGGACACGAAATATACAAATGCTCCTGATCAAAAAACTGAAAAAGGTTTTAACCAAAAAAGGTTCCAATCGAAAACCGCCCCATCTGATGCACTCTTGAGTTTCTGAGTTTGGTAACAAGCCAATAAAGTTCATGGCACCACTACCAATATTAGCCAACCAATACCTACTAACCTCCAAAGGTCAAGAAAATTCCTGTTTCATGTGATTCTCGGGTTTTAACCTTCCTCGTTCAATTTTGAGAAGATCAAAATGGAAAGCCAAAAATCTCATAACAAAAGGATTAATAGGCATGCACAATGTCTCAGGAACAATAGACATGCACAATGTCTCAAAGGTGCAAGCCCTTAAATCAAATGCAAGCAGCAGCCTGCAATTTATCAAACCTGAAGAAGTAAAAAATAAGCTGGTACATCCCAACAGCGGGCAAGGCTGTCAAGTACCAGCTTCAGTACAATAATTTTTCCAGCCATCATCAAGGACTAGCTATCTGCCAAATCCCTCAATTAAGTGATTTTGAGGCAAGTAGAAGGTTCCCGCCAACCAAAGGAAATTGGTGCATTGATACAGCAAGTAAGTCCATGCATGGCAAGCCACTACCCCGGTCTACATAATACAAAATAAGCTACACAAGTTTTGAGTGTACCTGTAAAGTACAAGGTGAGTGCAACACGCCTTGTTTCCATAAATAAATCTCTTTTATTACCAACAAAAACCAGATGCAGAAAAAGCTCAGCACATATTACTATCGCCACAAAGGCGGCCTCATTATAAGACGGCCTTTACAAGTCAAGTGGCTTGCGGCAGTGCTTAAACCCCTTCTTTCCGCTTACATCATTGTCGTTCAAGTAATTAGCATCAGCACAGGCGATTGATTAACCAGGACAAAACACTAAGGGAGAAGGTATTGTACACTCATTGATTAACCATGACAAAAAGCTAAGGGAGATCGTATTGTACACTATTCCATGAAAAAATATTATTGGGCATGTGTCCAAAGTACATCCTAAATTTCAACATTTTGACCCCAAACAAAGAATCATGCCAAGACCATTCATTCTTACAGCAAGAAGATTATCACCTTTTCTAAGCCCATGGGAAGGATCATGTTGCACACTCAATATTGAACATCATAGCCAACAGCCCACTTGCATATATCACCACCGCTCAAATCAGAATGAGCTATAACAGAGGAGATTCACAAGAAGGCAGGCCCATTAAAAAATAGCTTTCTTCACAATTGTTAGAATCCAATGGGACAAGAATGATTCATCTTGGGCTGTTTCAAACACCAGCACAGAGAGGGCATAAGAACTAGCAGATGGCACGAGCTGGGATCATTGAAGAACCCTTGAGCACAGTATTTGCATCTCTGGAGCCTAAGAGGCAAAACTTGAGCCGGCTAAAATTGAATGGATAGTTAGTTAAGTTGTCACAAATTTCCAAGAGAAGTAGCCAGTAAATGCAGTGCAGGCCAGTATGAACACAATCCCAATAATATGAATGTCCTCCCTGCAAGCATAAACACAACCCACCAAGGATACTAACTGTTAAGAACTGACTAACATAAAGGCTGCAAGCACACATTAATGCATGAAATTAAGAAACAAAGCAGATGTCTCTAGTGTAAGAAAATGTGCTCCCTCACACTCGTTGGCTTAAGAGACCTAATCGCCAAGTCCCCAAACAATAACTCCAAGCATCCAAAATGCAGAAATAGCCAGTCTGGCAACCACCTATAGTGCTTGCAGTGTAATGACAGATCGTCAGACTTATGTTCACATCCCACCTATCCCGCACAAGGGAGGATCCACAGATTATCGACCACTGTAAGATCCATCACAGCCTAAAAATATATATTTGTGCAATCGTCCAAACGTCCCATCCACAGATTATCAACCACTATAAGATCCATAACAGCCTAAACAAATATCTTTGTGCAAACGTCCAAACATCCCAGACATTCTAAGAAGAATCTTCTCACCCCTCAGAGCTCTTCTATGCGTGTTCCCTCTCATCGACACATCACCATGTTACACCACGTGTGTGTACGAGGGTGACCTAGAGAGAGCTATAAAATTGCATTGACAAATAAAACTCCTGAGCTTAAATACCGGCATTACATTTCTAATAAATGCAAATAGAGAATGTGTGATGTAGAAAAAAGCACGATACATATACAAGCATATGCTCGATACACCCACACAGAAGATTATTCTTCGATACCACTCAAAGCCATATCACAGCGAGAAAGGATGGAAGTAGCACACCTTTTTGCATACTTGGCCGTCTTCTTCAAGATAGGGAACCTTGCCCTCTGCAGCTTCCTGCTCTCTTCGTCAGAAGCCATGGGCTCAATCCATTCAGTGAAGTGGCGCTTGGTGAAGTACTCCCAATCTGGAACAACCACTAGCATGCCGAGTAAAACACCACCCACATAGACGATGAACATGCGCTTAAAAGACCACGTGAAGAAGCCTGTGCAGATCGCAGCTATGGCGCTGCCAAAGATGATGTATTGAAGATAAGTATCGTGAAACTTCTGACTTGTTGTTTGCTCCATGGACATGGAGATTGTGAAGAAATGGGAGCAGCGTCAAAACCTGAGGAGGCGAGAAGGGAGCACCAAAAACCTATTGATGGTGCAAAAGATGGCTCCCACTACGGAGGTGGAGGGGTTACCGGACTCTGCAGATCGGGAAGACCACCGACTTGCGAACCCTAGTAAGTTCTTGGAGAAACCATGGGACGCTCTCTCATGCTCCTGCGGTGCGGGCAAGGTGTGGGTGCTGCGTGGAAGAAGGTGCAGTGAGAGAGGGTACCTATACTGGACGCGCAGTATGGGTGAGGCGGAGGAAGCGAGTAGCACTCAAGAGAATTACACTGTTAGGTGTAGGAAGGTAGGTCGCCTCTTCAAAAAGAAACCCCCTTCATTTATTTCTCCCCATCAATCTCACACACAATCATGTTTAACATACACACATACATGTAGATTGCGTTCTCTCTCTCATGTCATAGGCACATTCTTATACACATTCCACGCCCAAGCTTGTAGGCTCGGAGCTTGCTCCTCCCTCCCCTCAGGACTATATAACACATAGCATTTAAAGAGGGGGGGTAAAGGGATCAATGGCAGGGAACTGGAATGGGGCTTATCGAGAGGATCTGGACTGTGCATACTTGTAAAAACTAAACCTGGACAGCGGGGGGGGGGGGCTGGGCAGGTTGGCCAAATTCAAGCGGGATAAGGCTGAGGGAAGTGCCATGTCATCAGGGTGGAAATTTGAATTTGGGACGCTTTTCAGGGGGGTCGACAGGCGGGGAGGCCACGTTGTTGGGATTTGGGCAGAGAGGCCACGCATTATCTCTGAGAGGCCGGAGGGTAGAGGGAAGAAGCCACAACAGGTATGGAGAGCAGACAAATGCTGGACCTCAATGTACCTTGGGAGGCAAAACAAGTTATGCAGTCCATTGACCTAAACGTAACCTGGAAGGCAGAGGGAGATCGAGGGATGCCGGGCAGGATGGAGGCACGATTGGATGCTTTCGAGGATGGGGAGAAACAAAAGCAATATCGTATATTTGATTTGAATGAGGAGTTGGAGGAAGGCAACTCGTCATCAACAGGCTCAAGTAGTGCTTCCATGGAATCAGGATCCCATTCTAGTGGTGGTGACCAAGTAAAGGAGTTTACCGAATTCCCAACCTTCCTTGCAGATTCAATCTATAGGAGGAAACCCGTGACCTGATCTTTTGACCCAGAGTTGCATGCTTCTCACCATTTCTTTAGCTTTTCTCGGGAGAGCTATGACCTTATGCTATTAGATCTTCAAGGGATTTGTAAGCCAACATTGGGTATGCTACACAATGTCGGCATGCATGATGTAAAACGGTGGAACAAGATGAAGGACAATCTTGTGATCCGAGGATCCCCTCGGCATGGATCAGTTAGGATCTTCTTGAAGGGTCTCCCTCCCAGAGCCATTGCACCAAAGGAGGAGTGGACAACCATTACAGAACAATGTCATGTCGACCAGCAAGGGGCTCATTTGAGCATGTTGGAAACTATGAATCAGATGAAAACTGCATGGTGCACAGATATCAAAAGGCATGGGCATACCTACTTCATTCATTAGAGATGCGGTCAGAAATTGTCAGGTATGTAAGAAGGATCCTATCCTCCAATCTGAATCGCTTATGTTTCAGAAGGTTGGAGGGAAGGGCAATGCCGGTGAGAAAACTCCAAGTGAAAAAATTATTACAGATAGATTTCATGTGTGTCATGTGCTGGAGAGTATTATGATAAACCATAAAGTCAGGCTTGTTAAGATAAGATCAGCCAAGGTAGGCGAAGGAAAGGTAGAGGACTACTATGTTTGTCATCGTGGTGGTTCAAGAAGGCATCATGGAGAAAACAAGCGTAGAGAGAGGAAAACGAAGAAGTACGGTTGTCCTTTCAAGGCACAGGTGCAATTCAGTGAGGGAGTTCATGAGGTCACGATTTTGCTTCGTGCTACGCATGAGGGCCATGTTCCTGGCTCTCGGGCTGACTTATATCATCTACCTGTTCATCCAAGTGTGCTTCAATGTTGCATGAGGATTATTTTGATGTTGGAACATGTCGCCATGTTGCCAAAATGTCAGTTTCAAAAGAAAACTTCCACAAGCAACGAGCATCCTTGTTAGATCGCACAACTTTTCGATTCTTCATGATCTCAAAGGAGGTCCAACAGTTGGCATATAGCCTACGGCATGAAGGTAGTAAGATAATTTTCTTTTCCTGTCACCCCTTTAATTACTTAACCATTTTGGTTTCTCTAGGTCGTGCATCTGGGAATGATTGGTCTGCAATGTACATGGAGGCTCTAAAGTTACAGCCGCAGGGAAGGTACTTTGGAGTGCCCTATCTTCATTTTTATGTTTTCCTTTTTCTTATGTCCTTATTTAGTTGCTTATTGCTTTTGAAAGGTCGCATATGTGCAACCATACAACCCAAATGCTTTGCAAGACGTCAACAAGCCGTTTGTCGTCATCATTCAAGATGATTGGATGCTTCAGATGTGTATTCGATTCTCACAACATAATGCATGGGCCATGGACAGCACATTCAAGACAAACGTTTATGGGTTGCCATTGTATGCATTTGTTTTGCCAAATCAAAATGGTACAGGGATTCCTTTGTGGTTGATGATGTGCACAAGTGACCCTAGGACATGTCAGGAGAGCGTTGCCCTTGAATTGACCATCCAGATGATATTCTCAAGAATGGGCAGCATACGACCGAATGCAATTGTGATAGACAAATGTCCCCAAGAATTGAATGTCATCTTGAGTGCCTTCAAAGATGATCCTGCTTGTTGGGCTGAACACAGTGAAGGACAACGAGTCCAAGTAGCATGTCATGTCCTGGTTTGTTGGTTTCATGTCAAAAAGGCTTGGGTGGAGAACCTTTTGCCGCAAGTGCCAAGACACATGCAAGACCATGTTTATTCTTCAATGTGTAACTTGATGCACTCCAGCTCCGAGGACAACTTTGAAGCTCGCTTTCAGCGCCTCTTTGTTGGACTACTGTAATCATGCAAATATTCAGCGTTATGTCTCCAATGGATGGTGCTCGAAGTCATGTGTATGGCGTGAACGCTGGCCGAAGTTTGGACGTCTTTTTCCCCATGGCAATGTGGACACAACGAATTTGGTGGAAAGACTATGGCAATATGTCAAGTATACTCTCTTGGATGCGAGGATAAATAGGCCAGCCTTGGATCTACTACATGCACTTGTTGGCAATGCGAGGAGTGGAAGTTGGATGGGAGGAACTCTCTTCGAGTTCTTCAAGCAAAAGCAAGAGCTAGGTGAGCTATTGTCCCACTCCTTGGACTTTCCCTTCGATCTACCTCTTAGTTAAGTTCATGGCATGTTCATTGACAACGGATTCTGGACGATTTGCTGTGTATGGTTCAAGAAAGAGTGCAACAAAGGAACTAGCTGCTGGGGAGAAGCTATGTCAACGATACAAGACTAATCCTGAAACTCTTCACGTGGTGAACGAATCTACATTACTCTTCAAGATTCAAAGCATGACATCAGACTCTTGGTACCATATGAGCATGCAATCCTCGTACTGTGATTGCCCAGACTGGTCCTCCCAATGCAAGCATCTATATGGGCTTCGGTTAATACTTCAAAGCTATTTTCCAATGCTTCATGCAATTTTACCTATTGTGGATAGCGTGCATGCAATGGCTGACCTTGCAACCAGCGATGGAATGCAACAATGTGCCCAAGTCTTTTAAACAGGGAGTGGATGTGATGACAAAGCACTGGATACTGATATGAATGGCATTGGACCATACTTGCAACAGGTTGACATGGAGATAGTCAATTGTATCGACAAATCTAGGGAGTTATTGCGACAATTGGCTGATGTATTACCGCAGTGGACATTGCAGCAAAAGGAGGTTGCTCTGAAGAAATTAAAGATCTCTATGGAGAACTTGGAGAATCTCCATGAGCCGGAGGAGATCAGCTTGCCAAGAAAGGGTAGCATCAAACAAATCCAGGCAAATGTCACATAAACACGGCTTGGGCTTGGCAGGCTATCGTGTATCATTGATGGCATAGGTGAGGCAGTTGAAGGTTGTCCAGAACCAGCAAAAAAAAGCAGAAACACAAGTTCCTTGAAACGTAAGCACCAGCGAGGGTGAAATCGAGTGCGCTTTGAGAAATGGCGACGTGTTAATTGCCGGCATTGTTGTAGCAAAACCCTTCTTGTTGATGGCTCAAATATAGTATGTTGCCATACATGCCATGCTTTGCTCCCTCTATCTCAGAAGCACTTGTCTGCAAATTCAACTTCCCAGATCATGAACCACCTTGTACAGTTATGGGATGGTGAGAACCCGGCCAATGGTTCTATCATAGCATGTGACCACGAGGTATCGCATATTGATTGTGAACGACATCTCACTGTGAAGCTTGATGATGGACGGATATATGAGAAGATCTATGCCTCGCAGACACGAATTACTTTTATATGACTTGCGTGCGGTTTAGGGTCATCCTCATATGTCATGCCTCATTGGAACTTTGCAAGCTATGTATGTTTTGTGAACATGACTTGGACAATTGCAATATATTTGTTTTTGGAACAATTAGATTGATATGATGTGGTCCCCAAGAAGCTAGACTAGTTTGTAGATATCCTAAAGTTCATTTGGGTTGTCTTAATCTGGTTGTTTGTTCTTTATCACTCGTAAGTGGTCGCAACAATGAAGTGTTGTCTCTTTGATATCACCAGCAAAATGAAACCATAATGCATCAACACAAGCCTTTTGCCAGGTGGTTGACAACAAGCTCATGGGCCGAGTTTTCTCTGGCTTTTCCCAGGTCTTGCATCTCTATATAGGGCTATAGGTTGAGCCCAAAAGGGTCATGCTTCAGCTGATCTTGATGGCGATTTTGCTAGGTTTAGGATGCGTGCACATCAACCATGTACATATGCTTTTACCAATTCTGGAATTCTGATTTTTGCTCTCGCTCTTGATAGGTCTTGCATCTTCCAGTTCAGCCTTAGAAGAAGGGTCCTTATAGTTTCCATCCATACACAATGGGACCTTGCCATAATCTCGGACATGACCATAAACTGATTGCCAAAAGCTCACACACCCAGCATGACTTCACCATAAACACACACACACATTCAGCATGACACTAAAAACAAACCTCACCATAATGCCCTAAACGTAGGGTCGGCACAAACACCACCAATCGGACCTCGCCATAATCTCGGACATGACCATAAATTGATTGGCAAAAGCTCACACACACCCAGCATGACACTAAAAACAAACCTCGCCATAATGCCATAAACGTAGAGGCGGCACAAACACCAATCGAACCTCGCCATACTCTGGGACATGACTGAAAGCTCACACACATTCAACATGACACTAAAAACAAACCTCGCCATAATGCCCTAAACGTAGGGTCAGCACAAACACCACCAATCGGACCTCGCCATAATCTCGGACATGACCATAAATTGATTGGCAAAAGCTCACACACACCCAGCATGACACTAAAAACAAACCTCGCCATAATGCCATAAACATAGGGTCGGCACAAACACCAATCGAACCTCGCCATACTCTGGGACATGACTGAAAGCTCACACACATTCAGCATGACACTAAAAACAAACCTCGCCATAATGCCATAAACTTAGGGTCGGCACAAACACCACCAATCGGACCTCGCCATAATCTCGGACATGACCATAAACTGATTGGCAAACACACCCACCCAGCTGGCATGACTTCACCATAAACACACACAAAAACAAATCTCGCCATAATGCCATAAATGTAGAGTCAGCACAAACCATAACATCAAATTGATCGAGCCGGTTTAGGGTTACATGATCAGTTATAGGAGACTCGAAATGGACTACAACGGCACAAACACCAATCGGACCTCGCCATAATGCCATAAACCTAGAGTCGCTCGGCACAAACACCAATCGGACCTCGCCATAATGCCATAAACCTAGAGTCACCATAACATCAAATTGATCGAGCCATTTGTATTACATGATCACTAATATACACATAAACATTGGCTTATCAGAGAGTACATATAATAACTAAACCCGGACGAAGCCATAAACCTGCATACAGAAATAAACATGGGCGTTGAGCATACATCCAATCACTAAACCCAGATGAAGCCATAAACCTGCATACAGAAATAAACATGGCCCAACAACCACATCCGATCACTAAACCCGGACGAAGCCATAAACTTGCATACAGAAATAAACATGGCCCAACAACCATACACCATCGAAACTTGCCATAATGCCATAAACCTAGAGTCAGCACAAACCATAACATCAAATTGATCGAGCCATTTGTATTACATGACAGTTATAGGAGACTCAAAATGGACTGCAACCTTATTAAACAAAAGACTAAACCTTGATTGTAGGAACTCGCCATAAGTCATATATACATGAGTACCAAATAAAAAGGATAAATTGTGGTCAGAATGCATCAGTATAACAAAAGGTTTCTGGACCACTAATATACACATAAACATTGGCTTATCAAAGAGTGCATATAATAACTAAACCCGGACGAAGCCATAAACCTGCATATAGAAATAAACATGGCCGTTGACCATACATCCGGATGATCACTAAACCCGGACGAAGCCATAAACCTGCATACAGAAATAAAAATGGCCCAACAACCATACATCCGATCACTAAACCCGGACGAAGCCATAACCCTGCATACAGAAATAAACATGGCCGTTGATCACATCCGATCACTAAACCCGGACCTCGCCATAAACCTGCATACAGAAAGAAATTGAGCCCAGAACTGAGCACCTAAAACATACATGGCTCTCAGACATAGCCATAAACCAACCCAAAACCGAGCACCTATTATAGATCCAGATATAAACGTGAAACATTGCACCAAAAGCTTGTCACAAAGGACAATGCACCACAAACTGGGAACACATTACAAAACCTCGCCATAAACAAAAGAGTCGCCATAGACATACATAATCGGGGAGTCGCCTTAGACAGAATCGGACCTTGCCATAAATTTTACTCAACAGGAAATAAAAATCAAACATCACCATAAATAATAATTTAGCTGGATTACACCATAAACACTGGCCACACCTAAACCCAGACGTGGAAATAAACCTGCAAACATAAACAAACATGGCCACTAGCCCCACATGGAACTAAACCCGGACGTAGCCAAAAACCTGCAAACATAAATAAACCCAGCCGTAACCATAAACCTGCTTGTATACATAAACATGGCCACTTCCCACATACATCAAACATAGTCCTGAACCTGCACATAGACAAAATATGGATCTCGGATGTGGCTAGCCGCCATAAACAAGCCCATATAAACATAGTCAATAGCCAATGATTTGCTTTCTTTGAACCAATATTGCAGCATAAAACTCGCCATACATACTTTATCGACACAAACCCTGGACATTACATGTAGGCTGATACAAAACCATTGTGCATAGACTGACACAAAACCTCACCCTAAACCCAATCATACATAAAGTGTCATGGGTTGTTTTACCAAACGGCCATAGACCTGGCTCCCTTTAGCGCAAAATGCAACACATATGGTGACCAGCCATAATCTCATTCCCCCCCCCCACTATATCTAAGCACCAACTATGGAGGCTTTGCCTCAATGCCAACACATCATCGTGTATGAACCATGTCTTCTTCACCTGCACAACATCGACAAACACAAGAGGATTGAAGGAAATTAGAAAGGAGATTAATATCCAGATGCATATGGTAGAAAGCTAGCACTCGACACACACTCTAAGCATACCCAGCTTTTGCTCTTCTCCTGCAAGCAAGACTGAATTATGTAGCGAATGGCAGCCATGACATAAAACCCACAGTCAATCGCATTTGGTTGAATTGGGCCCTGCAGCATCAAACCATTAACATGACTAACATGCCCTAAATTTTCCAAGCATGAGAGAGCACAAGGAGACATACTTTCAACACTTTTAACTCAAATTTGGTGGCAGGTTCAAGCAATGCATGTTGGACATCATGAGCTTTTACTCCTTGGGCCATCGCCTCCATAGCACTGCATATTCATAACAAGCAAGATAAAAAACCATCGATAGCCATATCAACTTGTTTCATATACCGACCTCCCCAAGCTATGATGAACAAAGTCAACCCATGTACCTGTGCAAAACAGGTACAATATCCATCATGGTCGTGCACCCAAGTGGGTCATAGTAGAGAATGTGGTTCTTTCTCCTACGTAGCCCAGCAATCTTTGCATGTGTGGCAAGATACATAACACAACATGTCCAATGCTCCCTGTTGCAAAGAGAGACAACATCAACATGTCAATGAGAAGCCACAATGTAGCATACCTAGCAGTCCTTTGTCCTCTCCTTACAAACCACCTGTAAATGATTGGAAAAAATGTAAGCACGCATTCACCAAAGTCCCTCTCCCCGAAGAAGTTATGTAAGACCCGCATGGAATCTTGCTTGCCCAAGTTGCATCCACAACAGAATACCACATAGAGTCCACAAGCATCACTTGCATGAGGACATCTGAGCCTAGTGTGTACTCCATCCACCTGTAAAAGTGAGTATGTTAAGCACATGTTTGCTCACCATAATGCTTACCACTCAATAACAAAAAAATGGCGGTGATTACATTGCAAATAGATTCATCGTGCGCGTGGATTCTTTATTTGATAAGATGAAGCGTAGAGCCTGATCATCAATGTCCGCTCGTAGGCCAAAGCGAATAGAGTTGAGCGACATAGGCACATGTGAAGAGAATCTACATCCAACATGCCACAATCATGAACATAGTGAGTATCAAACAATTAGAAAATTGTGAACATAGGGATGGTTGACAAAAGCCACCTGTACAAGGCCCGATTACTATGTGTGGGAGTAGCAGGGCTGATTTCATGGCCTATTTTTTCAACTGTCAGTTGGTTATTACCGACATAAAATAGGAGAGCCGACAAAGATGCATCATCAGGAGAGCCTATTTCAATAGCTTTCTCTTGTGTCTTCCCTCTTTGAATCGGAAGCTTTTTCTTTGTTGGAGTTGCAAGCAATGTAGGCTAGAAAGGAATGCACATTTATTAGAACACATCAGCATGCTGGATTTTTTTTCACCGCTCTCAACACCTAAACAAAATTACTTGAGCTAGAGCGATGACCGGATAGCGATGACGGGATTATCCACTAGTAGCGCAAAATCCTGTAAAGACCTTCCCCCCGCCAAACCCCCGTATCCCCCCACTCACGGGCTCACCATGCAACCAATCAGCAGTCGCCACGCCTCCCATGGCCCATGTTTTGAATTTGGCCAGCCTGCCCAGCCCCCCCCCCACTGTCCAGGTTTAGTTTTTACAGGTATGCACGGTCCAAATCCCCTCGATAAGCCCCATTCCAGTTCCCTGCCATTGATCCCCTTACCCCCCCTCTTTAAATGCTATGTGTTATATAGTCCTGAGGCCTCCCTCTCCCCTTACACCCCTCAAGACTAAGTAACACCTATATTTAAGAGGGGGAGGCAATGGGATCAAAGGCGGAGAAGCCCATGCGCGAAAGCCGAGAAGATCACAGCCCAAAAAATCAATTCAAAAACTAAACCTGGACATGCACTAAACTTGAACAGCCTGAGAAATGCATTTTATTTTATAATATCATGTTGTAAAAAGGGGTGTGAGTACATAACTCGTGCGCGGGTGAAGTGGTTAGCCTATGTGACCCTAAATTCGGACGAGCGGGTCTTGGGTTCAAATCGCCCCGTCTCGCCTCGTTTTTCCCGCTGGTCGTGTTTAATGCGCCTCGCCTTTTTGACGGCGCGCCTCGTTTTTCCCACTGGCCGGGTTTAGTGCGCCTCGAGATCCCGCCCCACAGCCCCGACCGTCGATCCCATTACTCCACCGTGCATTTAATATAGGTGTCATTTAGTCCCAAGGCCTTACATCCACATGGTGCTCTTGGCCCAAGATGCCTTACAAAATTTGAGTCCCAAGGAGATGGCTGGTGCACTTCCCATCTCCCCCGCCCCCCAAAAGCACTAAGTGATACGGGCATTGAGGGCAGGGCTCGGGAAAAGATAGGTTCGCTTTATCCAAAGCCTGTTCAAAATGAAAAATGGCCGGCTCAAATTTGGATAAGAAGGTTCTCAAGTTGGTTCAACTTATAGAGTTTTTAGTTATAATATGAGATTTTTAGTGTGATTATCTCTCTCAAATTTAGTGTTAGCCTGCTCATATGCCACAAAAAATGTTTCCTCTACGGTGCAATGAAGGTCGTAGATTTTGGTGGCATCGGCCAAAGTAATCTCGGTTCTCAAGCCAGTTCATAATATAGGATTTTTAGTTATAATATGAGATTTTTAGTGTGATTATCTCTCTCTAATTGAGTGTTAGCCTGCTCATATGCGTGTGAAATGTTCCAAAGTCGGGTCTGATTGAGGGGTTGGGATCTACGATGCAATGACGATCGTAGATTTTGGCAGCATCGGCCAAAGTAATCTCGATACTCGAGATTATAAAAAATAATCTCGGATATTCAAAATTACCATACTCGAGATTACTCTTCATACACGCCCAGGGTTTGAATCCTTGACCTCACCTTTGAGACTTTGATGTTTTATCCACAAGCTTCTGCATGTTTTTTGTGATGGTACGGGGCCGAGATTACTCTTATACCAAATGTGAGTCAACGTCGCCAAAAGTAATGTCGAGTACCGAGATTATTTTTAGCGCCACCGATAAGATCTACGACACTTGATGAGCTCATCATAGATCCCAAGCCCCCATGCCCATGTCACTTAGTCCCGAGGGCTTCTCAGGGCTTCTCATCTTCACAATGGTGAGGTGGCAGTGCAAATTGTAGCGTGTTATTTTCTCTTATTTCTATGTTTGGAGAAAGCAACGCATGTTCTTCCAAGCGAGAGGATATGATCATGTTAGAGAAACGTAATGCTTTGTGTTTCCCTTTTCCTCTTTCAAATGTGTATCCTGTAGAGCGCCGCTTCCAAAATCATACCCCCCCTACTACTACTTGTGTGTGTGTGTCGATAGAAGCAAGCATGTTTAGGTAGTTAACCTCACATAAGTGAATTGCCTCCCGTACTTAGTACATTTATTGTATTGCTTCGCCACAATAAGTCCACTCCACCAACCCCAAAAAAAAAAAAAAAGGCCTACACCACAAAATGTATAGAGCATACCATATATTCACATTGATAAGGTATGACCTCGTTTACTTTGACACATTGAAAGAGATTGTGGAGACAAACTTTGTCGACACATGGAATAATGACTTGCTCATGTATCATTTGAAAGAGATAGGACAGAGTCAAACCTATATAGGTGTTCAATGGTTATTGTAGAATTTGGTCCACTTTTTTACTTTACGTGTAAAGGAAAGATGCAATGCTTAAAATTGAATTGGCACCCTAAAACCTAATAAAGATAAGAACTAAAACGATTTAATTGTTGTTACTGGTCCTAAACAATACTTTTAACACTAAACCACCCCTATCCCCATTTGTAGGTGAACTTCACCAAGTTTAGCTCTTAGATGGTATAGCCCTTATTTAATGTGGAAGTGTGGTTGACTCAATTTCCTCTTAAGTAATAGCTTATGATCACGAATTCAAGTCTTGTGTGATAGATTTTTGAGGTCTCTTAGGATTCTTCCTATGATGTTTAGAGCTCTCTCTCTCTCTCTCTCTCTCTCTCTCTCTTTCTTACAATGCCCAGGTACCATGGAGCGAGAAAAGCATTTAGACTTGCTTGATATGCTCTATGCCACCTGTTGGGGTATAAAGCCCAATGTGGTCGCCCAGGTAAGTGGGCGGGCCGCCAGGTATGTACACGTATTCTTTTGTAAAAACCTAATAAGAACTCACTATGCTTTACACATTACAGTAGAGCGATTTCACCATATCGTCGTGCTCTTCTTCTCGCACTCTCTCTCGCGTCGCACTTCCGCTCGTACTCCTTCAATTGGTATCAGAGCTCAGATCGAGGCTTGCTTGATATGCTCTATGCCACCTGTTGGGGTATAAAGCCCAATGTGGTCGCCCAGGTAAGTGGGCGGGCCGCCAGGTATGTACACGTATTCTTTTGTAAAAACCTAATAAGAACTCACTATGCTTTACACATTACAGTAGAGCGATTTCACCATATCGTCGTGCTCTTCTTCTCGCACTCTCTCTCGCGTCGCACTTCCGCTCGTACTCCTTCAATTGGTATCAGAGCTCAGATCGAGGCTTGCTTGATATGCTCTATGCCACCTGTTGGGGTATAAAGCCCAATGTGGTCGCCCAGGTAAGTGGGCGGGCCGCCAGGTATGTACACGTATTCTTTTGTAAAAACCTAATAAGAACTCACTATGCTTTACACATTACAGTAGAGCGATTTCACCATATCGTCGTGCTCTTCTTCTCGCACTCTCTCTCGCGTCGCACTTCCGCTCGTACTCCTTCAATTGGTATCAGAGCTCAGATCGAGGCTTGCTTGATATGCTCTATGCCACCTGTTGGGGTATAAAGCCCAATGTGGTCGCCCAGGTAAGTGGGCGGGCCGCCAGGTATGTACACGTATTCTTTTGTAAAAACCTAATAAGAACTCACTATGCTTTACACATTACAGTAGAGCGATTTCACCATATCGTCGTGCTCTTCTTCTCGCACTCTCTCTCGCGTCGCACTTCTGCTCGTACTCCTTCAATTGGTATCAGAGCTCAGATCGAGGCTCGGGGCAGCACTGCAGGAGGCTAGAGTCACCAGCTCAGATTGGAGTGAAATTCGACAGGCGAAGACACGGCCCCAAATCCTGTGGGAAGACCCAAAGGGCTCGGTGTTCTCAGAATTTCATTCTGAGGTCATCTCGGCCACCGTTCGGCTTCGACAAAGGTCTGCGCAGGCCATTTTCGACTACGTGGTCTCGGCGGAAGCAGATCCGACTCTACAAATTTGGGGTTTTCGGCCTACGACTGCAGGTGCTGAGGATATCGACACTCCCAGAGTGTTGATTTGTGGCTGTCTACACATCGAAGGACGGCTCACAGTTCTTGGAGGCGTGTCACATACGACACGGGCGCATCTACACACAGACTGTAGGCGACATCCACTAGTTCATCAGGTAGCTTGTGTTTGCTGCTTGATATTCCAGATTTCATCCTGACATTGCAGGTACTTCCACATGGGATGTATTGTCAGAGATGATGTATGTCTGTTGAGGGTTTGCTGGCTGTGAATCACGCAGCAAACAATCGCCGCAGCGGTTACAGCATACAGTGGGAAATTTGTGGATGTATGACTTTGTGGGAAGTCTATGTAGTGTCAGATTTACTGCAGCCTTTGTTGAGGGTCGAGTGAGGTTTTATTGAGCTGGGGGATTCTCGAATGTTGAGATCCTTTCGGTGATACAGGTCTTGGAGCGATCCCTCGAGCACCCTAAGATAGGCAGCTAGGATGTATTGACTGTGAGTTAGACAGTTGGGATTGCATCTTTGCTTTACTGCCGTTGAGGCATTGTCGCAATCTATGCTTATAGGACAGTGACAAAACAGTGAGTGATAGTACAGGTGCAGGACAGGTTTACCCGCACCTTACAGTGCCAGAGAGACAGTGTTTTTGAGCTGTTTTTTGGTCTGTTTTTTGAGTACACCAGAGCCATTTTACAAAGGAGACTCTGCCGAAATTTATACAGAATCTAAAGCTTTCTTGGTTCATTTGACAGGTTGATATTGGTTCAAAGGTCAGTTTACAGGGGAAACTCTGCCGAATTTTTCCCAGGAAAGTAAACTACTGTGAAGCGTAGCTATGGCTGGATCACAGGACACTGCTCTTTACAATATCAAGAAGCTGGATGGAACCAATTTCCCATTGTGGAAGAAGCAGATTTGGCACGTGTTGGTACAAAAGAAGCAGATAAAACCTATAAAGCTCAAGGGGATAAAACCAGAAGATATGGACGAAGATGAATGGAGCGAAATGGATGAATTGGCACTTTCTACCATTATGCTGACTTTGGCAGAAAGTGTTTACTTCAATGTAGCAGACGAGATGTCGTCTTATCAAGCATGGTTAAAGCTGAGTGATCTCTATGAGAAGCAGAGTGCAGCTTCACATGTATACTGGCTTAAGAAGCTTGTTGACTTGAAGATGAAAGAAGGGACACCTATGTCCAATCATCTGAATGAATTCAACACAATCTACAGTCAGTTGTCAGCTCAAGGTGTCAAGTTTGATGAACCTGTTAGAGCTATGTTTCTCTTGATCACATTGCCAGAAAGTTGGGACACTTTTTGCACAGCTTTGAGTAATTCTGCACCTCCAGATGGTTTGAACATAGCAGGTGTAGAAGGAAGTCTGCTTACTGAAGAAACCAATAGAAAGACAATGGACAAAGGCAAAGGAACAGCCTTAGTTGTCAGGGGAAGGACCAAAGAAAAGTACAAAGGTGAAAAGACGAATCAGTCTCGTAGCAAGTCCCGCAGTGCTAAAGGCAAGAGTGACATAGAATGCTACCATTGTGGCAAGAAGGGTCCTCAAAATGGTGTTGCTGAGAGGATGAATAGGACCATACAAGAGAAGGTCAGAAGTATGTTGTCTAATGCACAGCTGCCAAATGGGTTTTGGGCTGAAGCTGTATCAACAGCTGTTCATCTTGTAAATAGATCTCCTAGCAAGGTTTTGCAGAAGGATTCAGTGCCAGAGATGGTATGGTCAGGCAAAATGCCCTCATACAAGCATCTCAGAGTCTTTGGCTGTGAGGCATATACTCACGTTCCAGAGGAATTTAGGAACAAACTTGAGCCAAAGAGTAGAAAGTGCATCTTTCTAGGCTATGGTAATTCTGGTGAGATGGGGTACAGACTTTGGGATCCCGATTCCAGAAAGGTTGTCCGCAGCAATGATGTTCACTTTAATGAATCCAAATATCATTCTAAACCAGAGAGGGTTGAGGAGATTAGAAGATTTGTCTTCCAAGAAGATGGACCTGCACGTGCAAGACAAAATGTCAGGGCTCAAGAGGAGCAAGGACAGGATAGAGTGGAACCACAGGTTGTGGCTGAGCCTGAGCCACCTATTGTGCGTAGATTTGGACGTGTCACGCGACCTCCTGATAGGTTTGTTCCATCTATGAACTATGTCATGTTGACTGATTGCAATGAGTCTTCATGTTACAAGGAAGCAGTGCAAATGAAGGACTTCGGGAATTGGCAATTGGCCATGCAGTCAGAGATGACAGCTCTGCATAAAAACCAGACATGGAAGCTAGTTAAATTACCACGGGGCAAAAAGGCTCTACCTTGTAAATGGGTTTACAGGTATAAGATCACCGCTCATGATAGTCAGCCAAAGTACAAAGCAAGGCTTGTTGCCAAGGGCTTTAAGCAAGAACAAGGCATTGACTTTGATGAAGTCTTCTCTCCGGTGGTCAAGATGACTACATTGAGATGCTTTCTTGCATTGGTTGCCATATTAGATTTGGTGTTGCGCCAAATGGATGTCAAGACAGCGTTCTTGCATGGTGATTTAGATGTGGAAATTTACATGCAGCAGCCAGAAGGGTTTGTTGAGAAAGGCAAGGAAGATTGGGTATGCCAGTTGTTAAAGAGTCTTTATGGCTTAAAACAATCACCGAGGGCATGGTACCATAAATTCCACAAGTTTATGCTTTCTCAAGGCTACAAACGTAGTGAGTTCGATCACTGTCTATATACAAAGAAGGCTAAGGATGGTAGTTGGCTGATCCTTATTTTGTATGTGGATGACATGTTGATTGCTGGCAAGCACTTGGAAGAAATTTCAGCTTTGAAGTCAAAGATGGCAAAATCGTTTGACATGAAAGACATGGGTGAGGCAAGTCATATACTTGGTATGCGCATTGAGAGAGACAGATCAAAGAAGTTGATTTGGTTATCTCAAACAAAGTATATTGACAAGGTTTTGCAACGTTTCAATATGGAGAAGGGAAAGGCACTGAGTGTTCCATTGCCACCATATGTGAAACTTAGCAAACAAGATTGTCCTGTGTCTGAGGAAGAACAGGCTGAAATGGATAAGATTCCATATGCGTCTGCAGTGGGTAGTTTGATGTATGCAATGATTGCTACTCGCCCAGACATTGCATTTTCAGTGGGAGTAGTAAGTCGATACATGTCAAACCCAGGCAAGAAACATTGGGAGGCAGTGAAAGGAATATTGAGATACCTGAAAGCTACAAAGAGTATGCGTATATGCTATGGGAGTCAGGAGCTAAGTGTAAAGGGTTTTACAGACTCAGATTATGCAGGTGACTTAGACAACCGAAGGTCTACGTCAGGGTATGTCTTTACATTGGCTGGTGGAGCAGTATCATGGCGTTCTAGATTACAAGATTGTGTTACTCAGTCTACTATAGAGGCTAAATATGTTGCAGCATCAGAGGCATGCAAAGAATCAATTTGGCTTAATCGACTAGTAACAGATTTGGGAATCAAAGAAGAGATGCCTGTGTTATATTGTGATAGTCAAAGTGCTATACAATTGGCTCGCAATCCAGTTTATCACTCAAAGACAAAGCATGTGGATGTGAAGTATCATTTCATCAGGGAAATGCTCGAGGATAAGCAACTTCAGCTTGTCAAAGTTCACACCACAGAAAATCCTGCTGATATACTTACAAAAGGACTTCCCTCAGAGAGCTTTGCGCATTTTCGCAAGCAGTTAGGTGTAGGGTAGTACATCACTTCTCTACATCTCTTGTATATTAGCTTGTATAGTAGCTTCTCTCACACTTAAAGTACCACATTGGACTTTAAGTGGGAGGTTGTTGGGGTATAAAGCCCAATGTGGTCGCCCAGGTAAGTGGGCGGGCCGCCAGGTATGTACACATATTCTTTTGTAAAAACCTAATAAGAACTCACTATGCTCTACACATTACAGTAGAGCGAGTTCACCATATCGTCGTGCTCTTCTTCTCGCACTCTCTCTCGCGTCGTACTTCCGCTCGTACTCCTTCACCGCCCACATCGCACCCAATTATAAAAGCATGTTCTTCTCTGAGAGAGGAGATAGTACTCACCTATACATGCTTGAGCCTATCCTCTTATTTGTAATCTGTAGCATGTCTTCTACCCTAGCTCTCACTCCCTTAGCTGTGAGATGGGGTGTTTGGGAAATGGGGAAGAGTTCCTTCATGTATGCATATTATGACCCTTGCATGTTCAAGAATCTTAGTATTATATCCTACTTGAGTGCTCGGCTTTTGATTGGATTTGACCTTGCTTCTCTCATATTTTAGGCTTGGAAAGCTTCCTACATACCTTTCTCTTACATCTGCTTCACAGACTCTCAATTGACACCCTCATATCCACTATCCTCCACCATCAAGAGTCCTTGATCAGCTCAACAAAGAGCATGCGACATGTTTCATTTGGTCTCCTAGGTCGCATTTGAACTTCGAGGACAATAATCTCATGATAATATAAAAAAAATCTCTCTCTCTCTCTCTCTCTCTCTCTCTCTCTCTCTCTCTCTCTCTCTCTCTCTCTCTCTCTCTCCCCCAAAAAGTGATTTTGCTTTATTGAATTTGATATATCTATTATGTCTCCATGTTGATGGTTGAATCCAGTAGTTATCGTTGGCCGCCATGGATGGTGATGCTTACCTGTATAAAAGATGGGAGATGGAGTTGGCCATAGTACTGCAAAAGAACACATGGAGTGTCATTTCCAAGTTGAAGATGCCACCATGACTAGAGCGGTGCCTCCTTCATGGCATTTCACTTGCACCAACACTTGCAGATGCTACTATTACCCAACCAACAACTAGCCAGATTGTTGGCATCAACACCATTGGCTTTGCAACTCCTACCACATGTATATTACCATGTTGCTTAGCCATCAATACTATTCAAGTGATTTTTTTAGGTGCATTCTTAGGTCTCTAAGCTACTTTCAAGGGTTGCACTCTACTTTCTCGCTCGTACATCATCTCATACCTCACACCAGTGCTTGAAAAAAACTTTTCATATTTGACCCTCAAGGGTGATTATATAATCTCTCTCTCACACACATACCTGAACGTGTTATTGCTACCCAATAGTTAGCTAAATTGTTTCCATTAGCACCATCAGCTTTGTATCTCTTGCCACATCTATATTACCATGTCTCTTAGCACTCAATACTCTTTGAGCCATTTTTTTCATGTGCATCCTCACGCCTCTAAACTGCTTTCATGGGTTGCGCTATGCTTCCTTGTTCATGCATCATCTTGTACCTCACACTAGTGCTAAAAAACGATTTTCATATTTGACCTTCAAGGACAATAATATAATCTCTCTCTCTCTCTCTCTCTCTCTCTCTCTCTCTCTCTCACACACACACACACACACACACACACACACACACACACACACACACACACACACACACACACACACACACACACACACAAGCAAACACAAATGAGACTCTATCATTTTGCTGGTCTCTTGGGATCTTCTCTATGAAAATTAAAGTTGTGTGTGTGTGTGTGTGTGTGTGTGCGCGCACGCGCACGTGCATGCACAGATGCTTTTTGCTTTATGTAATTTGATATAACTATGGAAGTGGCCATGTATCCATGTTGATGGTTGAATCCGATAGATGTCGTTGGTCCCCCATGGATGGTGATGCTTACATGTATAAAATCTAGGAGATGGAGTTGGACATAGTACTACAAAAGAAGGTGTGGAGTGCCCTTTCCAAGTTGCAGATGCCACCACGGCTAGAGTGGTGCCTCCTTCATGGCATTTCACTTGCACTAATGCCTGTATGTGGTACTATTACCCAATAGCTAGCCAAATTGTCACCATTAGCACCATCATCTCTTCAAGTCCTACCATGCGCATATTACCAGGTTGCTTAGCTTTCAATCCTCTCTGGTTCATTTTTTTCAATCGAAAAATTTTGTGAATAGGAACCCTTGTTTGTGGATAATGTCGAAACCACCTAACACCTATCAACCAAAAAGGATTTATCAATAGTGGGCTAGTTAGAGACCACACATAATACATAAGTCCAAAGCCAGCATCTTGACCAACCTAGTTTCCTATGAAGGCCTTATGTTTAGGATGTGTGTGTTGTTGTATTAAGATAGTACTTATACACAAAAGAACATTTTGTTCAAAGGACAATTGGCTTAAGACATTAGGAAGGTAGTTTGCACAAAAACAATTTTGCATTCGACTCATTTTTGTACAATATGATCAAAATGACATAACATTCTAGTTATCCTATACATAAGGAGTGAACCATATTGTGAGGATGAAATACGCCTTCATATCCAAGGTTGTATTGTAGCAACGCTAAACCTTTTAAAGCAAAGATAATATTCCCACCTGCATCTATATAGACAAGACAACGGATTTTGTTAGACTTGGCTACGTATAACAGGTGTCAAAGAACCTATCAGTTGTTATTTATGTCATACTCTATAATATTTAGACATAAAAGCAAATGCCCGTATAGAGTAATTATAAGGCTTAGTATTACAAGTTTTGTACGAGCAGTACAGACTTTAGCAAATCAAAACTAGTTAATGAGATAAGAGAATATCCAAGTAAATGATGGCGATTTGACCCTACTTTAACCAAAGTTGTAGCCAAAAACTATCAAAACAAGTATTGTAGTCTCTAAGTACATTCTAAAGATTTCTAAAGTAGAAATAACTCCAATTTTTTACTATGCAACCAAAAGATCAGTACCCACTCAATCATCTACATGGATCCAAAACCCTTCAATGAAGCCTTTAGTGTACCAGCAGGACACATTTTCATCCAAGTAAAACCATATACTCATGCCATCGTTCCAAGTTGGTTTAAGCTTTAGGGAGGTTTCTCGATCTATGCTACAGATAATTTGATTTAAAAAAAAAAACCAGAAAATAATTAGACATGGCAATATATCAGTCAAACAACAAGAGTCCAAGGTGTTAGAATATGATAGTTTAAAAGAAACCCCATAAAGATCAAGTGTCAGCCATGCTTAAGCAAGAATTTCTTAGTCTAAGTAGAATATAATCAAAAGGGTATCAACCAATAAACTTAGCTAGCTAAGTATTCCAATACCAACCACAATCTTAGTGAAACAAGTACAACGCTGACCATGTGTAAACCACTCAAGTCAAAGCGACCGACCGGACAGGATGTTTATGACTTGATCTAAGAGTCCAAAATATTCCCAGCAAAATGAAAACGCGCATTTATCTTAGATATTTTAGAAGAAGATCAAAATTGTATCCAAAAGATAAAAAATACCATAGGAGCATTGTATGATGCCCCAAATTTCCTCACATAGTAGAGAAAACAATGCGCTCTAGGATTCTGGTACATCAGAAAACCAATATGCAACCTCAATAGTAGCAACATTCATAGTACTATTTTGTGATGCTAGAATCACTCCCAAAACTTTAGCGCCATGACAATTAGTCTAGAATCTTAGTCTAAAAGTAATGCCATAGTGTTCCATGATGCATCAGTCCATGCCAACATCATCTTTAAAAGAGATAAATTAAATCTCCGCTACACAACATTCTAGTTTTTTTTTGTAAAACCTATGTCCTTTTCTTAAGATACAATTATCTACACTAACCATTAGCATGTGTTAGTGGGTCGCCGAGACGGACACATCATAGTTGTCTGGCACTAACATAATATGTCAATACTCAAGGAAGAGACTCGGATGAGGCACGGAGACTCTTTGAGGATGCCAATCTCAAGAAGTGAACCTAGCAAGCAAACACACAAACTCAACAATCAAACCACCACTCAATGATCGAAAAATCGCCTATGTCCTCTCTCACCGCTGTAGGTCATCACGTCATTTTGGCACTCAAATAAAGTTGAAATGCAACAAAAATTTAGCAAGAGGTCTAAGACACCTAGGGGCACCATCCTACCAAGTGTGGCTGCAATTTGACAAAGGTACCAAAATCACGATCCATCATTATCAAGGTCCTAAAAACTTCAATAGAACTATCCAGAAAGGTCACCCTATGGTCTAGGAACACTCTCCTATGGTGAAACGTCAAAAAACAGTAATTTAAGAACTCAAATCTAAAGATTAAGCTCATTAATACGTAGTCGCAAACCTCAACATAATTGACAATTCTTACACTTAATCAAAAGAGTATGGAAAGAGGAACATAATGCAAGTCTCAGAATCGAAAACGGATTACCCAATCATTAGAAAAGTCGATTACAATTTGTACCTGAGAAGTCGCTTGCACATAGTACAACATAAATCTTTTCTCTTCAAAAGATAAGACTCCTTTTACATTAAGGTTATTACCTTTTATACCTAGGTCTTTCTAAATGGCCAATGGAGGGCTCACATGGGCCTTTATACATATCATGAGAGAATTACAACTCAGGGAATCGACTTGCTACTCTGAAATCCGAATTTACGCACAATGTAGCTACACTAGCTCGAGAAAATAATAGAGTAAAAATGTAGTGTCCGGCTAAGTGTCTAGTCAACATTCCCCCCTTCCTAGCTCGTGTTGTCCCTTGACACGACCATGTGCAATCTTGTTGTTAGGGTTTTCTTTAGCTGTGTCTTTAAGGTTGGTCTTTAGCTTGAAGTGCTTTGTCGTTGATGAAGCTCCCCCTTCCTTGAGTGGTTCATATCTCCTATGTTCTAGTTGATGCATGTATTGGACTTCAATTGTCAAGGCAACTTTGCATCTTGTTGCTCATTCTCGGGAACTTTGCATCTTGTTGCCACATTTGGACATGAAGATGGCTTTTGATGTGCCTGCCTTTGTGGGAGGGGAGCTTCTTTGGGTCATTGACTTGATGATGGATCTTGCCCTCGGGTTCTATTGCAATGCTAGCCCTCTTCAATATTTGATTACCTTTGAAGCACCATGTGGGCTCCATATGATTGTTGTTGAGAGCTCTCATTGCTTGTCATTGTAGGTCATTCGCCATTGTTTGATGGAGCTTTGTTGTCGCCTTTGAAGATAAGATATGCTCTTGAAGCACGTGGAGACCTGCAATTGTTGCTCTCTTTGAAGATTGATGTGGATAAGAATTTCCTTATTGTTGATGTAGACGGAATATATACAAAAGAATGTTGATGAGTGTTTCTAGATTAGGGTCTAAAACATGGATGACCAAAGGGAAAAAACCCGGTGGGAAAAAAGTGCCTTTGGTATACACTCTTATTGGAGTTGAGCAATTGGACTTGAAGTACCTTTCATGCAAGGTGAGTGCTTGGGAGAAACAAGGGAAGAGTATCTAATGCAAGTGCCAATTATGGGACACTCTATGTGCATATGAGAAATTCTTCAAACAAAAGCATGCAGTGTACAAGATGGAGTTGATGGGTGCTTCAAGGAACAAGTGTAGCACATGTAATATCGTAGGATGTCGCGATAGCTTCCACGTTTCCAAGAAGGGTCAATGTAGAAGCTTCTACACTCATAGCTCAGTGTGCTCAGTGCGTGAGTGTCTTTTGGACTTTCTCCTTCACTTCACTAGACTTAAAATACATAGACTTTGACTCTTATGCTCACCAATACCAGCATGAGCGACATTATGTAAATATGTTCAACTCTTCTAGCTTAAGAAGTACTTAGAATAGCTAAAACTCTTAGACCACAAAAAATATTACTTGAAGCTTTGGGACTAATGCCTCGCTCATTTAGTGGCTTAGCTTCCAGAGTCTAACTTTTATGCCATGTATTTTTAATGGCAACTTGGACGTACCTGCTCAAGGCCAGAAACCCAATTCCATAGGTTCTTGAGATTTAGGCCTCTTTCATTATGTTGGTCTGTGGATGCCACCAGTTTTTCCAATAGGTTGGCATATGTTGGCTCCTCTTGCTTTGTTTGTCGAATGTCAATGTTGCATTGTGAAACAAGTCCTACAATTGTAGTAGGGACGATGAATCCTACGTTTTGAGAAACAATTGTAGATGTGTGTGGGTTCTTTGTGTGATCAAGTTTACTCTAATGCTCCGCACATCCAAACATAGGCTCCCTTCACCAACCAAGCAGGCAATTGTGGTCCAGATTCCATAGTTACATCAAAGTCTTCCACTGGGGTTTGATGTACATATATGTAACTATGGTCCTTCATGCTGACCCTAGTTGTGATACCCTTATGTCATAAGTAGAGATGATCATAGCCCCAATTTTGAACCATTTTGAGTTGACGTATGAATGGACATCCCAAAATAACCTCAAAGTTGTTGCCTTTTCCAAAGTCAACTACAACAAAAGTGTGCTCGTACTCGATTCCACAATAGGATACAATATTTTTTTCTAGCATCCCCAAGGGTCTCTCTACATATCCATATGCTAGTTGCAACTTCATACGCATTTTTCTGAGAGCTGGTCTTCCCCATTCTCCCAAATTCCCTTTGTAGCAATGGATATTCGTGCCCCACTGTCAAGTATTGCTATCGTTTCTACTCCCTTGTTCTCAAGCGGTAAGGTGGTGTTCCCTTCTTCTCCTTTGCAATAGTTACCCACCTTATCAATGGTACCGGCTTTGCCTTTGGTTTCTTGGATTGAGTCATACCCATGTTGTCATCTAAGGGGATGTCTTGATGAGGAGTTTTCACTCCCATTATTTCCAAGTTCTTGCCCATTTGGCCCCATAGATACGGTCTAATTTTTAGTAACTCTGAGAGAGAAAGTGTGCATTGTATAGGAGAAGACCTCAGATTTCATTTCGTGTTCTCCTATGAAAGATGGCAAGGTATGTAGAGAGTGTGGTTTGCTCTCTTCAGATGCTATAGACACAGCATCTCTGTATATAGATCGTATATCTCCAGGATGGAATTCGTGATCCATGTTGATCTCAGGGATAGGTGCTGACTGTAATGTGGCACTATCGTCTTTTCAATTTTTGATCGTCTCCCACAAGGATTGTGGTCACGGCTCATCCACTTCAGGTATTGGTTGCATCTCATGAGACTTTGCCTCGTCCATATATGAGCCTTCTACACATTTCCATTTGCTTGGTGTCAATTTTTGGATGTGGATATGTTAACAATCTCTGTTCTAGTGGACAATTGTTTTTAGCCTCGCCTCGTAGGCTTGCAGCATGGCATCGAAGTGCTCGTTCACTTTCTCAACCAAGATTGAACCTCTCGACGATATCTTGGATGATTTTCTTTCTTTGCTCGTTCCCTTTTTTCCTTTTCTTATTCCAACTGCTCTTTGGTTTCTTGCAGCTCGATTTCTAATGCAGTTTTCTTTTTCAACCTTTTTACTTTCATTTTTTCTTGTTCAACTTTCCATGATTTTCTTCCTGTTCTCACTGATATGTTCTTGATTTTTGTTTGAACCAGCAATTTGCGTTTGTCCTTGACCTATGCATTTTTGGTGGCTTCTTGAGCTTGAGGTCAAGTCATCACATTTATAGGAACTGTGGGTTCTACCTCAAATCTGCTTGAAGAGGATAGCACTCCTACAACGTTCATTGTTGCTTTTCCCTTGTTGTTTAGGTGTTTTAGACAATTAAGAATGAGATTTGTAACAACACATTCTAAACAATAACCAAATATTTCTACGTTCTTTGCCCGATGAGGAAAATCTCTTGGCCAATGATTACCTCCACACTCGTAGCATGGTCTTATTTGTTGCATAGTTGGTGGTGCAACCAATGGTTGTTCTTGCATGGTAAGAATCACCTTTGATCCATACTCTTGATTGGCTATGAACATTAAGGTGTTCTCGTCCATGGAGTACACATTTTTTGTTGGTTGTGGCACATATGCTGATTGAGTATAGTTGACTACCACTCTACCATCATTTAGAAGAGGTGGTTGTTTCTCTAGCATACGTTGTGGTTTTGGCTAAGTGTTACACCATGGGGTGGGATGATCCCCTCCATAAGTCTCACATCTCCTCATTTGAGATTGTCCTACATTTGGGTTCTATTTGGAGCCTTGGTTTATCCTTCTAATCACCTCCTAGACCACTTGATCAATGCTCCATACCGTAGGAGCTTGAACATCTTGCTTTGTTGCAAATTATCTCTGTTTAGTGGTTGGAACAACAACAAGGCCATTCCTTCCAATGCTAGCCCAAATCCTTTGTACTATGTGTGAAAATCATCTCTCAAAACTTATTCTCAAAACTTATTTGAAGAGTGAGACATGAGCACATGAGCATATGGATTCCCTGACCCATTGGACTTTGTATCGACACATTGGGCCACTTGATATGGTCTCATTCTTTGTGGTTGAACCACCCATTTGACCAATTCGTGGTCTCTTGCAAAGACGTCTCTCTCTCTCTCTCTCTCTCTCTCTCTCTCTCTCTCTCTCTCTCTCCCTCTTCTTGGAGAAAATCTTGGTGGAATCCTCTTTGATGTGTGCTCTGCATCATTTTTGGTTGGAAGTAAATAGAGATCAGAGTACCCTTGTATGTATACCTTTCTAGATCAATTGGATCAATAAGTCTATACTTTCATCCATTCTTATCTACCATCAAAACTTGCATTCCTTGGGCATCTATATACGTGAATGCGTAGAGGTTCTTATGGTCGTTCAACTCTCTCGCATTGGGTTCTACACACTTGTAGAAGGTATTTTGATCCCCTTTTTTGAACCTATACAAGCCCTCATGATTGTAATTTGTTAGAACTCTCATGACTTTGTTAGTTTTGATGAACCTCACATTCGGTTTATTGAGTAGTGGGTGTCCCTCCACTAGGTCTTTGTTGATTCTCTCTCGAAGGTGCTGCCCCATTTCTTGCGGGTTGCATGTCTTTGAGTTGAGTAGAAAACCCTAGTGGTGGAAGATGTGTTATGGTCAAGGCTCACTCAAGCTCTCAAGATAGTCTTGGACAAGCCCACCTTGGCTTAGTGTAAACTTATCCCTTTGTGTCCCTGGTCAATCTCTCAAAGTTGAGACTTTGTGACTCATTGGTATCTAGGAACTGATTTTGGATGCCCTAAAAGTTTGGAATTATAAGTTTGGTTTTGTCATATTGATCGCAAGCTTTTTTCCTTGCTATACCTGAGTCAATTTGGAGTTGTGTATCAAAATATTGTGTATCAACAATATTTTTAGCTCAAACTTGAGATTTGAGATGTACTCAAGTATGTCTACAAGTGCATCAAGTCAAATACACCCACTATGAAGAGGTACACGGATTGCGATCCATGACTCCCTATCAAGTTTTGACTCTAAATTTTAACAGTAGCTAGAGAAGATTATATGCAGAGTTTGTGCCAAATTTTCATCAAATTCTGAGGTTGGGAGACATGGATTGTGATCCACTTGATATATTAGCAGCTTGTTATAATACCTTGTTACTCACTATGCCCACAAGCTAAATCTCAAATCTTTTTGAATTTGGACTTGGTATGATAGGTCAAATGTCCAACACTCGGTTTGCACTGTGGTTTTCAAACTAACACCTATTTTGCTACCTTTTGACCCAAATTTAGTGTTTTTTTTTCCAAAATTGGATATGGGGATATGTTTCCTTGTGTATGCATTACAAATCTAGAAAGTTTCAGGTCAAGCTGTCACCATGGGTACAAGGATCACGATCCATGTTTGAAGCCCAAATTGACTTTTCTTGGGATGATAAGGACTAGCATGATTAGTAGATGCTATGGTATCAATTTTTTTTGGATTTAGACCTTTGGATTGGAAATTAGGTCAGTTCTTGCACTTGCTCAGAATTCTTGATACTTGTGGGCTTTTGACTTGGGCTTTGATATCCAAATTTAGTTTTGGAAAAACCATTAGACTCCTTGTGACCTGGTCTAGCTATGGTACAAGTTTAGTCTCAGTTTGTGACAAAGGAACATGGATTGCGGTCCATGTACCTTTCCATCAACATGTGATGAAACTTGGTACACAACTTCCTCTTAGTTCATTGATCCCTGCTATATGGTTTTTATGTGATTTTTGACTTGATTAGGTCATTCAAAAGTCAATCCCTAGGTTTGTTTGGCGGTTTTTGGTCTTTTTGACCCTTCTTTTGAACTTTTTTGGCAACCCTCCTTTTGGATGTTTTGTTCACAATGGTCTCCGATTCATGTTGGTATAGTTTCTTATGAAAATTCCCATGAGGTACATGGATGGCAATCCATATTTGGTCACCTCTAGACTTGAAATTTGGTGAGCTAATAGACTATGATGTTTGTAACTTGCTTCCCTTTTAAAAATACAATAAAATTGGATGAGTTTTGACTAACCAAAGGTGAAATCTTGAGTCTACTGTGATAGTTTTGACAATGTTTTGTTTTTGCCTTCTTTTACCACTTTTTTCAACTTTTTTGGCAATGCTTTTTATGGGAAAAGTGTTTGTCTATGTCTCAAAAATGTAATGCTCAAATCTCAGCCAAAAATCTTAATATACATGGATCGCGATCCATGTTCCATCATATCTTAATACCAAATTTGGCATGTTGATTACTTGCAGTGCTAATAGCCTACTCCACAATTTATTTTTGGATTTGAAAAACTTTTAACCAATCAAAAGCAAGTTTTTGTGTCTATCCTACGGTTTTTAACTAGGTTCTGATGTTTGGCTATTGTGACCAATTTTTTGCAATTTTTAGCTATTGTGTCTTTTGGGAAAGTTGTTGCAAATGGTATCAGCTACTCACTGGTCAAATATCTATCCCAAATGGTCAAAAGGTACATGGATTTGACCACATGTGAACATGAAATTTGGTCAGTTGTATGCCCACACTCTGTAGATGTCATATTTTCATTTATTTTTTTATTTGGATCTCAAAAAGTCAAAAAGCCCAAATTTTGGTCAATTTCTAAGGTTTTTTGTATCTTTTGTCCAATTTCTTGATTTGAGTGAGTTTTCAGTCTCAATTTCTCACCAAAAGTGTATATTCAATAATGTGGAACCACACTGGACCCAATGTATGAGTTTCTGCTCAAACGGTCATCACAGGGGACATGGATTGCGATCCATGTTCCTACGCCTAATTGTATGAAACTTTCCAAAGCGACTCTCTGCAGTTTGGTTATCCCATTTTTGCACTTATTTTTGGGTTTATATCATCTTTGACCATCAATTTTACCCAAAACATGGTTTTCAATAGTTTTTACCCTGATCTTTTAGACCAAATTTGATGGTGGTAGTTTCTACTTACCCTACTCCTAAGTACTGAAATGAAACTAGGAAGAAAAACAAACAAAACGGTACAAAATAAAGTTGAAACAAAAGATGGAATAACACTCTGAAACCCCTCTAAAAGCAATGAGAAATCGAAGAATGAAATGCTTTTGGCTATCTCACTTACAACTGTATTTACCTCTCGAGGATAGCTCTACCAAATCCCCGACTTCTAGACTCTACCAAGTACTAAACCTCGTGTCTAGCTCCTTCACTACTAAGGAGTAAATTGAATGGAAAGACAAATCTTTGGAAAAGAACACTCTAAATACACACTAGGTCACTCATCATCTAAGTATCATTCCCCACCAACGACGCCAGTGTTAACAGGTCACAGCGACAAACGTTTGCAACAAAGCTATCTAGCACTAACATAATATGTCAATACTTAGGGAAGCAACTTGGATGGGGCACGGAGACTTTTTGAGGTTGTCAATCTCAAGTAGTGAAGTTAACAAGAAAATGCACCAACTCAACAAGCAAAACACCACTCAATGATCGGAAAATATGCCTATGTCCTTTCTCATTGCTCTAGGTCATCACGTCATTTTGGCACTTAAACGAAGTCAAAATGCAACGGAACTTTAGGAGGGGGTCTATGACACCTAGGGGCACCATCCTACCAAGTGTGGCTACAATCCAACAAGGTACCAAAAGACAAATCTTTGGAAAAGAACGCTCTAAATACACACTAGGTCACTCATCATCTAAGTATCATTCCCCACCAACGACGCCAGTGTTAACAGGTCACAGCGACAAACGTTTGCAACAAAGCTATCTAGCACTAACATAATATGTCAATACTTAGGGAAGCAACTTGGATGGGGCACGGAGACTCTTTGAGGTTGTCAATCTCAAGTAGTGAAGTTAACAAGAAAATGCACCAACTCAACAAGAAAAACACCACTCAATGATCGGAAAATATGCCTATGTCCTTTCTCATTACTCTAGGTCATCACGTCATTTTGGCACTTAAACAAAGTCAAAATGCAACGGAACTTTAGGAGGGGGTCTATGACACCTAGGGGCACTATCCTACCAAGTGTGGCTACAATCCAACAAGGTACCAACATCACGATCCATCATTATCAAGGTCCTAAAAACTGTAATAGAACTATCCAAAAAGGTTGCCGTATGGTCTAGGAACAATCTTCTGTGGTCGAAACATTAAAAAACGGTGATCTAAGCTCTCAAATATGAAGATTAGTCTCACTAACGCATAGTCACAAACCTCAACAAAACTGACAATGCTTACACTTAATCGAAAGAGCATGGAAAGAGGAACACAATGCAAATTTTAGAATAAAAAACGGATTACCCAATCATTAGAAAAGTCAATTACAAGTTGTAGATGAGAAGTCCCTTGAGCATACGTACAACATAGCTCTTTTATCTTCAAAAGACAAGCCTCCTTTCACATTAAGGTTATTGACTTTTATACCTAGGGCTTTCTAAATGGTCAATGGCCGGCTCACATGGGCCTTTACACATATCATGGTAAAATTACAACTTAGGGAATCGACTTGCTACTTTGAAATCAGGATTTACACACATGTAGCTACACTAGCTCAGGAAAATAATAGAGTACAAATGTAGTGTCTGGCCAGGAGGACGCCTGTTCAGTCAATCCTCCAGTCAATCCTCCAACAACATGTCAGAGAAAGTAACAATTTAATGTCAATTCAAAAGCACCTACATGTATAACCAATCAACCTTAAAGCAGTAATCCCAAAATCACTATGAGTTTTAGTGCCCTCCAAATGTAAGAAGTGAAGCTTGCACTCAAATTTGAGCAAAAGCAACTACAAGTTAAATTATCTTATGCTATGCTAGAGCAATCAATAAGTATATAGCTCCAAGTAACCTACATAGAAACATCAGAAAGGGGAGGTACAAGAGCAAAGCTAAGTAAAAATCAACCTCTAGAACCAATCCAGGCATTTAAGAAAAATCATCAAAATTTCAGCATAATCTGAAGCATCAACCTAAAGTAAAAAGAAGGTACCAAGTCATTAAAGATACAAAAAACCAGTTAAAAGTTAAAATATCCCCAACCATACTAGGAATCTTTTACCATTCATAGCCATCCTTAGCAATACCAGGTATCCTTTACCACTCACAACCGTCATTATAGTATTGGCCTCCTATGGGGAGAAAATACCCATCAAAAACCATCCAAGGAGATAAGCCACGTACTCCATTAATTAGAAATATGATTTAGCTCGACAAAGAAGGTCTCCAATTAGTGAGACAAATCAACATCGATAGATTGGTGAGATAAAACCCATGCACGAAAACTTTTAACCAAGTTATATCATTCCTAGTAAACCAAATTTTTACAACGTACCAAATTTTGTGGGTATTAAGATCAAGAAGATACCTTATCAATCAAGAATCAACAACTGCTAGAGTCAAAATAGCAAGTCAATCTAAAAGAAGAGAACCCACTACTACAATCAATCCAAAAATAGTTTAGAGCCATAATTATCCTATTGTCAAAAACTTCATCAAGGTCCAATGGTCTAACCAAAGTTAATTAGTGATATCTAGTAAGAAAATCCAAATAGGCTTTTCATTTAGTAGGAACTCATAACTAGGATCAGCAAAGGTAGGCATAAAGGCATGTAATATAACTAGTCATTATCATAAGTGAGAAAATTAGAATAGGGTAAGCGGAAAAAAACCAAAATATGCAAAGTTAGAATGAGCACATTATTGGTGAATCTAAAAACCCAAAATGTTACCGACTTTCCAAAAATAACAATAAGTTCACATTCAATACAATGTAATCAAATTTACTTATGAGGACCATAAGTGTTAGCAAATTTTTATGCCTGCCAAATTAATATTAGACATAGTAGGATCCAAGGGCCAAAAGTGAAACCAGCCATCAGAAAGTTTCCATAGATATTCAATGAGAAACAACTATCAACAAGATAAATCAGTAACCAAATGATATACATGTAAAAGAACCATTAGAACTGCATAAGGTTCCCCCAAATGTATTTTTTTATCAAAGATGATTGTAACAAACCATCAGAGAAGCAAGCCATAATAAGTGAGAGCCAAGTATCATAACCAGTCTAGGAATTATATGTAAGCATAACAATAGTCAGTGCTAGAATCACTGGATTCTTCTCTAGATGCATCTTATGTCCTAAATTATGCATCTCCGGGCTACGTGGAAAAGGTTAAAAGGTAACTAAACTACTTTGCAAAATCAATCAAATCAACAAATCATCAATTTTTTTGGGTCAAAACATATGAAACCTTATTTAGGTAAATCTTAAAATGAGTGAGAAAAAATGAGAATAAAAAGAAACCTGGGACGAGGAAGCACTCTCAACTAGTTCCATATCAGTAGGGGGAAGATTGTTAAGTATGGAGCCTGATTTACCCCTTGTAATTTTCTGTGGTAAAAGCACACATTTGTAAGGCCCCCATTATGAGGAGAAGCCATTGTGCGTGAAGGAAAATCACTCGCCGGAAACCAAAATTTTCACGGCCAAAAATCAGGGGCTGCCCCCGAGACTTTTTTCCCCTCGTCGGAATATTCCTTTTCGCCGGAATATTATGGCCGGACGGCGGCCGAAAAGTGCTCGGAAAACAACCGGTCGGTTGGCCGATGGCCGGTAGTCAATGACCGGTGGCTGGTGGTCGGAAGTCAATGGCCGGTGGCCGAATTCAAAAGCGGACTTGTCTTCTTAAGGGCGGCCACACATGGGCGGATTGAAGGGTCCGATTTGGACTTATTCACACAAGGGCGGCTACACATGGCTGCCTCTCATAAGAGAGGGCAGCCCTTTTGGCCTATAAAAGGAGGCCATTTCTACACACATTTCATAGTGTGAAGTTGATACAACAAGGTGAGTGTGAGGTGGTGAGAGTGAAGCAAGGCGGGAGCTCCATTAAGGGTATAATCCCTTTGTAAATTACTTCTTGTTTTGAAGTACTAAAGCCATTGAGTGGCTGCTTTCCCGTGGACGTAGCCCACATTGGGTGAACCACGTATATCGTGTGTACTCTCTCTCTCTCTCTCTCTCTCTCTCTCTCTACTCTATAATCTCATGTATGTAAATCTGTCTCTCTCCATTAAGTAATCTACTCAATTATCTATTTAGCTACGTCTTATTTCCTAACAAAGATAACATCAACTCAACCTCAGAGTCACAACAAAGATTCTTTTAGCAAACTTTCTCTCTCTTTCTTTACTAAATAACAGAAACCAAAAAAGGTAACCAAGGCTAAGTGAGGGATGAAGAATCCCTCACCTTTTATATAGAGGTGGAAGGTGGGAGGAATTGGGCAACATCTTATTTTATTTCGTAGTTGTAGCTATACACCATAAGTTAGGCCCGGGTCAGTCTCTCTCTCTCTCTCTCTCTCTCTCTCTCTCTCTCTCTCTCTCTCTCTCTCTCTCGGTTGGGCTTGACCTACTACTATGGTGATGACTGAAGAATTTAAACGGAAAGATTAATTAGTGAAGTTATGACAACATATAATAATCCAAATTACCACATTGCCCATCACTTGCTAAATACTAAATCATGCTAAAGAAGATCTATTGGAACCACCTATTGAAGCTTGAGCCTATCTCCTCATTTTCACTTTGCACTTTAGAAATGATTGAACTTAGCTCCCACTCCCTTTGATATGAGACATGGTATTGGGACATTTGGGAACGGTTGTCCATTGTTGCACACTATGCCCCTTTACAAGTTCAATATTCTTAGCTTCATACCCTACTTGACTGCTCGACTTTTATCACATTCAAAATTGCTTTTGTCACATTTCCAGCCTCCCAAATACTTCATGGATGCTCAATTTTCACCCTCATCTCCATAATCCTCAAGCATCGAGAGTCATTAATCAACTCAACATAGAGAATTTTACATGTTTGATTTGGTCCCACAACTCGGCCTTCATAGTGGAGACAAGCCTTGCAAAGGCACATGTGTAGCCATATATGAGGTAGTGATGTATGTGAACACATTTAGGACCGCCGGGGCATTTTTTCCCTCAGCAGGAGGTTTTTTCCCCCCGTGCATTGTATATATACCCGACATTCTAGGGCTAGTTATACAGGAAAAATTAACACTCTACTATTGCTTGATTAACTAAAAAAGAGCGTTACAATATAAAAGAGATTTTCCATGCACACTAGACTTTCCTCTGCATGCAATAAGGGAGTGTCTCCACAGACGATTGGGCTTGAACCCGACAACCCCCCCTCAAGCCCGAACTACATCACTCTCATAATACCGCGAGTTTTTGGTGTACTCTTCAACCGTGATTTTAGGTTCTCTCACAACCAAGGATTTGGTGTATCCATAACCTAGTGCTATGATAGTGAACCCCCCCTTGAACAGATAGGGTGCATGTTAAAAAATTAGCTACAAAAAATGGGGTTTTTGGTTCACTGCCAAACCTTGGGTTTAAGGTGTATCCAGTAACCTCATGAGAAGCAGAACAAAATAGGACTTGAACAAAAACTGATATTTTGGGAGGTCTTACCACTCATGTGTGGCAGTGTCTATAACCCGTACAATTTATTTTGACTAGGAAAAATATGAAAGGAGTTGATCTAAAAAGCATCATTGTCAATAGAAAATATTGGAGATTCAGTGTCTCCCTCAATCACATGAATTTGATTTTTACCCTTTTGAAAGCATCTATCTGAAGGATGATTTGTTTTACCACAGTGAACACAAGGATTCTTCTTGAAACAATCCTTTCTCTGATGATTGTTGTGCTCACAAATGGCACAGGATTTGGTACCAATGGATGGTCGAGATGAAGTTGAGGGAGAAGCACAATTAGTGATTGCATAGGCAATGGAAGTATCAGAAGAACTAATGGGAGATACTGTATTGGAGATTGTATATGCACTAGGAATAATAGGAGAATTGGTACGGGATACCCTTCTTTCTTCTTCCTGCAATGAATTGATGATACCATCCAAGGAGGGTAGCGGATCTTTCTCCTTTAAAACAGTAACAATCTGATGGAATTTATCAGGCAAAATTTTTAACAAAACAACTATGAGATCTTCTTCAGGCACTAGAGCATTGACATAAACAAGTTGAGTTTTAATACTCTTCAATCGGTTAACTAGAGATGTAATGTTTTCATCATCACGCATAGCAAGAGAGTACAAATCCATCTTGAGACTCATCATTGAATACTTAGCTTTAGCACCAAAAACCTTCTCTAGTTGTATTCAAGCAGCACTAGAAGATTGCACATCATCCAAGTAATGAGTAAAATCGTCTTTGAGAGATGTCAGAATAATACCTAATGCTTGCTTGTCCTTGCGTTGTTGCTCGACAGATAGTACTCTCGTAACAGCAGCGGATGTGCTTGCTTCGTCGGTGGACAACGGCTTTACGACACTCCATAAATTTTTTCGCATAAGATAGCCTTTTACTTTAATTTGCCAGGTGTGGAAGCCGGATCCGTTAAACTTGTCAACTTTTGACGCCATGTTGAAGTTTTTAAGAAGCTTAATAATAAGATTGTGTTGTTGATTATTGCACCGGAACCTTCAGAGAGGTTGTCTTCGTCTCCAATGGTCTTTGCATACACCTTAGAGAGCGTATTGAGATACTGCAGAAACTTTCTTTAGAAGCTGAAGGGTTTGGCAAGATTCAGCCATATCACTACAACTTACTATTCTTGAGCTTAAAAAGATGCCTTCAAAATTACTAGCCAATATGCTACTGAACAACGAGCACGAAAGGTGTAAGCATGGAATAATCGTCGAGGGTGTGAATACCCACTTGCTTAGAGGCCTAAGACCAAATATGACCCTTTACATAGAGTATGAACACAAGACCAATCGAATTTTGTTGAAGACAGTCGACGACGACGGCATGGATGATAAATTGCACTTGCAGTAGACTAAGGAGGCAGAAATAGCAGGAGCTATAGTGTCAAAAAGTTCTTTTCAAGCTAGGGCAATCTGTCTGATGCCGTGTATGAGCTGTTTAATGCAGGTCAACTCACGGGCTTCCCCCTCTGCAAGCGACGGTTCCCGCAGCGTTTTGAATCGAGGCTTCCAAAATCTTCAAGCTCTGATACTAGTGTTAGGCTTATGTGGGCTATGGCGGGTGATGGAGTGCAGACAAGGTGAGCAGAGAAGGTAACGAGACAGAAAGAGAAGACTCGACACACACGAAAAATTAACGCTTTGCTATTGCTTCATTAACTAAAAAAAAGCCTTATAATATAAAAACTGGACTTTCCTCAGCATGAAATAAGGAGTGTCGCCATGGGCGATTGGTCTTGAACCCAAGAAGGGCCACAAACAGGTTGCCGCTTGTGCATAGTGATGTTTGTGGGCCCATGCAAACTCCATCCTTTGGCAATTACCTTTTCTTTGTGACTTTCATTGATGATTACTTCACGCATGCATGGGTATATCCGCTTGAAGCGAAGTCCGAAGTATTTGTGTGCTGCAAACGATTTCTAGCTATGGTTGAAAATGTCTCAAAAATGTATTATGGACACCCTCCGTTTTGATCGAGGGGGGGAGTTTATGTCACAATAATTTTATGCATTTCTAGCTAGTCGTGGGATAAAACGCCAATGTACATTGCCTTATACGCCTCAAGCAAAGGGTGTTGCTGAGAGGAAAAACAGGTCACTTACGGAAATAGCACAATATATGGTCAAAAGTCAAGCCTTGTCGCATTTTTTTTGGCTTGAGGCCATCATGTGTGCCACTTATGTACTTAACATATGTCCTACAAAAGATTTGTAATCTATGACTCCATATGAAGCATGGCATGATAAGCCTTCTATTGAGCACATGCATGTTTTTGGATGTTTGGCATATGTTTTGGTGCCACAAACGCAGTGTAGGAAATTTGATGATAAGGCTGTCAAATGTATTTTTGTTGGTTATAGTGCTGAAAGCAAAGGTTAGAGGTTGTATCATCCGCAAACAAAGTGTATCTTGCTCTCAGAGGATATTGTGTTTGTGGAAGATTATATTTAGCCCTTGATGTCACGTACTAGAGATAGCAATGTTAGGTTACATGACATTTATGGCACTTTGTACCTCTTTTTAGTGGTGGAAGTTTGAATGTAAATTCCAATGAGGCAAATGTACAGCCTTCGAAAAATGTTACAGATGAGCCTATTACTAATGCAGATGCACATGATGTACTTGATGAGGAAAGGGCTGAGAATTAGCAGTTTAGAGGTATGCCTAAATGGCTGGTGCATACTTTATGTGATAAGAAATTGGATGCACCTTTGTCTAGTCATACTCATTCAGGTTCTCACCATGCATCTTATGCATGAGATTGTTACACTTTGGTTGTGTCTAGCTTATGTGATGTTGAGGAACCTCTGTCTTTTGATGAATCACAGAATTCAAAAAATTGGATGGTTGCCATGCAATCTGAATATGATGCACTTTAGAAAATGACACATGGAATTTATGTGATATGCCTCCTAGCAAAAAGGCCACTAGTACGAAGCGGGTTTACAAGTTGAAACGCAAGCCGAATGGTGCGATTGATTGCTATAAGGCTCGACTTGTTGCAAAGGACTATGCACAACAAAAAGGCATATATTATGAAGAGAATTTTTCTCCCACTAGTTTTGTGACTATTGGGCGTTTTCTATGTGCATTGGCAGCTCATTTTGTTGGGATGCACATCAATCAGAAATTGTTACTGCTTTCTTGAATGATGAAATATTTGAGGAAGTTTATGTAATGCAGCCTCATGGTTTTGTCATTAAAGGGCAGGAAGATAAAGCGTGCAAATGTAATAAAGCTTTATATGGGTTGAAGAAATCTCCTCATACTTGGTATGGGAAGGCTGACACTCATTTGGTCAAATGAGGCTTTTGTAACAGTCTAACACAAAGCACATTGTATGTAAAGCATGATGATGATGTACTTCTCATTGTGGTTCTCTATGTGGATGATTTGTTGATCATTGGACCAAATGAGAGACATATTGCTGAATTTAAGGCTGATTTGTATGCTACTTTCAAGATGAAAGATTTGGGACTGTTCCATCATTACTTGGGTATACAGTTTAAGCAGTGTGATGGTGGCATTGTCTTGTGTTAGACAAGTTACATAGAAACATTGCCATGTAAGTTTGGACTTGAGGATTGCAAACCTATTGCCACTCCCATGGAAATAGGTTTGAAATTGAGTCTTCATGATGCCGTGATCTTGCCGATGCCACTTTTTACCAAACTGCTTTTGGCTTCCTTAATTATATATGCAACTTGAGGCTAGATATTCAGTTTGCAGTCTCACAGGCCAGTAGATTTATGCATAGCCCAGGGGTCTAAGCATTGGCAGACTGTCAAGAGGATTTTTCGCTACTTGAGTGGCACTTTACATCTTGGCATGTTTTACCCCAAGGGGATCATTTCCGCCGGATTTACATGCTTTTTTGGACTCAGATTGGGCTGGTTTTTTTGACACGCAAGTGTCCATGAGTGGTTTTTGTTTCATGCTTGATAGTTCTTGCATATCATGGCTAAGCAATACGCAACCTACTGTGGCCATTTCCAGTTGTGAGGCTGATTACAAGGTAGTCTTCACAATGTGTCCTTCCCAGTTTATGGCCCAATTTGGTCCGACTTTGCCGTATTTGGTTTTGGTTGGCATCTTTGATCCACTATTGTGATTAATCTGGTTGGCATTTTGACCCTTTGATGATTTGGAGGGCTTAAATCCTAGCCATCTGCTGATTTTCACCTCCATTAAGGTTTGTTTGGACCCCTCAGGCCCTTTGACAATTTTGGCTCACTTTTGAACCATTTTGCATTCCTAGAGTTCCAACAAGTTCACTAACTTCCCTTGACTTATATTTTTCTCAAAACCACAGTTTCTATCCTTGACATTCTGACTATGCCGAACTTGACAATTGAAGCAATTTACATGATCGAACACTACCATTTTGCAACATTGCACAGCCATTAACTTGTACAAGCAATTTGCAACTATTTTTTGACAAATTTGCTTCAAGGGGACATGGATCGCGATCCATGTTTGGAACCCATTTTTGACAAAACTTTGGGGATAGCTTTTGGGCATGTTCCCAAGCTAATGGTCCAATTTTTCTTGAGTTTGGGTCAAATTTTCCCATTATTGGTCAAAATAACCATTTGGGGACTGAATTTCCAATTTCCCTTGGTTTTTGGTGGTTCCAAGGTCCAATTGACTCCAAACTTGCTGGGCACATTCCCCAAGGCAAGGAGAATCTATATGGGCAAAAATCTCTATGTTTTGGCATGTTGGGGGACATGGATCACGATCCATGTTCAACAAAATTTTGCAACTATAATTAGAGCAATGTGAAGGCACCTTCGGAGGGAACATTTGACACAACATATCTTTGAAATTTGAGGTGCGGGGACATGGATCGCGATCCATGTTCCACCTCATCTGGAAACTGTGAATGCATAGCCAGATTCTTCTAGGTGAATGGAGCATTCCTATGAACTTATCTTTGAAGTTGGACCTTATTATCACTATGAAAGGGAGAGGCCATACATTATAGAATCTGTTCAGGCACCAAGGCAAGGTAACCATGTTGGTCTGTGCAAAGGCAGTTTCTCCTAAAAATTTTAAGGCTTTTTGCATTGCCTTGGGCTTACTCTCTTTATGCAAATGTAGGGCAATCGTGTCGATCTTTTTTTTGTGTGCAAAACTCATAGATGTGAGTGAGATTATACACGAGCCAGAGCATCTAACAACCACATACCCCAGAGCAATCGTGTTGATCTGTTCACAAAGGCTCTACTTCTTGTGAGAAGTTTGAAGCATTTCACAAAGGCTTTTGACCATACTCCCTTTTGTGAGCTAACCAACTACATATAGGGACCTTTTCTCTATACATGGGTTTTGGCCCTTGTTCACATATCACTCCAAGTGGGGTTGTTACCATAGTGATGTGCTTGAACACAAGTCTAACGAGGAAATTTTATCCCTTATTAGAAGTTATTTTTCTCCTAGCTTACACATTTTTCCATAACCAGTGGGCCCTCATTACATTGTATGTTGGCATGATGATGTCATGCTTAGTGTTGTATGTTCTCTACCTTCTCCTACTCAAAAGCATTGCGTGCATTCTTGCAACCCTAGACCTAACATCCTCCACATTGCCAACATACGCATGTATTACACCTATCCACACAGTGTGTGTAGATCTTGGATGAGCATGAGTACCTTGCCTAGTAGTCATGGATTGTTAATAGCTAGGACATGTTGTATTTTATAGTCCCATAATGGGTAGTTGACACCATCCAACTTTTTTTTTCCACACTCACAATTGTGAATGGAGAGAAATAATATTAAGTTGAGAAAATACAATTTCCCTCAAGCACAACATGTGCCTTGAGGTGTCAACAATTCCAAAGGGCATGAGCCCGACCCCGACTAAAACCAAAACATGCTATGAGAAGCCTAGATAGGTTAGTGTCCGATGCCACTCTTTATACTAACCTAATGTCCCTCTCTTAGCTCCTATAGCATGGATGAGATCGGTGTTGAGATGCACTATATCATCAAATTGGGCTATCACCAGTTTTGCCTCAACCACTCAAAGGTTCCTTGATTTCCAGACTTGATTAAGGTAGCACAATTTGGTGATTTGGGTGCATACCAAAACGGCATGTTATGATAGCTTCGCCCTCCTAGAATCAACAAGTCATCGGTAAAGAAGCTAATTTTCCAAGTCTTTCATCACCCATTTGCATATTTTGGTGGCCAATCCCCGTGATGTCGGGCACTTGTTAAACAAATGTATGGGGTCCTCAAAAGCCGCCATGCAACCAGAGCAAGTGTCAATGCCGATCTCTCTAGTGCAAACCGTAATCCCAATTGGCACAGCTTCCCACAACACCTTCCATATAAAATACTTCATGTAATCTGGCCCTTTGATCTCCCATAAGGCATTAACGCTTCTTTGCCATCGCTCTTCCGACCAATTTTTCTTTCAAATTTTGGTGAGTGGGGCAAACCAGTCTGCTATGTAAGCTAGCTCACAATATGTATCCTTGGTCTTGGGGAGCGAGGAGCAAGAACACTCTATCTTTCAGCTAATGCCAGGCCTTTCAGTCTAACTCCGTCCCAAAGACAGGTGATGGTGATGCTGACAGTGCTTTTCATAGTCTATTGAGGGAATGTGACGCAATCATGTTTATGGCCATTGTGTAAACATGATACAATCGCTCCATTTATATAGGCTAAGAGTGGCACAACACTAGCTGGTGAAAAATAACACAATCAAAATATCGTAAAAGTGCTTTTCTTTAAAAAATAAGCAAAATAAGAGTGGCACAACACTAGTTGGTGCAAAATAACACAATGAAAATACCTTAAAAGTGCTTTTCTTTCAAAAATTGGCATGTTCCAATTGGAAAAAAATTAATGCTACGAATTTGACACTTTTTTTTTTTTTTGCAAAACTCACAATTGTTGCCATACTGACGTCGAGTTATGACAGTTTCTCTGGGTGATCATTACATCAGTTGAAAGGGGACCCACCTCATGGCTAGTGAACAACCCACCCTTTCACCCAAGAGAGTTGGTCATAACAGCGCCAATGACCTTGCTGCACTCAGTAAATATAATTTTTTTCTCGAAGGCAATGCCTGTCTCCCTACTTTCTTGAACTATCTGCATGAACTTAGTTGTTTCTAATGTTTTCTCAAATATTCGCCTTCCAAAAATGACAAAAATAGTAGTATCTCAAAATTTGCATGACTATGAGTAGCGCTTGACTCTTGAATACCTTTCCTCCCAAGTATAGGTTATCCTTAAAGAAACCTATTTACCAGATTTGACCCATTTGTAAAGTTTTTATGTTAGTCCACAAATTGTTGGGCACTCCTTGAATAGATGAGTGAGGTCTTCTCTAGCTTTTTTTCATTGTAAGCATCTATCCGAACCAATTTTTGTAGCGAAAACCTCATGTCAAAATTTTAATAGCATCCCCCAAAGTATTTAGGAACCTACAAGGCTCCACCAAAGCTCATTTCTAGTGATAGTAGCAAACTAGAGGGTGTTCATAATGCAACCTTTAGAGCTATGGGTACCAAGGGGGGAAAAAAAAAGAAAAAGGTTTGGGACATGCAAAGTTTAAAGATACTTAACTACCTCCCACATGGAAGGGGGTAATCGTAAAAGAGGGTTTTAACATAATTGATATAACTTCACTACTCTCACACACACACACACATACCAAAGGGTGGGAGTAATATGTTTCTTTTGCAACTAGACCTCTTTAAGGTGCAATAATCAATTAGTGCATAGTGTGGAGGTCCTCTTAATCTTTTTTTTAATTATCCCATCGTGTGGAGGTCCTCTTAATCTTTTTTTTTTAAAGTTTAACTGAGTGAGTTGACATAAATTAAAAATAAAAGGTCCCCTTAGTCTGGAAGTGATACACATATGCATTCATGGGAAGAAACCTCCCTTCCTAGGAAAAAGCACCCATGATGGTCCTAAGGTACCCCCCATAGTGATTTGACATTCAAATGTCACTTCTCATAGGTGAAGCAAAAGGATTTAAAGGAAGGGGCCCTTGAAGAGGTGCAATTTGACTCTAGAGAAGGGAACTCCAAGGACCAAAACGGTTACCTTCTCGTGTGAGTGTCCCCCTAAGGCAGCCCTACATGAAAGGGGGTTATTGTTATTGGGAGGTGAGAAAAGTTTGGTCTGATTATATACAACAAAATGGGCTCTCATTTATCACTACCATCATACGGTGGTTATTATATGCAAGTTAATTCTCCCCCCATAGGAAGGATCCATAATTGTGGTTGATTAGTGCGGGGCCGGCAGTTTGGGGCCGGCTCCCCTATCAACCAATGTATCTATGTATGGTCGTGATGGTTTGGTTGACGTCATGGCTTGATCTAAGCTTGGCTAGTCATGTACTATTGTGCTCCTTTGTGTACTTGGGATTACTTTTGAATCTATGGCTCGGTTTGAGTATGGTTCGGTTGTAATTTTTTGGTGATCAATATAATCTTCTACTCATTCTGTTGAGTGAGTTTTGGCAAGAGGAAAAAAAAAAAAGGAAAGAGCCATAATCGAAGAGGTAATTAGCACATCCACTTAGATTACACATGCCAAAAGGGGATGTACTCAATTATTTGAATTATTTGATAGATGTATCTGCTGCACTGGGGGCTCTCAAATTGCTTGGACTTCAATGTTGCACAATTTTATAATCAGATGTAGACTTATTTTAACCTCAAAAGTCTCATTTTCTAGCTTCTCTCAAATGCTCAATTTTCTCTCTACCCCTCACGAGAGAGAGAGAGAGAGAGAGAGAGAGAGAGAGAGAGAGAGAGATCTAATTAGACACACACACACCCAAAAAAAAAAGAAAAAAAAGGGGGTGGGCAGTAACAAGTCCATAGTCTAATTGCACCGTTTTGAGGTCCATAACAATTGTCCCCCTTTGTGTGAGCATCCCCTACACTTTATAAATCAAGTCACGTCACGTAAATATATGACAACCATCTCTTGTTTTTTCTTTTTTTTGAATCAAAAGAAACAAAATCTAACCGATCGCACAAACTCCAACAATAAATGCATACAATGCATGTTGAGAACCAAAACACCATTTGGCAAAATGCTGACAAATGAGATATCATACATGTCATGCGGCTAAGCTATGGCTAAATTTTAAACCTATGGTAGAAGAAAGCAAAGATGGTTTAGAATCTTCCAATGGTAATCTATCATAGCAAAGACCCCGCCCTTTCTTTCAGCTTGCTGGTCTCGCAAGTTCTTGCCTTTGTGATGTCATGCTTTCTGTTTTCCTAGTTCGAACTTATGGTTATTACATGGTGGGGTGGCTCCCATGTTAGCCTGATGTAAGGATTCTGTTTTGTTGTTATTGAGGGGATGTTGTGGTATGTTGGATGCCCTGGCTTGAACCCTGAGCAGAGCTGTAATGTGTTTTTTAATTATATTAATATAATCTACCCTCTGTGTGAGTTTTGCCAAAAAAAGAGATTATGGTAGACTCTTCCTTTCAAGATTATGGCTTAGGGCTTGCTACGGCAATTGCAGCCGCGTTCAGCTTGCCTAGGTCTAGCTTGTGAGAGACCCTGAGTGGGGGTGATTAGTGGGTCCTCTGCAGTAGGAGATCGGTATGCTGCAACTCGTTTCAAGGTGCTCATGGGAGGCTATGTTGAAGACTACCTCGATGAGGGGGGGGGCCTAGTCGCCTCAGTCTATGTTGCTCCGATAAGACTTGTTGTCCCCTCATTTTTGGAAGTTGGAGAGATCATCCTCCCATCTCCTGCATAGGGGACAACGGCGGCCACCATTCTAGAGAAGGGCCCCCACAAGAGGACTCGATAATGATGGCATTGTTTGATAGGTCTGTGGTGTTGGATTTAGGGTTGCAAGAAAACACACACAACTTTGAGAAGACGAAGGAAGCACAAGGCTCACATCGCTACCACATGTATATGGTAACAAACCCCCCCTGGGAGTGATGTGGATCATTGGCACATAGAGTATAGGGAAGTGCCATTTCCTGAGGACATGATCAGTCCACAAAGGGGAGTAAGCCCAAAGAACTTCTCACAAGACAATGCCTTTGTGAAAAGGTCTGCAAGGTTTGCCAGTGTTGTCACAAAAACCAAACTAATCTCTCCTATTTAGAGCCTCTCCTTGACATTGTGGTAATGCACCTCAATGTGCTTTGTGCGAGCATGAAAATTTGGGAAAACTTGAGAAAACCTCGTTTAAATCTAAAAAGATTTCACTAGTATGATAGGATAGACTATAAGAACATGTACCCTAAGTTTCACCTAAAAAGGATGCCAAACAACATGGATTACGATCCATGTACATTTTTTAGCTTTCTAAGGTACAATCCATGTACCTTAGAGCCAAATATGACTTGTAACACATGACCTAGTGCCTGTAGTTGTCCTAGTTGGACTCGTTTTGATCAAGTTATGCTCATTTTTAGTTTATGGTCAAGTTTGCATTTTTTGGACAATTTTTTGAACAAATTTAGAAGCAAATCAGTTGATTTTTTGATGCCAGAATGTCTCACAGAAGACCAAAAAATAAGTGGGAAGTTGCCCCCTATACAATTGTTGACATCCCCTTGAATGAAAAGGTTCACATCTCAGAAGAAGAGATTGCAAAAATACTGGCAAATGCCTATCAAAAAATTCAAATCAGCCAACAATACCAAAGTGAAAACCACTATCTTTCCAAAAGAATTGTGGACATAATATTAGCAAAGGGAGGTCATTGAAGGATCAAGGTGCCTACAGATGGACACATTCTTTAGGATACCTCCATGGGGGACGGATATTTAGAGAGCCCACAAACTGTTGAGCTCCATACAACGGGGAGGCCACATTGACAGATAAAGACGAAGAGAAGAGCACACAAACCAATTGGTTTGGGGGGCTTACACACAGTCTAAACACATCGATTCCTTTGTACAAGAGAAGAGTAGAGAAGAAGAGATGGGAGAAACAACACCAGAGACGATGCAATCAAAGCTTGCTTCTTTTCCAAGTGATTAGCTAAGGTGAAGCATACACAAAAGGCTCTCTCGGAGATCTGTCTCTTTCTTTATTCTTCTTGCAACAAAAAAAAAACTGTAGATATGACAACTAAACTATCTTCCAAATGGTGCCCAATTAGCTTATGTGCATGAGATAAAAAAATATTCAAAATGACATTTTCCTTTAGCTTCATGGGCCGTTTTTTTAAAAAGGATACTCTGGCTCTTGTATAATCTCACTCACATCTATGAGTTTTGCAAAAGAAAAAAAAGGATCGACACGATTGCCCTACTTTTGCATAAAGAGAGTAAGCCCAAGGCAATGCAAAAAGCCTTGAATTTTTTTAGGAGAAACTGCCTTTGCACAGACCAACATGGTTACCTTGCCTTGGTGCCTAAAAAAATTCTATAATGTATGGCCTCTCCCTTTCATAGTGATAATAAGGTCCAACTTCAAAGATAAGTTCATAGGAATGCTCCATTAACCTAGAACAATATGGCTATCCATTCACAGTTGCCAGATGAGCTGGAACATGGATCGCGATCCATGTCCCCGCACCTCAGATTTCAAAGATAAGTTGTGTCAAATGTTCCCTCTGAAGGTGCCTTCACATTGCTCTCATTATAGTTGCCAAATGTTGTTGAACATGGATCGTGATCCATGTCCCCCAACATGCCAAAACATAGAGATTTTTGCCCACATAGATTCTCCTTGCCTTGGGGAATGTGCCCTGCAAGTTTGGAGTAAATTGGACCTTGGAACCACCAAAAACCAAGGAAAATTGGAAATTCAATCCCCAAATGGTTATTTTGACCCATAATGGGAAAATTTGACCCAAACCCAAGAAAAATTGGACCATTAGCTTAGGGAACATGCCAAAAGCTATCCCCAAAGTTTTGTCAAAAATGGGTTCCAAACATGGATCGCGATCCATGTCCCCTTGAACCAAATTTGTCAAAAAATAGTTGCAAATTGCTTGTATAAGTTAATGACTGTGCAATGTTGCAAAATGTCAGTGTTTGATCATGTAAATTGCTTTAATTGTCAAGTTTAGCATAGGAAGAATGTCAAGGATAGAAACTGTGGCTTTGAGCAAAGTATTAAAGTCAAGGGAAGTTAGTAAACTTGTTGGAACTCTAGGAATGCAAAATTGGTTCAAAAGTGAGCCAAAATTGTCAAAGGGACCGAGGGATCCAAACAAACCTCAATGGAGGTGAAAATCAGCAGATAGCTAGGATTTAAGTCCTCCAAATCATCAAAGGGTCAAAATGTCAACCAGATTAATCACAATAGTGGATCAAAGATGCCAACCAAAACCAAATACAGCAAAGTCGGACCAAATTGTGCCATAAATTGGGAACTTGCAAAAACTTGAGAAAACCTCGTTTAAATCTGAAAAGATTTCACTAGTATGATAGGATATACTATAAGAACATGTACCCTAAGTTTCACCCAAAAAGGATGCCAAACAACATGGATTACGATCCATGTACATTTTTTAGCTTTCCCAGCCAAAGTCATACCATCAGGTCCCAAATGTCAAGAAAAACCTAACCTAAAGTTTCAAGCCATTTGAATGTCAAATCCTTGACCAAAATGCAAATGTTTTTTAAGTCAGAGAAATTTTTCCAAAAAGTGGCATAAATTTCCAACCATTGATCCAAATTCAAAAAGAGTTGGACCATAGCATCCCCATAACATGCTTAATCAGATGGTGCCATCAAAATTCCCAAATGTGTTCCAACATGGATCATGATCCATGTACCTTAGAGACAAATCTGACTTGTAACAAATGACCTAGTGTCTGTAGTTGTCCTAGATGCACTAGTGAAGTTTGGTAAAGTTGGACTTGTTTTGATCAAGTTATGCTCATTTTTAGTTTATGGTCAAGCTTGCATGTTTTGGACATAAATTTCCAACCATTGATCCAAATTCAAAAAGATTTGAACCATAGCATCCCCATAACATGCTTAATCAGATGGTGCCATCAGAATTCCCAAATGTGTTCTAACATGGATCATGATCCATGTACCTTAGAGCCAAATATGACTTGTAACACATGACCTAGTGCCTGTAGTTGTCCTAGATGCACTGGTGAAGTTTGGTAAAGTTGGACTCTTTTTGATCAAGTTATGATGATTTTTAGTTTATGGTCAAGTTTGTATTTTTTGGGCAATTTTTAAATTAAATTTAGAAGCAAATTAGCTGATTTTTTGATGCCAGAATGCCTCATAGAAGACCACAAAAGCAGTTGGAAGCTGCCCCCTGTACAGTTGTTGACATCCCCTCGAATGAAAAGGCTCACATCTCAGAAGAAGAGCTCACAAAAATACTGGAAAATGTCTATCAAGAAATTCAAATCAACCAACGATACCAAAGTGAAAACCACTATCTTTACAAAAGGAGTATGGACATTATATTAGCAAAGGGAGGTCATTGAAGGATCAAGGTGCCTACAAATGGACACATTCTTTAGGCTACCTCCATGGGGGATGGATATTTAGAGAGCCCACAAACTGTTGAGCTCCATACAATGGGGAGGCCACATTGACAGATAAAGACGAAGAGATGGTGAAAGTCAAAGTCATAATCAACCAAGCCCTCCACCTTCCTCTAGGCAACCATAATCTGTTGTTGAAGACAAAGGCAATAGACAATGACAAAGATTTCTTGAAGCAGCAAGGACACAAATTCACCTACAAGGACCTCATTTACTCCAAAATAGAGCTACCATTGGGGCTAATTTCACAGCATTTGAAGGTGCAAAAGCCTCCAAGATATACATAGCCAAACCTACACATTGCGGTGGTAATGGCAATGGGGCTTTGAGAACAGAGAGTAATCCATTGCAACTTGGGCAATTATATATTGGAGAATCTTGTTGAAGCCAATCTCAAGAGAAGCAATAGAAACAAAACATACATGAATGCAGGGCCAGTACTAACAAGGATTGCATATCAGACCCTAGGGATGATCGACCAGCTTCTGCTTGTGGAATCTTAACTCGACCTTCTACACAAAGCTAAACACACGGTCTGAGCGGTAGGCGGATCCTCATCGACTCCCACAAAAAGAAGAACAAGAGGCCACAACTCAAAAGAAAAGGTATCAAATAGCGAGTCCACGGAGTCAGATATACAATTCAGTGGAGAAATCAAGCCCAAAAATAGAGATACGCCATCGGAATTCCAAACCACTATTGAAGAAGAGGACGACGAAGACGACATCACCATTCCCCTAGCAAGAAACAAGGAAAGCAAAAGGAGCATACATTCATTGCTCAAACAAAAAGATCCATGGAAGAAGCCAAAAGGCAAAGAGTGGGAAGGATGCAAGAAGCTTGCGGAGGAGAAAAAGTAGGTGGAGAATAAAGGCTCCGATGCAATTGATAAAGACAACATAGAGCTAGACAAAAAGTTGGAACAAAGAAAAGTGTAACAAATGGAGAAGATCTGGCAATACAAGAGAAAACAAGCGGTCGAAGAAGTGGAGCTCGTTGGGTCTATGCACCAAACAATCCAAGTCCTCAAGATAAAGGTGGAGCAGAGAGAAGAAGATTCTAAAAAGCAAAAGACAGATGATCTAAAGTCACTAGAGACCTCTCCAAAGAGGCCAGATACAACACAAGAGCAACACCAAGGGGATGAGATGACGGATAATGTGCTAGATAATTACACTAAACATTGGTTTTCTCCGAAGCCCTCAACCTTGCCACCAATTGACAAAGAGAAAGAGGAGTCTCAAAAGAAAGAGACCGATCAAGAGCGGATTCCTCCTGAGCAAAAGGATTCTGAAAGGAAACAAGATGATCAAGAGAACAAAGAATCTGAAAGATTGACCAAACTCCACCAAAGGAAAGAGAGCAAGACAAAGCCAAAGAGCAGTGAGAAAAGAAAGAGCCAGAGGCTAGTACCTCACAACAATGGATCACATCTGAACAAGGCCCATTATTGCCGTGCTCTCGAGGGATAATCAAGGATGGTGATCGGCTCATCCACGAGTTTAATTTGGATAAGCATTTAGATCATATTAGATTGTAGCTTCACTATCAACATGCAATATTCAACCTACGGGAGTTGGATGTGAGGGATTCCAAAGCAGAAGCCTTGGCAATGAAAGAGGTTGTTGGACGGATACGCCGCGATGGACGTCAGCATAACGAGAACTCACCTAACATATAATGTCAACTGAGGACGAAGCTCGACCCGCAGGCGCGTGGAAGCAAGCAAAGGGTGTCAACCTCTACTCAACCGACTAATGGCTACTTCCTACAGAGATATCAAATCTACATGCCATTGGTTCTGTGAATGTGAGAGTCTCCTATGATGCTACCGCAACCCAAAAGCCCATCAAACGATCTCGAAACTTCACGAAAATCAAGGGAAGTCCTACACACACTGGAAAGCCGCTATCCCTAAGGTCTCTGACCAAAAATCCTAACCCAATATCAGTGCAGAAAATGCGTAGGATGTCTGGTTAGATTTTACAGGTCACTGTTTCTAAAATCTAACATGCCTAATGTGTAGCTCTACTCACTCTAATCACGTGGATATGCTGAAATGCAAAAACGGACAACGTTTACTCACTGAAACTCCAAAAGTAGCTCGCGACTGAATCTGCCAAAACACAGACGAACGCGCGTGATGTAAGCATCAACACGTAGCTCTCCTCGTGGGCAACACGCAACTGCTCTCCGTTTGCGATTCCGACCACCGTAGCTCTTGTAGCACACACACACACACACTCTCTCACTCTCTCGCAGTCTCTCAATCGACGCAGCAGATAAGGTTATTAGAAGTCTCTTTACAAAGCTTTAGGTTTTGGTTTATATACTAAACCTTAGAAAACCTAATGTCCGGCCAAAATGACTTGATTTGTCCCTAGGATTCTATAGAGCTTAATTACAATACCATGAGCTGGCTTTGCTCATCCAACAAGCATCTGTGGCCAAAATACAATTGCTGACTTAAAATATGAAGTTCATGTAAACATTACAAAAGTGGCCGTAATGGCTCAAAATGATAATAACGGGATATTCGATGATGTTCATGAGCTTGTATCTTCACATTACAACATCCATCGTCATCTTCATCACTTCATCAGCATCTTCATATGGAATCTTTAGAGAATCTTTGAGGAATCTTTGTGGAAGTGTTGTTGAAAGGTTGACCTGTCAACAGTCTCCCCCTCCGAATTCTTGTCGTCCCCGACAAGACCCTATGTCTGCAGTGGCCTTGACGAGTGCTTCATGTTTTGGTGTTGGTTGAAGCTTTTGTTGTTGCAGTTGCTTCTACTCGATGCTTTGTATGTTGTAGAGTTACTTTTTTCTTGTACATGTAGTGTAGTTGAAGCCATGGCTCTCCCCCTCCGATTGGTTGTTGTATCATGAATAAGTCGAGTGAGGTTTGTTGTTGCAGCAAGTCTTTATCTTGGAAGCTATGTATTGTTTGTTCTTTGGGTGTCATCCTGCACGTATACCTGTAAACTTGAAGCCTTTTTGAATTTTTTCTAGGCCGCTCCCCTTTGATTTTCTAGTTGATGATCATGTAGTTGTTTGGGGATGCCGTTGGTCTGCTTTTTTGTGTTTATATAAAAAATAAAATGTGGCGTATATTACAAAATGAAGGTCTTGGATACCAAGATATGACTAAAGGGAAAAACCCAGTGGGAAAATATGCCTTTAGTCACAATTAAATGTGAGGCTATATGTACTTATGCTTTGATGTAACCGAGTTTTGTTGAGTTAAAGTACTTATGGCCGTATGGCTACTATTATTGACTGGATATACATTGGATAAGTGTTAGTAGATTGAAGTTAGAGTCGTTGTTGTTGAGCAAATGCTTATGAAACCTGTTACCGCTTCGTCATCGTCATTTTGTTGTGTAAGTGCATGGGTGGAACACAAATCGTGTCAAATGCAAATGTCCAATGATGGGACATTATATATGCTTGCACAGATAGATGCATGGGAAACAATATGTTGTGTGAGAAGAGTTTGAATGGGTGCTTCCAGAAGTGAACGTAGCTATAGAAGCAAAAAAATATTTGACTTCAAGAGCCGCCGTTACTCACAAGAAGGGCTATTGATGCTCTAGGTTTTTTCACTCTCCTCACTGTGTACATGTGCGTGAGTGTTTTGTGGATTACTTCGCCTCTCCACCAAATAAAGTTGTTAGACTTTGAATCTTCTGCTCACCTATCCAGCATGAGCGACTCAATTTTACAATATGCTCAACTCTTCTAGCTTGAGCTATAATCTAAATATCTAGACTCATAGACCACAAAAAATATTAAGACATGAAGCTTGGGTCTGATGCTTGCTCATTTAGTGGCTCAGTTGCCCGACTCTTGACTCTTATGCCATGATTTTTATGGAGACTTGACTTACTCTCGGTCGCTTTCGACCAAGAATAGGTTTTGAAATTCAAAACTCCCATCCTCGAAGAGAGGATTTGTAAAGGACCATACTGGCAATATTGGTTTCTTTTGCCATACCTGGGTGACCTTGGTTGTCAAAATTTCTTTTTGTTGTTGTTGGTCCCTTGGTTGAGAAGATTGGCTCGCTCCATTCTCCGTAATACTTTGTCCATCATGTCTTGGCATTTCTTGAGAGCTAGAGATGACTTCAATCTTCTTCGGTATGTGTTGTTCTTTTGGCACCCATTTTTATCTACATCCTGTGATTAGCGTGTCTTTGCAGATATCCTTTGCCTTGACTGCGACATTGTCCTTGATTTTGCCTTCCGTGAAATTGCGATTATTTTCAAGCTGAAGTCGTCTGATTGAAGAATGTTTATCTGGCATCTTTGGTAGCCAAATTCTCCGATTTCCTTGATAGTAACCTTGTGCTTGAAGAATTGTAGATGGCACTTCCCATGATGTTTTTGATATCGTATTGAGATGTACAAGAGTGCCATTTTTGGGATTATCCTATGTTGGTATGAAGGCCAGTTGGATTTGAAATTTCCTAGGTACCTTTGGCGAGCCTTGTTGGTTGGTCTCCTTTGGCGATATAAATATGAGCTTTGTTGCTTTTGGGGATGCTTTTTGAAACCTTTATCCACCGCATAAGCCGAGGTGTGTGGTTTTGGTAACCAAAGTTTCTTTTGACCCTCATAATAGCCTTGCTCTGCTAAGTTGTAGTGGGAGGCTATCCATCCCATGTGTTTACCTTTCATCAATTGGCTGGGATCATTTACCCATATTGGGTCCTTGACCATTATTTCTTCAGCTTTAATGTAGACCTTTGAAAACCTTTGGTGGAGGTGATCTCGCAGTGTAGGGTATTTCGGTTGAAAAATTTTCTTTGGAGTCTGCCTTTCATGTGGAAGCATGTGGTCAGTTGATGTAGAAGCGCTGTCTTGAACTTTTCTGGGTTGGATTGAAGACTCTGATTTAAGGGACTACTTCTGTTGGTAGGACATTTGTGGGCTCATTTTGGCTTTGCCTTTGTTGACAGCCGATAATCTTGGAGCGGTAGTAGGCTGGCTTTCTTGAGAGCTAGTCGTGATGACCATCATTGAAGATTTCAGAAGCTCTCTGTCACTATTTACTTCTTCTAGCACTTGAAGGTCATTCAATGGTGACTTTTCTTCTTGGAAATCTTTTGAAGCTTGTGTAGCAGGATGTTGAGGTTGACTCTCTTCTTCTGATGCAATGGTCTCCGTGGCCTTTGGTTCCCATTGTTCCATGGGTTTTGGTAGAGTCTCTTCTCGAAAATATTCATTCATATCCTGCATTGCTTGTCCTTGGTAGTCCATTTTGGAGTTGGTCATCTCCCTTTTTTCTATGGGTTCTAAAACTTTAGTTACATCTTCTTTTAGCTTCTTTTGCTCTTTGATTTCTTCAATCATCCTTGTAGAGTCTACAATAGAGGAATTCTCTTGTAGAATTTCAGGTTCATCCATTGATTCAACTTGCATGTCTTTGTCTCATGAGGTGACACTAAGTTTTGTTGTTACCTTTGCCACCTCGTCTTGGGTTTGCTTACCATCTTCAGAATCTTGGCTTTTTTTGCTCTCGAACCTTGAACTACGAGCTTCATCTTCATCACCTTGTGGATGCTTTGACTTTTCCTCACTGAGGTTCTTTAAGCGATCTTGAATTAGCTGATTCAATTGATCTTTTTTGAAAGCTTGATTCTCTATGATAATGTTGTTGACACCCTTGACTTCAAGAAACTGTGTCTTGAGCCTATCTTTTGTGCTCTGCGACAAGATCTGCTTCTTTTTCGGAGATCTTGTTGGGGATTCTTGCTTCCGTTCCCTTGTTGTCACTGTCTGAACTTTGATTTTGGCTTGTTGCTTCTTCTTTTCCAGGTAGAGCTTTGTTGGGCAGTCCTTGATTAAATGACTGATGGCACACTGGTTGCAATATGCCTCTATCTCAGCATTTGCATTCTTTGGACGAGGCAACTCTCCATAATACTACTGATAATGGTTTCCTGTGGTATCTAGATATTGATATGACCTCTTCTTTGCATGCATGAACTTGTAGATTACGACTGACTTAGGTGTATCCACTGGCTTCGTCTCTTTATCCTCCATTGTCTTGTCCTTGAGAAGCTGAAAATAGCTTCCATTATTGCTTGCATACAAGATCAAATCACTATCCATTCTTTCTAGCAGTCGTAATGCTAATTCTTCCATCAGCATATGGTCTTTGACATGGGGCTTCTGCATAGCGTTAGGGCTATGTTTCCAAGTTGATTTTGGCAAGGTTTGCACCGAGGGTGAAGATCGAACCAAATCTTTGTTTTCCGTTTCCCGGGATGGTGCTTTTGGATGGGGTCTAAGTATGTGACTTACAGGTTGCCCACAAATGCTAAACTCATCCATATTTTTCACATCGGCTATTTCATAGTGCCTACCGTATTTGTCGACCACAATGACATCTTGACCTGACCTTCTAAATTTGGCATTGTGAATTTTTGGTGGTCTCTTCTCCGGCTCGGCATCTTCCAATGCTTCTTGAAATTCCACTTGGGCTCCTGAAAAGGACACTACTTCTTGTAGAACTGGACTTCTTAATCCCACTCTTGAAGAGATAGGGTCTCTTTGTTGAGTTTGAACTCCCCCCATCTGAGAGGGTTCCATATCTGATGTTGGCATCTATTTAATGCGTGATGATATGACTTCTTGTGCTTTGTTAAGTAGCTCTTGAGATCGAGCTAGTTCTTTTTGAAGTTGTGCTATCTTCATAGGTGATACTTCCGGCGTATTTCCTGTTTGTGCAATTTGGTGTGTTTGTGCTTTGTCTTGTGCTGGTGCGGTGCACGAGACTTGTGCCATGTATTTCCATGTGGTGTCTTGTGTTGTGCCTTGTTGTGTGTCATGTGATGTGTCACTCATTTGTGTAGTGACAGCTGTAGGTGTCAATTCTTCCAGGTGCGTAGTTAGAGGTAAACCCATGACGAGATGGTATACATTACCACCTTTAGACATGTAGTCTTCTCCTCTTGAGCCAAACGCTTCTGCTGCAAAATGATGATTGTTTTCTATATGAACTTCATGACTTGTGATATCCCTGTAGTATCGACCGTCTTCGTCTCCATAGAGGGTACCAATTTTCCGTTTTCCATCTTGTGCTTTGTACAGAAAACTACTTGGAGGATATGTGTAGATATCTGTAAGTTGATCTTTGTACAACATTTCTATCTCATTGTCGATGTATTTTTCGTGCCTCATGTAAATTGATCCTAGACAGTCTTCCATGAAATCTGGATGTGGGTGTAGTACATTCTTCGTTGTTTCAACTTCCACATATTAAGATGTCCGAGTTTCCTCTGTATCTTTCTTTGTCTTGATGTAAAATTCCGATTGACATCCTCATAGCATGGCAGTCCTTTGTAGTGGCCAATCACATAGATCCAAATTTGCTCTCTTGTAATTTCTGTGGATGTACTTGAAGCTTCGTCTCGGCTGGTCTGATTCCTTTGAGACGCCATTGCTTTCGTCTCGACTCCCTTGTTGTACCTGTTCAGTGATAGCTCTAATTGCTTGCCTCAATGCTAATAAAAACTATTAGCACCCTTGTGTCGGTCTTTTTCGCTTGAGATCCTTCAGCTTTTGTGGATGCCTTAATCTCTGAGTTTTATGAACTGGGATTTGCTTTCACTGCTTGAACTTCTTAGCTCCCTTGCCTGCCAAGGCTGATACTGACTTGTCTGGATGCTTGCTTTGCCTAGAGCTTTTTAGCAGGCCTCGATCTATTGGAAGCACTGTGATAAGTTATGCAACTTACCACTATACTGCAACAACTGCTCCCTTCGTAGCGATTCTTGAGTCGAGCTAACGTGTGTTTCACTTTAGCACACAATCTGCAAAATTCTATTTAGCTCGCAAACTTTTTCACAATGAATGCAAAAATTCTTGATGTGCCTTTGACGGCCACACTTGTTCTGTGGGCTCGGAAGTGACTCTCAATTTTACACTAGGCCGCGGTTTGCTTTTACACCTTCCAGCGGGTGACCAATGGTTTTCCCAAAAGATAATTTCAATCTACTAACTTAGCAGTCTTTAATGGTCAATTAGAAGGCCTAGAGACCAAATTTGGTTTCAAATCTTAGCTTCCCGACGATGAAAATCGCACATGCACTCGTGTCCGCTCTAGGTCGATTTGAGCGGTCTGTTCCAGAGCCTGGGTTGACTCTAGCCGATGACCTCGCTTATGGCTCACTAGCCCCTCTCCTAGGGAAAAGTCAAAACTTTGTTCAAAACCGTGACCGTTTTCTCACAATTCTTTCGAACTACCGGTTTTAGACACACCTGACTTCCGGATGCATTTTGAGGCCTTAAACGACGTTTTTTTCAAAGTTGACCTAAATGGTTGCCAAAGTCATACATTTAGTTCAAGTTTTGCTCTAAGATCTGTAGTGTCGCTCTCAGGCTATGTTTTGATATAAAAAACTTTTCCAATCCAATACCGTTTGTGAAAGTTATGGCCAAAATAGTGAAATGCAGTTTAGAATGTTCAAAATGAGTCCAAATTCAATTTTAAAAGAAGATTTGGGATCTCTGTGACACTGTGAACACCCTTGTATGGTCAAAATTACAGTTGGATCCTAAAACTGGCCTGGAGACATCCTACGCCCAAATTGTTTTCTGCTCATAATGAAGCAAGATTTGGTTCAAAGGTTCCCCTTGAGTCTAGCAACACCTTGGTATGCTCAGAATTTCATTTGAATGTCAAAATCACTCCAAACAAGCAATTTATTAATTTTTCGCTTTCTGGCTTCGCCTTTTGACTTTTGGACATCAAAAACATGGGAAAACACTCAAGTCAACATGTTCCCAGGGTAAACCCTACCCTCTGAACAAATTGGTGGTCTCAGAATTCCCAAATTCCTGCCCAAAAACCCCCTGGAGACATCCTACGCCCAATTTGTTTTTTGCTTGAAATGAAGCAAGATCTAGTTCAAAGGTTCCCCTTGAGTCTAGCAACACCTTGGTATGCTCAGAATTTCATTTGAATGTCAAAATCACTCCAAACAAGCACTTTATGAATTTTTCGCTTTCTGGCTTCGCCTTTTGACTTTTGGACATCAAAAACATGGGAAAACACTCAAGTCAACATGCTCATAGGGGAAAACACTCAAGTCAACATGTTCCTAGGGTAAAACCTACCCTCTGAACACACTGGTGGTCTTAGAATTCCCAAATTCCTGCCCAAAAACCACTTGAAGACATCCTACGCCCAAATTTTTTTCTGCTCGGAATGAAGCAAGATCTGGTTCAAAGGTTTCCCTTGGGTCTAGCAACACAGTGGTATGGTCAAAATTTCGAAATAAGCTCGTAGACATCCTACGGGTAGGATGTTTTTTTGCTCAGAATTGAATAAAATTTGGTCCAGAGACTACCCTTGGTGTGTTGAACCCCTAGGTATCCTCACTTTTTGTTTCTGACACCTCTAGGCTGGTCAAATGCTCAAGAATCTGCCTCAGAAGCTGGATACTGTATCAGCTAATTTTTCAAGTCAAATGAGCTCCAAATTGGACCAAAATTGACTGGCACGCTTATAAGATGCCATGAAACACTTTGGTATTGTCAAATGTTGGTCTAAGGTCCAAAATCATGCAGGAGACATCCTACGGGTAGGATGTCTATTTGCTCAGAATTAAAAAGAAATTGAACCCTAGATTCCCCTTGAGTCAAGCAACCCAATGCTATGCTCAAATTTGAATTTGGATGCCAAAAGGGCAAGATTTGGGTTGCATAAGCTTCTGGTGCACTTAGAGGGTATGATGTCATATATCAGGAGCAAATGATGTCCAAATGACTTGAAACTTGATGGCTAAGCTTAATAGGACATGATAAACAATTGTATGAGGTCAAAATCTCCCCAGAAGTTCATTTAGCACCTGGAGACATCCTACGGGTAGGATGTCTTTTTGCTTAGATTTGGCCAAAATTTGAACCATAGGTTCCCTTGGAGTCTAACAACACACTGGTATGCTCAAAATTTCAATTGGACCTAAAAATGACCTCGAGACATCCTACGGGTAGGATGTCTTTTTTCTCAGATTTAGCCCAAAATTGAATGCAAGGTTCCCCTTGATGTGCTAAACACACAGCTATTCTCACCTTTTGATTCTGACACTTGTAGGCTGGTCAAATGATCAAGTATCTATTTCGTAAGCCAGATGTCCGATTTGGTGAATTTTCAAGTCAAATCAGCTCCAAATTGGACCAAACTTGACTAGCTTGCTTATATAGGGCTATACAACACTGTGGTATGGTCATAGTAGGGTTTTGGCCTCAAAATCATGCAAGAGACATCCTACGCGTAGGATGTCTATTTGCTCAGAATTGGCCCAAATTTGAACCTAAGACTCTCCTTGTGTCCAGCAACCCAATGGTATGCTCAAATTTTCATTTGGACCTAAAAATCACCTTGAGACATCCTACGGGTGAGATGTCTTTTTGCTCAGAATGACTTGCAATTTTCACCTTAGCTTCTCCTTGTTGTGCTGATCACAGTGGTGTGCTCACATTTTGGTTTGGAGTCCTAAATCAACTGGAGACATCCTACGCATAGGACGTCTTTTTGCTCTGTTTCAGCTCAAACTTGCACTGTAGCTTCCCCTTGATGTGCTAAACTCACAGCTATTTTTACTTTTTGATTCTGGCACTTGTAGGCTGGTCAAATGATCAAGAATCTGTTCCAGAAGCCTGATGTCTGTTCTGATGAATTCCAAAGTCAAATCAACTCCAAAGTGGACCAAATTTTCCTAGGAGGCTTATCTAAGGCTATATGACAGCATGGTATGGTCACAATAGAATTTTGGTCTCAGAATTATGCATTAGACATCCTACGCGTAGGATGTCTTTTTTCTCAGAATGAACCCAAACATGGACCAAAGATTCCCCTAGTCTTCAGCAACCCATTGGTATGCTTAGATTTGAGTTTGGATGTCAAAAGACCCCAAAACTAGCTATTCTTGCCTTTTGTCCGTCCAAAAACGCTAAAGTCTGTTCAATCTTCACTTTCACTGACCCAAATGAGAACATTTAGAACATGCCTATGGAGTCATCCTATGGTTTGGTCTCAAAATTAGGCCTTGGACACAATTTGTGTAGGATGTCTGGCAATTCTCGTCTTTTGGCTTTAATCTGTCAAAATTTGGTCAAATTTCCACTTTCCAGGTGAGAATAGGGTAGAACCTACCTTCTAAACACAATAGTAACTTCAGATTTTCAAAAAAGTGCCCAGATCACCCTGTAGACATCCTACGCGTAGGATGTCTACTGCTTATTTTTTCAGAATGAAGTGTCCCTAATGCTTCCTTATGCTCTCAGCAAGTGCACATATGCTTCACACTTGCAAAAACATGCAAAAATCACTCAATTTAAGCCTTTGCTGAAATTTTTCTTTTTTTGACTCCGCCTTTTGTCTTTTGGTCAACAAAAATAGGGAACACTCAAGTCAATATGTTACTAGGGTAAAACCTACCTTCTAAACACACTGGTAACCTCGTTCCCAAATTCCTTGCCAAAAGTGCCCTGGAGACATCCTACGCGTAGGACGTCTATTGTCTTAAAATGCAAATTTTTTCTGCCAGTAGTACTCCCTATGCTCTATAGAGCTCTCAGCAATAATCACAGAAACTTTTGGACTTCAAATTAGCTTCCAAACACAATTTACCGTCTTTCCTACTTAGCGTTTTCCACTTCTCTGATGAGCCTAACAACAAATAAGACATGCATAAAGTACTCTAGATCAGCAATCAAGATATCCTACTTACCCTACTCCTACTCATCATGTGAGATGGTGATTTTGATGTCTTGGTTGCTTCCTGGCCTCACACGGACTCTCAAGTCAACCTACCACCACATCTACCACTCCAACTCCTACTCTCTACACCACAACCTACTACTACCTAATACTACCTAAGACGGAAGATCCAGGCTAGACACACGCTCCCTAGACTCCTCCTAAGACATAAAGAGTCCACCACCCTCTGATCCTATCTAAATGTAAAATAGTACTCTGGCTTGAGTACTCTGGCAAGCCAGAGGGACCTCTATCCTCAAGGACTAGTCTCGGTCACCTACTTAGGGCTCTCGTCCCCGGTAGTGGCGCCAATGTTGGACGAATACGCCACGACAGATGTAAGCATAGCGAGAACTCACCTAACATATAATGTCAACTGAGGATGAAGCTCGACCCGCAGGCGCATGGAAGCAAGCAAAGGGTGTCAACCTCTACTCGACCGACTAATGACTACTTCTCACAGAGATATCAAATCTACATGCCATTGGTTCTGTGAATGTGAGAGTCTCCTATGATGCTACCGCAAGCCAAAAGCCCATCAAATCTACATGCCATTGGTTCTGTGAATGTGAGAGTCTCCTATGATACTACCACAAGACAAAAGCCCATCAAACGATCTCGAAACTTCATGAAACTCAAGGGAAGTCCTACACACACTGGAAGGCCGCTATCCCTAAGGTCTCTGACCAAAAATCCTAACCCAATACCCTCCGTGCAGAAAACGCGTAGGATGTCTGGTCGGATTTTACATGTCACTGTTTCTAAAATCTAACATGCCTAATGTGTAGCTCTACTTACTCTGATCACGTGGATATGCTGATATGCAAAAACGGACAACGTTTACTCACCGAAACTCCAAAAGTAGCTCGCGGGTGAATCTGCCAAAACACAGACGAATGCGCATGATGTAAGCATCAACGCGTAGCTCTTCTCGTGGGCAACACGTAGTTGCTCTCCGTTTGCGATTCCGACCACCGTAGCTCTTGTAGCACACACACACACACTCTCACTCTCTCGCAGTCTCTCAATCGACGCAACAGATAAGGTTATTAGAAGTCTCTTTACAAAGCTTTAGGTTTGGGTTTATATACTAAACCTTAGAAAACCTAATGTCCGGCCAAAATGACCTCCCTAGGCTTCTATAGAGCTTAATTATAATACCGTGAGCTGGCTTTGCTCATCCAACAAGCATCTGTGGCCAAAATATAATTGCCGACTTAAAATATGAAGTTCCTGTAAACATTACAAAAGTGGCCGTAATGGCTCAAAATGGTAATAACGGGATATTCGATGATGTCCATGAGCTTGTATCTTCACATTACAGCATCCATCGTCATCTTCATCACTTCATCAACATCTTCATATGGAATCTTTAGAGAATCTTTGAGGAATCTTCATGGAATCTTTGTGGAAGTGTTGTTGAAAGGTTGACCTGTCATTCAACAGAGGCAAATCAAGGGATCCAGCAAAGAGCAGATTGAGGATCTGCAAGAGAGTTAGAGCAAGTTGGAAGAAGAGCTGAAAAAATAAAAGAGAGAATCTGCTGACTACTTCAAGGCACTTGAAGAGAACATAGCAACCAACAAAAAAATACAAGTAGAACAACAAAGATTAGAAGAGGAGTTAGAAAAGGAGCAACAAGAAAATGCAAAGCTAAGCGACTCTTACAATGTTGTGAGTACACCCTCTAATTCAAGCTCCAGATACAACAACTCCAACTTCCACATCACAAGCTCTAGCTCCAACGCTTGAGGAGCTAAATGCTGTCAAAGCAAATCTAGCCCAATCCAATTTTTACAAACAGATCATGATGGCTAGGCATATGGCTATACAAGCTCAGAAGGATCAAGAGATCCAATCTCTAAAAGACCAGTCAGCAAAAGCACAGGTAGACCTAGCCGCCTAAGCCGAGAAGAATGCTTTGGAGCTACAACAGAAGGATATGGCAATTGGTGCCCTCCGAGTCAAAGCAATTGTACCAGTTCAACAAACATCGACTACAAAGATAGTCACTACACGAGTAGACGAACCCCTAGTAGATCTACCAAGCACATATACTGAGAGAGGACTACATGATTTTGAAGATACAATGGAAGCACTTGATGAAAGAGAGGAGATCAAGAGATGGATATCAAAAATATAGGATCCCTCTAACAAATAATATATGCAGTATCAGCTCAAGGTATTGGAATTAGTTGCCATGCTAATGATAAACCCTAATGAAGTTGTTCAAAACTTTGGCCATGACATGATTCCTCTACAGCTCATGAAGCAAGAAACAATTTTATGGGAAAAAAAGCTCTTGCCAGCTCTTGAGCCAAATAAGAAGGGGGACTTTAAGGACGTGCCTATGACAGTGGAGCATGTGCTTACAATCTTAGAGAATCAACTCCTTTGGCACAAGCAATGGCTTAAAAAGTGCCCACAAGATGAAACCCTCTATTGCAACATGCCACATCATCTCTGGATCCACCCAACCTTTTTTCCAATTCCATGAAGGCGATCCTAGGATAGCTAATACACTTGGCATAGGAGAAGGCCGTTGGTGCTTAATTACCCAATCTTATCAAAGCCCAACAACAACTTTTGACCCACAAAGTCTTATATGGTACACATCTTACATGCGGTAATCACATAGATGCATGATGTCCCTGATCTGACATGCCAAATGCTAGTGAAGATTGCAAAGATGCTTATCCTTTACATCATAGCATTTGAGGACATCGAGGCATCAAAGCATAGATGGAAAGTGTTTCTTGAAAGAACTAGGGGCTGTCATAATGGGAATGTTTGCCAAAATCATGTTCTTGCCCTCCCACTACATGCAAAACTTTGAGGAGGCATTCATGACAAGATTCTTTGAGATGGATTCAAAAATCTTGAATCCACTTACAAAGTACCTTTTGAGGTGCCATGTTGCCTACCAAAGCACAATAATGAACAACCCTTTCAAGGATTTGGCAATCCAAGAAGACATAGTGGCACGGCCTGAGAAGTTCAGGAATGTTGCAACAAAGACCTTAGAAAAGAGGAAGTTTGACTACTAAAGACCTAGTGCAGCTCACATTAAAGAAGATAGGAAGCTCCACGTGAAGACCAATTGATGCCCAAGCTAAAGTCAAAGCTTGCACAAGGGCGTGCAATGTATAGGAAGGGGGGAATGTTGGTAGATGGACCAGATGGGCACCCTCCTAGTCAACCACCTCATCATGAAGCCACAAAATTTTGATGTCTCATTATTTTTTTTTGGAAAAGCATTATAAATACGAGAGACTCTAATTTTTATTTAGATGATCTCTGAGCCAACCTATGTAAAATCTGAGTTGTAAAGCTTGATTTTTAGTCTGAGCCTTGTAAGCCAGCCACCACTGGCCACGAGAAGTCCCTTAGAAGCCCTCGATATAAAACCCAATTTTGTAAGTTTGAACATAATCTTGATTATCAAAGTTTTTGGAGTTTGAAGCATACGACTAAGAGCGACTACTCTCTCACGCATTGTAATCCATTTTTCTTGATCTCTGGTAATACAAATTCATTTCTGACAATTACATTGTGTTCCTTGGCTACTACTCTTTAATTTAAGTGTAACCATTGTCAATTTTGATGTGGTTTGTGATGATTTGTCTGTAAGCTAAGTCTACTGTTTTGAGTGTGTTAATAGTTGTTTTTGATGTTTTGACCATAGGAGAGTGTTCCTAGACCATAGGGTGACCTTTTTGGAATGTTCTGTTATAGTTTTTAGGACCTTGATCACGATGGATTGTGATTTTGGTACCTTTTCGGATTGTGGCCAGACTTGGTAGGATAGTGCCCCTAGGTGTCTCAAACCTCCTCCTAAATTTTCATTGCACTTGGACTTCGTTTGAGTTCCAAAATGGCGTGGGGACCGAGAGCATTGAGACAGGACATAAGTAGATTTCCAGAGTAGAGATGACATATTTGCCAGTGCTAGAGATGGTTTCATTTTGTAGGTTCACTTCTTGAGATTGACACCCTCAAACAGTCTCTGTGGCCCATCCGAGTAGCTTCCCTATGTATTGACAGTATGTTAGTGCCAGAGAGCTAGACTGCAGACTTGCGTTGTGGCATCCGTCATCTCGTTGTGATGATGAGTACATAGCAACTTTCAAAGCTATTGTTGAATGCATTTTTCTCATGTGCCTTTTGTCAAAGTGGGATAGCGATCTACCACCACTATCTTCGTTGGTATTCAGATTGCATTGGAAATCGCAAGGAACCCAATGTTCCATGCTTGCACAAAGCACATCAAGGTGCATTATCATTATGCTAGGGAGATACTTTTCTTGGAGAGGTTGGATTGGCTTATGCACCTACATAGGACAACCTTGCTCGTATTTTTGCAAAGGTTTTGCCTCATTAGAATTTTGAATCTTTTTGCAAAGCTTTGGGCTTAGTCCCCTTTGCCAACTAATCACTTAGCGTATGCCACTTCCCTATACATGAGTGTCAAATCATGTTCACTGCATTATCACAAGGAGAATTAGTTGGCATATTATAGTAGAGAAGTGTGTGAACACACTTAGGAACACTGGAAATTTTCCCTCACAAGGAGGTTATTCTCCCATTGCTTGTATATATGAGGATCATTAGTAGGGAAAACCTTATTGTTATATTAGTACACATAGTAATACTACTCCCTATGTGGTGTTATAGTAGGACACTTAGTAATACTAATCTCTATGTTGTGCTATATTAGTACACTTAGTAACATTATTCCTTATGTTGTGTGCTCTTGAGCTTCCTTGTCCATCTGTGTGCATTCTTGCAGCCATATTTCCAACAAATATATTTTACAAATCATGTACAAAAGTTTCCATTATTATTTAGCTCTTCAAAAGCCATTCTATTGATATAAGTTCTTGAAAGCTAGCTTGGTTAACTAGATATAAAAGTCTCTAGTTCCCAACCTAGTATTGAATTCTATTTGATTTTTTCTCTTAGTTTAGCTTTGAGCCTTAGCTTCAACTTCCTCTTTGTTGCTATTATGTGGGACTTGATGTGTTGCAATCATTAGTGTTGGGTCCTCTCTCTCTCTCTCTCTCTCTCTCTCTCTCTCTCTCTCTCTCTCTCTCTCTCTCTCTCTCTCTCTCTTTCTTTCTTTCTTTCCACAATATTTGGTTTGGTTTGCATTGTTTGTGGTATGTTATTGATAGAATGTAATCCTAAATAGCCTAGTCAAGGATCCTTCTAAATAAGGCACTAAAACAAATATGGTTGTGCTTTGGCCCCCAGCTATCTTGTTTGCAGTAGTGTGCTCATTGGATCTATGAATATTTGAGCAAAATCCCAAGAAATTTCCCTCCCACCTATGTGCCTTAAGATATATTTAGTTGTGTGTTACCTCTCAAGATGTTTTATTTGTGAGGGGCTCAATAGTTTGAAATTTGCATATGCAATTGCATAAGGAAATTTAATTCAAGATGGGAAAGCTTCTCCCATGCGAACTTTCCCTATGGGCTTGTAACCTTTGAATGTTTATGGGTTCTCTAAGAATGAGTGAGAAATTTTTGTTATAACTTGATTGCTATGATCTAAACAAAGTACTTCTCTCACCATCTCCGGATCGTTCTTGGTCTCCCTTTAAAATCTATGACCCTTTTTCATATTGCTATCTAAAATAAAAATAAAATTGCTCAGTTGAACTTGCATTAATCACAAAAGCCCTGGCATATCCTTTGCACATGGTTAGCCCAAAAATGAATACATTGAAAGAGGGTGGACTCCCCCGACTAGTCTTACTCATGCAGCTGCTTTATTGGTTCCTATTACATTGGAGTTTTCACCAACATGTATCCAGAATAACATTTGAATCAAGAGGATTTTCATTCTTCTGAAAAAGTAACGCATTCCTAGAATTCTCCATAGCTCTTCATACAGTATCTCTATGCATATGTCAGCTAGAAGGTCAAGATTATCAATGTGTCTTGAACCCATAGCAAGATCACGTCTAAAGAATGCAGTTCCCAAATGAGTCAAGACCCTCTTGCAGACTAAGCCCATTAGAACTTTGATTTTGGACATCCGCAAAACATGTGCGTGAGGGACTCAAGCGGGTGATCACATCTGACACAAGCATCTTCAGAAAGACCTCTACCTTTGGCAGGGATGAGACCAAAAAGTATTATCCATAGGAAGACTTTGTATCTCTCTTCAAATTGGCATTCCAGATGTTGCCAACTACTTGACTCCATTTGCCTGTAGCCCACTTTTTAGGCTCCTCAATCCACTCCTCCAAATAGCAGAGCTCTTCATAATGGATTTTGTCTTACGCGAGCAAAAAGGCCTTTCACCACGCCACTTCCAATATTTCCAATCAAGCAGTGTGGAGCAAAAGGGCAAGATTAGGTTAGATACTTTTCCAGGAGCCTTTTGATGAGGATCTCTTCTTGGAGAGAGATTGCTGCATAGTTTTAGGTGCTCCAAGGGATGCCAATCGCCTATTTGATAATTCCAAAGAGAATCTAGGGTGTCAAAGCCCTTATTGTTAACATTCCTAGCTATTTCAATCCATAAGGTGCATGCCTTCCACGATGGGGCCCCAAGGAGACCAGTGTCTTGTTGTGCCTTTCCATTAGCTAATCTCTTCCTTCAACTTGAGAGCCTCAATGGATTTACCACATTTTTCAATAAACTTCCCAATAAATTCACCTACTTGAGCCTTCACATCGGAGGGGGGAAGAAATCTGTTTTGGATGTTGAGGTTTGACCATAAACCACATTTAGACCTATGTGGGCCTTAATTATCATTTCCCTAGCCATGATATCCCAATATCATCTACAATGGCAAGGGCGCATAAAATTTTTGCACATAAATCCAGGTCATGAGTGATAGGGTTAAGGATTCCTAGCCCTCCTTGAGATTTTGGTTTAGCAATACTCGCCCACTTGCCCGATTACCAAGGTCTTCTAGTAGTCAATTTATTTCTCCACAAGAACTCCTTGAATGGTGTCAAGAAGGAATTCCAATTTTTTTGAAACAGTTGTAGAAGAGGTGAGGTGAAGCTTATATACAGGATGAAGAAGGTATTAATTATCAAAGTTCTATAGTGGAATGGAATTAGGATGAATTCCCATCATTTCATTTTCTTTTTAATTTTTTCTTGGACCTAGTCAAAAGCAGTCTTGCAAAAGGAGACTTGTGAGGAATACCTTCCCCAACAGGCACCCCTAGGTGAAAAAAGATGTTGCCTCTCTTCACAAACTCACTAGTCCACCTTGCAGAATCAAAATTATCATTCTCTGACAAAGAGATGTCTTGAATTTTCTATGTTGCATTGAGACTCTGAACCTATGGCAAACACTTGGACAATATCCAAGGCTTTCCTAAAATTGTGGCCATCCGCTTGAAGGAAAATAAGCGAGTCGTCTGTGAACATCTTGATAAGCAATTTCTTGCCATTTTGAAATTGCAACCCTTGAATCTCTCCTTTAGCAAACACTTGTTCAAACATTGCTATAAGAGGGTGGGTGCAGCGGCAAACCAAAGCGGAGCTAAAGGGAACCCTTGACAAATGATCTCTTGACATCAAAGCAACCAACTATTATTGAGTTGAAAAGTAGCTAAGAGTTGCTCCCTTCCCCAAGAGTACGAACAACTTGATAAATTTGTGGTTTGAACCCCAGAGCCTGCAATGTTTCTTGCAAAAATGACCAGGTAATCCTATCATATGCCTTATCAGGGTCCAATTGTACCAGGATACAATCCTGCTTCTTGAACTTGGCATATTCCATACCTATTATGGCTGCCAGGATGTTTTTATAAATTGATCTACCTTTAATAAACCCGTGTTGGTGAGGAGAGATCACATCAGCCAACACCAAGGACATTCTTTTAGCAGTGAGTTTAGCCAATGCCTTGTAAACTACTATCATCATGGTGATCAATCTCCACTGTTTGAGCTGGGAGCAAGATAATTGCTTGGGGATGAGTTGAATTATTACTTTCTTCACCCCAAATTCAAGAATACCTTTAGTAAAGGCTATGTAAACCATTTGCAAGAAAGATGGGCCCAGAACCTCTCAAAACTCCTGACAAAATTTGGTCGTGATCCCATGGGGAGTCAACTAGTGTTGAAGTTGTCGTGAAAATCTTTCTCCTGGCTTCTTGGATTAATGGAGAGGGGGAATCTTCCTTACCAATAATCTCATTGAGATTACCTAGCATGACTTTGCCCATCAGATCAAGGTTATTGATCAAAACTCCTTGGAGATGGTAGTCAGCTATTTTCTTAATTTGATCGCTCTGACTAGGGTGTTTTTGTAAGATTCCCCAGTCTTGATGTACCTCTCCTTGTCTTGAATCCTCAAGAGATTAGTCTCCTCCATTTCCCTTTTCCCTTTTGTGCATGATCTTTAGCCACTCAGTGTGATCTTGTTCTAAGGCCTTACCTTGCATTTTCTTATGGCATAACTCTTCAAATCTAGATCCAGAGTCTGAGATTGAATGGTTCTAAGCCTTTTTGAGCATTGGACCCACTCTCTTGATTGCATTTTGGTTTTTTTTTCTAAATATATTCCATGAGTTAGTCCTTTCCTTGATGATGTCTTGGTTTAGTTCTTTTGCAGCCCGAGACACCAGAATCTTGAAGAGAGTATTTTTAAACAGAGTTGGGTAGGTGCTAAGCAATTTCTCGGCACCTTGCAACTGATGGAACCTTCAAAAGAAAATACCAAGGTTCCAAGGAGAAGAAAATGACCCAAAAGACTTTCATTCACTAGGACTTGCATCTGTAGCAAAGAAGGCACCCAATCTCCACTTCGAAAGAAATAGAGCCTGTTGATTCTAGAGGTAGATTTGGACGATTGGAGATTGTGGTAAGTGTACCCCACATCATCCTTCCAAGGGGATTTTTTTATCTTGAAGCATGTCAAAGGGGCTGTGAAGTGGAATGGAACAAGCCCCATTTTTAAGTTGTTTGGAGGGGGGGGGGGAGAGAGAGAGAGAGAGAGAGAGAGAGAGAGAGAGAGAGAGAAGCCTTTCCCTTTTGAGGCTCTAGTACCCTCTAGTGACCTAGTCTCTCTGGCCACTTCCTTCACCCTTTTGACCCTTTTCACGCCTGGGACTTGAACAATCGACGAAGTTGTTACAATTGGGCACTTAGGTGTAGAAGCAAAAAAATGAGGGTGTTCTCATAGCATGGGCCTTTGGGGATATTTCAATGTGAGGCTCTGTTTCTCCACACTCTTCACCTGTAGTTTGGTGTCCTTCTTGTTGCAAATCTATTACCATATACATGTTGTAGTGATGTGTGTGAACACACTAGGACCGCCGGGGCATTTTTTCCCTCTTTAGGAGGTTTTTTCCCCCGTGCATTGTATATACGTCCATCACTCTAGGGCTATCTATCTTTCTATTGCACACTAAGTAACACACTCTTTGCTGTGTGCCTTGAGCTTCCTTCGTCTTCTCCAAGCTGTGTGCATTTCTCTGCAACCCTAATTCCAACAATTGGTATCAGAGCAGGTTGCGTCCTCCCTGGCTTAGTCGTCAGTAGCTCCAGCACATGCCTGCTCACTTTCTCCAATATCAGTGAGCTTTGGAGAGCATTTGCAGGTCGACAAATTTTTTGGGAGAGCTCAGAGACCTCAGCCTGCTCAGATTTCTGACTTGGGCTCATTTTCGCCTCCATTTCCACTACAAGCAGGTCTACACAGGCAATTTTGTTATTCAGTGTAGAATTTTTGTTAGTGCCGTTTTTTGCATAACAAGTCCTATACAATCTATTGCGGGTTGTGCTATATAGCACGTGCTAGTCTCACTCAGTTTCTCCTCATTTTGGGTAGTTTTCACATGAAGTGCATACATTTTCATGGCTGACAACAACACAAATGTGTTCAAGATGTTTGTTGCTGAGAACAGGTTGGATGGGGACAATTACCCTATGTGGGCTTACATGATGCAACATGTTCTTGTGTCAAAGGGCGTCTGGAATATTGTGCAGGGCATTGATGTTCGTCCTGGTTTAGAGGATGTAGGCGATATTGAGGATGTTGTAGGTCTTGCTGCAAGGATTGCTGCTATTAGAGTTGTTTTGCCTACAACAGAACAAGCTCCTTGGGATGTAAAGGATGCGTAGGCTCATATGTTGATTGTGTTGTTTGTGAAGCGCAGCATTACTCCTCACATTTGTTCAACAAAATCTGCAAAACAGGCTTGGGATATTCTAGCAGGTCTTTATGCAAGCCGCAATGAGGCTAAAACTGCTTTGCTTTCTAAAGAGCTAGAATCGAAGATTATGCACGAGGAAGATGATATGGACACTTTCCTTGCTGGTGTCAAGGATATCAATGAGCAACTTATTTCTGCATGTGAAGTCATTTTAGACAGTTCCCTTGTGCAGACTGTTCTTGATGCCTTACCAGATTCTTACCAGGCTTTTGCTAGTACTTGGAGACTTATGACCCAAGGAAATCCTAAAGTTGTCAAGTTTGATGCATTATGCACATTGCTGTTGCAAGAGTCACTTTCGAGAAAAAACAGGACTAGTCAGCGTGCAGTGGAACAAGCTTTTATTGCTTCTTAAAGAAAGGGTGGTAACAACAATGCAACCACTTCTTATGGTAACAATGCAACCACTTCTTATGGTTCTGCTGCGAGTGGCAAAACTTCCTTTCCTAATGCTTTTGCTGGTATCAATTCGTCTGGAAATTTTGGTGATAAAGGCGAAAAGAAGATGCATTGCCATTATTGTAAAGCTAATGATCACTTGATCAAGCAATGTCCTAAGTTGAAGGCCAAAGAGGCTAAGAAGAAAGAGTGTGGTTCCACTGTAAATCCTGGTTCCACTACAAATGCAGCCATTGTTGAGTCGTCTGTGAAAGGAGACTGTGATGCTGATGTTGATGCAGAATGGTCTTTTAGTTCATAGTGCACTTACAATCCTGTTGTCCATGATGCATGCATGTTTGTTGCTGCAGATTCACATGTGTGGTATTTCGATAGTGGTGCTACAAAGCACATTACCTCACATCATGAATTGTTCACCTCTCTTGAGTTTGTCCCTCATGGGAATTCAGTCACTTTGCCAACAATGCCGCAGTTCCTTCGCACTTGTCGATGCACTTTATGTACTTGAGATCAAGAAGAATATTTTGTCTGTATCTGCACTTGCTAGACTTGGACTTGTAGTCAAATTTATGGATGACAGATGTACAATTCATGATCTCAGTTTTGTTGATGAAATTGTTGCATTTGGCCTTTTGTGCCATGGGTTGTATAAGCTTACTTTGTATGACAAGTGTGGACAAAATTTTGCAAATGCAGTTGTAGATTCAAGGGCTGTTTTAGATGCAAAACTGTGGCATGCATGTTTTGGGCATCTGAATTTTGCCAATTTGCTGCGTTTGCAAAAATCTGATATTGTTGCTTCTTTGCCGCCTCTTGAAGCACCAGTCAAACATGTTTGTGAAGGCTGTATTTTGGGTAAGATGCAGTGTTCGAAGTTTCCAAAGGATGGTTCAATTAGGGCCACATGCAGGTTGCAGCTTGTGCATAGTGATGTTTGTGGGCCCATGCAAACTCCATCCTTGGGAAATTACCTTTACTTTGTGATTGTCATTAATGATCACTCCAGGCATGCATGGGTATTTCCGCTCAAAGCGAAGTCCAAAGTTTTTATGTGCTTCAAACAATTTTTGGCTATGGCTGAAAATGTCTTGAAATGTACTATGGGCACCCTCCGTTCCGATCGAGGGGGGGAGTATATGTCTCATGAATTCAATGCATTTCTGGCTAGTCGTGGGATAAAACACCAATGTACAGTGCCTTATACACCTCAGCAAAATGGTGTTGCTGAGAGGAAAAACATGTCACTTACGAAAATGGTACTATGTATGGTCAAAAGTCCCGCATTCCTTTTGGCATGAGGCCATCATGTGTACCACTTATATACTAAACAAGTGTCCTACGAAAGCTTTACAGTCTATTACTCCATATGAAGCATGGCATGATAGAAAATGGTACTATGTATGGTCAAAAGTCCCGCATTCCTTTTGGCATGAGGCCATCATGTGTACCACTTATATACTAAACAAGTGTCCTACGAAAGCTTTACAGTCTATTACTCCATATGAAGCATGGCATGATAGAAAGCCTTCTATTGAGCACATGCATGTTTTTGGCTGTTTGGCATATGCTTTGGTGCCACAAACACAGCGCAGAAAATTGGATGATAAGGATGTCAAATGTATTTTTGTTGGTTATAGTGCTGAAAGCAAAGGTTACAGGTTGTATCATCCGCAAACAAAACATATTCTGGTTTCATGGGATGTAGTGTTTCTGGAAGATTCTGTTCAGCCCTTGCTGTCATGTACTAGAGACAGTAATGTAAGCTCACAGGACATTTATGACACTTTGTTGCCTCTTTTCAGCGGTGGAAATACGAATGTAAGTTCCAATGAGGCAAATGTACAGCCTATGGGGGTTTCTGAAAATGTTACAGATCAGCCTATTACTACTGCAGATGTACATGATGTGCTTGATGAGGAAAGGGCTGAAAATGAGCACGCTAGAGGTATGCCAAAATGGCTGGTGCACACTTTGCGTGACAGTAAATTGGATGCACCTTTGTCTATTCGTACTCGTTCAGGCTCTTGCCATGCATCTTATGCATCAGATTGTTATGCTTTGGCTGTGTCTAGCTTACATGATGTTAAGGAGCCTCTGTCTTTTGATGAAGCAAAGAATTCAGAAAATTGGATGGCTGCCATGCAATGAGAATATGATGCCTTATAGAAAATGACACATGGACTTTATGTGATTTTCCTCCTAGCAAAAAGGCAATTGGTCGAAGTGGGTTTACAAGTTGAAATGCAAGCCGGATGGTGAGATCGATCGTCATAAGGCTCGACTTGTTGCAAAGGGTTATGCACAACAAAAAGGCATAGATTATGAAAACACTTTTGCTTTCACTTGTCGTATGACTACTATGCGTTTTCTATGTGCATTGGCAGCTCATTTTGGTTGGGATGTTACATCAATCAGACATTGTTACTGCTTTCTTGAATGGTGACATATTTGAGGAAGTTTATGTAACACAACCTCATGGTTTTGTCAAGGAAGGACAAGAGGACAAAGTGTGCGGATGTAAGAAGGCTTTGTATGGGTTGAAGCAATCTCCTCATGCTTGGTATGAGAAAGCTAGCAGTCATTTGGGCAAACGAGGCTTTTGTAATAACAGTCCAACAGAAAGCACATTGTATGTAAAGCGTGAGGGTGATGTACTTCTCATTGTGGTTCTTCATGTAGATGATTGCTGATCAGTGGACCAAATGAGAGAAATATTGCTGAATTTAAGGCTGATTTGAATGCTACTTTCAAGATGAAAGATTTGGGGCTGTTGCATCATTACTTGGGCATACAGTTTAAGCAGTGTGATGGTGTTATTGCCTTGTATCAAAAAAGTTACATAAAGACATTGCTATGTAATTTTGGACTTGAGGATTGCAAACCTATTGCCACTCCCATGAAAACAGGTTTAAATTTGAGTCTTCATGATGCTGGTGATCTTGCATATGTCACTCTTTACCAACCTGCTGTTGGATGCCTCATGTATGTATGCAACACAAGGCCATGTATTCAATTTGTAGTCTCACAGGTCAGCAAATTTATGCATAGCCTAGGGTCTAAGTATTGGCAGGCTATCAAGAGGATTTTCTGCTACCTTAGTGGCACTTTACATCTTGGCTAGTTTTATCCGAAGGGGGGATCATTGCCTCAGACTTACGTGCTTTTTCGGACTCAGATTGGGCTGGTTGTTTTGACAAGCGAATGTCCACAAGTGGTTTTTGTTTCATGCTTGGAAATTCATGTATATCATGATTGAGCAAGAAGCAACCTACTATGGCTACTTTTAGTTGTGAGGCTGAGTACAAGGAAATCTTCACAGCTACGGTTGAGTGTGTACGACTCATATGCCTTATGGGTAATTTGGGTGTTGGACAAGACACTGCCAACAATATCTACATTGATAGTCAAAGCGCATTGGCACTTGCGAGGAACCTAGTTTTTCATGCTCGCACAAAGCACATTGAGGTGCATTACCACTATGTCACGGAGAGGCTCTCAGTAGGAGAGATCAGCTTGGCTTATGTGCCAACATAGGACAACCTTGCGGATCTTTTCACAAAGGCATTGTCTCATGAGAATCTCAAAGCTTTCCGCAAAAGTTTTGCGCTTACTCCTCTTTGTGGACTGATCATGTCCTCAGGGCATGGCACTTCCCTTTACTCATGTGCCAACTCTCATTCATCGCATCACTCCAGGGGGGAGTTTTACCATATACATGTGGTAGTGATGTGTGTGAACAAACTAGGACCGCCGAGGCATTTTTCCCTCTTAGGAGGTTTTTCCTCCCGTGCATTGTATATATGCCCATCACATTAGGGCTATCTATCTTTGCATTGCACACTAAGTAACACACTCTTAGTTGTGTGCCTTAAGCTTCCTTCGTTTTCTCTAGGCTGTGTGCGTTTCTTTGCAACCCTAATTCCAACAAAATCATAGCCTCTTTTTTTCTCCCCTGCACTTGTCTCTTTGCTACTCTTTAATTGTACATGGCTCCCCTCCCCAGATGTACCCTTGGTGCCGCGTCTTGAATTAGAGTCCTGCATTATGGGATCGGTATTTATTTTGACCTTCATGGGGCAATCCTTTGCAAAGTGCCTAAATTTGTTATACTCAAAGCAAGCACCAAATTACATTCTGAAATTGAGCAGAATGGTTATTAACCCAGCTCCCACGTTGATCACCATGCTCTTTGGTGGGGTCTTAGATACATTCCACCCCATGCACACCCGATTAGGAATCTGCCAAGACCCCTCTTGTTGGGGACAAACAGGGGGGTGCCCAGTTGAATGGCAAGAAACATGATGTTATCCTAAAGCCAACTAGGTACCCTACAAATTCAAACCAAATTGGATGGATCCCTTGGAGTGATTCAACCAAATCAAATATTGGCTCCCAATGTACTACACAAAAAATTGTATGTTGAATAAAAGGGAAACTTTCTCCAAAATCTTCAAAATGTTGGAGTCCTCCTTGAACCTAACTGAGCAGAAGCCCTTAGCGAGGTAGGAAGAATTTTCTACTTGTAACGCCTATGGCTATTTTAGATAGTGGAGCAATCATAGCCATAGAAACCAAAGCTATACTTGGGCAGCTTGGGGACTATGAATTGGTTTCGATAGATTATGTCAGATGTGTAAGGATAAAGATCCTATACAACTCATTGCCTTTTTGGAAATGATTATTTGTGCATATGCAAGATGATATCATATGGTTGGAATCATGTGCTATGTTTGTCATGACATCATCGATACAAGATTATGGTTTATGGTCAAGGGCTAAAGATCCCTTATGGTTATGGTTGTGATTTTTGGTTGTGGAAGTTGATGTGGTCCTTGGATTTTTGTTTTCTTGGTTATGGTTCGGTTGCCAAAATTTTTGCAGCCATGTTTTGTGCTAAAGTGGTTTTGCAGGATGGATGCGCATCACCCAGAGTAGGGTGGAGTGATCACCCATGTGATGAGGATTTGGATTATCCTATATGGTTTTGGATTGGATTATGAAGTGGTTTTGATGGATTATATCAGACGTGTAAGGGTAGAGACCATGTACAACTCATTGTCTTGGAAATGATTGTTTGTGCATACAAGATATAATATGGTTGCTCATGTCATATGTTTCTAATGATAGAATGACGCAAGATTAGGCCACCTACATCACTTAGCCTTACACAAAATGATTGATGACACGAGGCTTTGCTGGATCGAGGGTGTGGAGCCTAGATCTTCTTCTTTTTCTATTAGGCTCATCTACATGGCTAGTGCGTTGGGGTTTGAATGGCCTACATGGTTAATGTGTCAAGGATCTTGCCTTGGATGGGCCTAAACATAAGGTGTGGCACCAAAAAGATGTGGCACCTAACCTGGTATAGTCGGTGATGATATCCCACCACATGCTGGTATTTGGAATCCTTTTAGAGCTTAGGTTCATGAAGGGAGGCAAAGAGGCCTCGGCTTATGTCTAGCTTAGGTAAGTTGGAGGTGTTATGGATTGATCTTGACAAAGTGAATTTCTCTCTGTCTGTAGTAGGAGTGGAGGTGGATGGGTGGACCGGTTGATGCACACAAGGTCTGATGCTTCTACTTAGTCATTTATGCTTTTAAAATTATGGTATACCCCATTTTTAATAGCACAAATTCATGGTTTATGTGTTTCATTTAGATGGCACATTGAAAGATTCTCTTGTGCCATCTATGCACTATTTTACCCTCCTCTCTCTCTCTCTCTCTCTCTCTCTCCCCCCCCCCCGCAATGTAGTGTATACATATATTTACTCTCCACTTGGACAATTTCTTGAGTACACTTTCATCCATACATGTTCAGGGGTAGTACTAGTCACTAAGTGCCTCTAGATGCAGTCTGGCTCATGGCTTAAACCCCATGCTAGGTCAAACACTAAGAAAAAGCCTGCCCTATGTTACTATGATGTATATTAAAATTGTTATAAAAGTGTAATTTGTATAATTCTTGCATAGACCCCTCAAGAGGGGTATCTCTCATACTGCATGTCATCCATGGCGTGCAAGATATGAGTGTGTGCTCAAGAGGATCTCCTAGAATATGCAAATGAGAAATGAACTTAGAGTCACGAGTTTTAATTCATATAGTACTAAAAATTTAAAAATAATGAAAAACTTAATATACCGAATAAAATTTCTAAAAAGCAAGAAAAATAGACAAAACTTTGCGCACGCAACCACCGATTGTGCCACAAGAAAATCACTTGGCATTACTATGTAGGTTTACAATAGAGATGACAAATTTGAGGGAAATTTTGCAGTTTTCTATCATACTCTTATCTCTTTGTTTCTTTGTTTCTAGACATTAATGGAGACAATCTCTTGCACTTGAGGTGATATGATTGTAATTTCCACTCACATTAATCACTTTTGTGATCTTGCATCTCAAAGTACTTCTGGTCTAGTCTTCTTCCTCTCTCTTTCCGTTTAGACTCTATCAAATTAGTTAAACATGTTATGCAGAGCATTGCTCCTTTTCCTTCCACCTCTATGACGTTGAGAGAGCCCAAAAACTAACCCAACAAACCCTGTATTATGAAAAAGTTTTTGTGCAGAAGCAAGAGTGCTTGCATACCCTATACAAAGTGTCTTCCTCATTACAGAACTCAATATGGAAAAAGAAGTGAGGGAGGTTTTCTGGGATACTAAAGTCCCCCCACTCTAATTCGGCATCAACCTTTAGAAGGAGATTCCATACGTCGCCCACAACAAAGGAGGCTAGAATCTCGCCAACCTAGAAACCTCTAGGCCAAAAACAAGGGAGGACAACGTGCTCTACCATGTAAGTTGAGTAGAAACGTAGAAGTGAGAGGAGATGTTTAAAATCCGACGCAGTAGATGGTGGAGCTTTGGAGTAGAGGTGATATTGATCGCTTTGAGGAGATGTTTGACTTCAAACCTCTATATAATTGCCAACCACAAAACAAACTTAAGCAACAGACACCATGCTAATAATAGGACACGAATAGAGATCCTAGCATCCATAGGTGAGCACAAGCATGGACAAGAAAACTTTGCCATTGTATGGCTTTGTTCTTTTTGCACCTACTGGCTCGGATTCCTCCTGGCTTTTTGTAGCTCCTTACACAGGCCACCACTGGCTCGCCTTTTACCCAAAGTCTAGGCTAGATGGTTCCTCTTCGGTTATTCCCTTTGCTAGATCTGTACCTTAGCCATCAACATTGCCAAGGCCTCCACTCTCTAGCTACACCTGGATATTTGTAGCGCCACTTGATCCCCACTGACCCGCTGGTCGGCCCCTGCCTCTGCAGCCCCTGATTGCCTGGCTTCACAGTTTTAGTTTACTAAGACTTGACCACCCTTCAAACCCTCTGTGCCTGCCCTTGTTCAGCTCCTTGCCTAGCACTGAGGATGGCGCCCCAATAGTCGCCTTCACTCCACCTCGCACCTGCCCTTCCTTCTCAAACTCGGCCGGTTTTCAACCTTGAAAGCTCTTACTCTCTCTGCTCACTGGTGCTCCCCGAGTGCTTGCTTTAACGCTCAACAACCCCTGCCCTTGTTTGGCCTTTGAAGGCTACCCTCTTTCTTCCCTGGACTGCTCATTGTGAGCACAGACACCTAGTTGCCCCTTGCTTTTGGCTCTTTCCACTCCCATGCATACTAGAAGGTCCTTCCTCTCCTCTGCAGGTGGTGCGAGAAGTGCCAAGATAGCTCTCTCTCTCTCTCTCTCTCTCTCTCTCTCTCTCTCTCTCTCCCCCCCCCCCCCCCCCCCCCCCCCCCCCCCCCCCTCGACTCTGTAGTGCTTCTCTATCTGAGCCTCCTGTGCCCACCTTTCTATAGGATTCTACAAATGGGAGCCTTGAGAAGGCCCCCAACGTTGCCTCCATGCTCAGCTTGGCACCGCCCTCCCTCTCTCTCTCTCTCTCTCTCTCTCTCACACACACACACACACACACTCACACACAACCTCCTTTTCTTGCCGATGTCGGCCCACGTGCATGCCATTCCTCTGTAGAGCTTGTATACATTTTTAACTACTCCTTAAATAAAGCCAACAAAGGGCGGGTTCCCACCATTGCAATGAAAATCCTCGATCGGCAGTTACAAACTTAGTAGGAGAAGCCAAATGAACATCCATAAAAAAGGTCGGTCCATAGTTGTCGACCAATAGGGTGTTTCTAAGATGTGACTCGGTAGTCCCATTAAGCTTGACCTTCCCATCTTAACCAACATAAATATAACTATGAGTATTATTTTGTAGCTCCATGTAAGAGATGGCACCATCGTGAATGGGTGAAGAACTGAGGGGAGCACGAAATACTCCATTGCTAATTTCTACTGAGCATGGATCAAGGAGCCCAAAGAAAGCCAAATTTCACGATCTAAAATATTTACAAAACGACCATAACTGGACCATAGCCATACAACCCATTCCGTCCTTCTTATGGATTATTCACGACTTCGATCTCTACTGCCTGATGCCAACCACATGAGAAAGCTGTTTACATACATTATCATAGTGTATATCATTATTTACAAAGTGTCTTGAAACTCATCACCTTTTTCCCACCCTCTAGGTTGAGCATCCATGCTCAACTATAAGTGAGTGCACATTGGGAACCAAGCCGCTTGAGAAGTATAGCTTAAGCCGGTAGCCGTTGATTCTAAAAGGGAGAGGTTCTCCTGTAAGACTTTGCAATTGATAGGTGCTGTTTGGAAAGACTTGGGCAACTTTGTAAGGTCGGAGCAATCTATCTCTGAACTTTTTTTGGAATGTAAAATCAAGCCTTGAGTCATACTTCAACACTAGGTCACCTTTAGCAATAGACTTTGTAAGTGAGGAGGAGTTGACCTTTTTGATTCTTTTCTTTGTTGCTTGAAGATAGTGGTCTATAGCTTGCTCTTTGTCCATTTGAAGTATTTCAAGGGTGTGGATCCTTTCTTCCATCCTTTGTTGATGAGAGCCCTGGAGTCGGTGTAGAAGCCTTAAGGCATCAAGTTGCATCTGGATGGGTAGGACAACTTCCTTCCCTTATACCAACTCAAAATGAGTAAAATATATCGAGACTTTAAATGAGGTCCTATGCACTTCTTCAAATGATTACCCAATCAGCTAGGTTCTCCGGCACATACTTAGAGAGAATTTTGACAAGCTGCCCATTGACACTCTCTACCAAGCCATTACACTGGGACTAGTAGGGGGAGGAGAACCTGTGTTGTATCTTAAGAAGGGAAGTGAGATGCTCCATGCGTTTCCCCCGAAATCCAGGACCCCTATCTGAAATGATAACCATGGGTGTACGAAACCTGCAACAGATATTAATATAAAGAAAGCTGCTACCTTGTGAGCCTTAGTTTCCTTCAGAGGTTTTGCCTCCACCCATATGGTGAGATAATCAATCGCTACAATAATAAATATCTTTCCATTGTTGGATTTAGGGACTGACCCAACATTGTCCATCCCCCACTTCATGAAAGCATCAAAAGAGAGAATAGTTTTTTGAGGCTCAGGAGTGAGTCTTCTATTTGCATAAATTGACACTCTTTGCACGTTTTAAACCAGTAATAGCCATCCTTTACCAGGGAGAGCTAGCAAAAGCCAGCCCTAAGTATTCTGAAAATGATCTGAGCTATACCTTGATGTCCTGCTTCTTCATGACTTTGCGTGAGGATGATCCCCATCTCCTCCTTAAAGGGTACCCTTCTTAAAATGCCGTCCCTCCCATACATCAGCAGGTCTTCTCCCAAGCAAGTATACATTCTGGCTTTATTCACCAGTCTTTTCTTTTGTAAGGTTGGTAGGTGATTGGGGCATTGGCCTTTTTAAAAAAACTGTCAACAAGAGAGAGAGACTCTAAGAGAGAGAGACTCTCTACCTTTGTATAATGCTTCCTTAATCTGCAAAGAGGATAGTATGACTTCTAGCTTGCATGAGCAAGCTCATTTGCTTCTTTCTTGAGATCCCTTTTTATATGTTTGAATTGTATCACCTTAAACTGATGTGAGAGATTTCTGACATCATAAAACCATTTTTTAAGGTTATCCTTCTTAACCTGCCACATCCCTAGAAGCTGCTTGACTAGTAGCAGGGCATCACCCCTCACAATCAAACAATCAATTCCAAATTCCGAGGAGAAGAGTAAGATACTCTGCTTCATTGTTACTCCCTACTTCATCAAGGCTATAAGCTTTAGAAAAGATTACCTCACCCTTGGGAGTCTTGATGATGATCCCTCCACTGACTTTCTGCATGATCCTTCTGTAGGAGCCATCAAAGAGTAGGGTAAATGCATCAAAGATATCTAGCTCTTCTTCTTGAGGGGACACATCTAGCCGGGGAAAAGAGGGGAGAGACCCTCCCTTATATACCATCAGATCAGCTACTTGAGTTTTGGCAAAGTGATCCACCTTAAAATTGAATTCATATTCTTGTAGCTCAATAGTCCACTTATGAATTCTCTTGCTCGGCTTTAGGTGCTGAACGACTTCAGGCATGAGATCAGATGAGGTTAAAACATAGAACTTTTTTTTCAGCAAAAAAGTTTGAAATTTGCGGCATGCAAGCACGAGAGAGAAGACCCATTGCTCTATTTCAGAATAAGAAAACTCACTTGGATTTTTTAGCTTGCTATCAAAGAACACATGCTTAAAGCTTTTGCCTTGCGGGCTCATTATAGGGAGAGTGCTCAAAACTTCTTTGATGCAATGAAAAGCATGCATAGCTTCCTCATTCCAATTGAAAACATGCATCTTCTAGCTAAGCTTTTGAAGAGGATATATAAATTGACACATCATCCATAAGAATCTAGCCAAGTAGCGTAGCATATACACGAAAGAGGCTAGATCTTTTGCATTAGAGGGAGGGTCCATAAGGATAAGCAACTTTACCTTTTTTGGATCTGCTTCAATACCGTTCTGTGACACGACATGACCAAGTAGTAGCACTCTAGCATGATAAAATTTGCACTTTTTTGGGTTGAGCTGCCCACCCTCTTGCTGTAGTTTCTCAAAACATAACATAAGCTTTTCTCTGTGAAGTGCCTTGGAGCTAAAACAACCAATATCATCCATAAAGACCCCGATAAAGTCTCTCAAGTAGGGAGCAAAGAGTCTGTTCATCCACCGCTGGAAGGTGGCATAGGCGTTTATGAGGCCGAACAACATCCTTTTATAAGCAAAACAGCCCTAGGAAGTTATAAAAGTGGTTTTTGTCCTATCTTCGATGGCAATAATGATATGAAAGTAGCCCGAGAACCCATGCATGATAGAGTACCTTTCATGCCCTACCACCTGATTAAGAATTTCATCTAGGAAGGGTAGGGGATAATGGTCTCTTTAAATTACTGCATTAAGAGGCCTGAAGTCCACATAGATTTGAAACCTTCCATTATTCTTAGGTACAATTACAACTAGAGAGACCCATTTGGATGCCTTGATAGGGAAAATAATATTAGCTTCAAGGAGCTTAGTTACCTCTTCATGGAGAGCATTTTCCTTGATTGTTCCCAGCCTACGAGCTTTTGTGCCCGAGGTCGAGCCCCTTCCTTGAGATTGATTTTATGCTCTACATCCTTGGCTCCCCGTCAATCTACATACTTTGTAGCAAACAGATATGAGAATCTAGAGAACATAGCAATATAATCATCCTTCTCTTGGTTGGATAGATCCTCACCAGGCATACCTTTAAGATTAATACCAGAGTGGATAGAAGAAGAGAGAAGAGAAGAGGAAATGATAGAGATACTCTTCATGATGTTCTTATTATTAGAGAGAGGCATACCTTCTTCTATAGAGATCCCAAACAGGTCAAGGTATACCTTAAGAAGATCATCATCAAGACTTTCATTTGTAGACGATATGGACTGCTCAATAGAGCCATAAGAATAGTTGTCTGTGGACTCCTGGTCATGTTTGTACTCAAAAGGTTGAGAGGAGGTTTCCCTGGTCTTTATATTGAAGGTAATGGTTTTCCCTTGGGCTTTATTGGGCACTGAGATAAGAACAGACCCCCAATCTTGCATTGCACCAATGGAAATGAGACATGACCGCCCCAGAATTATGGGATAAGCTTGCTCTCTAGCATCCATAACATAGAAGTCTAAAAGACATTCAATATCAAGCACTTTAAATTTTGCATTTTCAGCAATGCCTAAACACTTAGCTCAACGATGATTAGACATACGGATGCAAATAGAGGCCTTTGCAGAGATAGAAATCCCTACTTGTTCCATAGTAGACTTTATTATCACACATACTTCAGCTCCTCCATCAGTATAAGCATCCACCAGAGTCTTCCTTTCAAGGGTAGCTTTGATAAGAGGGACCATATCCACTGGGCGGCCCACTTTGATGGTAGTTACAGCAGCATGTGATGCCTTTCCCTTGAGAGGAGACCTAGTGCTTACACTTTTTGACCATTGTCTCCTTAGTTTAGAATTTAAAGCAAGCATGTGGCCAAAGGTTATGTTGGATTTCTGGCTTTTGATATCCTTAATATGTCATACTCATCCATACCTTGACCTAGTAGATAATCTTGCTGTTGAATTTGGCTCCTCCTTCATTTGCTGCTCTTAGGCCTATCCTCTATTTTGGCCTTACCCTTTCTTCTCCCCAGCTCCTGTTCATCCTCGGACTCTTGGTCTCTGTCTCTTCTAGCCCTCTTGTTGGCTAAGATCTCATGCTACTCTTCTAAAGAGATTATACCCACCCTTCTTCCTTCTTCATCTAGGAGCTCAGGTGGAGGATTAGGCATTGGAGGCCTTTTTCTTTCCTCTTGGGGTAATGGATCACCTCTTCCCCTTCCTCTGCCATAAAGAGGGTAGATACCCCCTCTCTCTCGTGGCTCAGGACATTCACGAGAAAAATTACCCTCCTCTCCTTCCTCTGCCCCTTCCATTCATTCTCTCAGCAGTTGGGTGCCGCTCCATGATCCCAATACGAAGCTCTTGCAGTTGAGCTGAGAGGTTTTGGAGGATATTGACAGTCATCAGATTAGGACCTACTAGTGTCCTCTCAAGCTTTTCTTATGACAGGGAACCCCATTCTACGGTAACATAGAAATGGTGGCTGCTTGTTTGAACTTCCTCTTGATCTTTTGCTCTTTGTTCTGGCTACGGTCACTGCTCCATCAAAGGTAACCACATCCTCTTCTTGCACCTTATTCTTGACATCAGGATGTAAGCAGGACAAGAACTAATGCATCTTATAGAGATCACATGGTGCGGCCTCTGCTGTCCGCTCTAGCTATTGCCATAAAGAGGTGAAGGACTTCAAAAAAGTATCAAAATCTTTGCCTAAGTCCTAATGTAGGTTTTGTAATTTTTCCATTACTTCCTTGACTGTTCTCCTCTTTTCGTACTTGTGTACTTGTCCAAAAGGGCTTGCTTGATTCAGTCCCAGCTCTGTTTTCTCTCTTCCTCTAGCGTGTTGGGGGTCCCATCGTTGCAATAGCTCCAATGACCAACAAAATTATCAATCTGGAGGGATGAGCTACCCGGCTAGGGCATGGAAACACTCACACGGTTAGTGAGCTAATTGTGGAAACACAAATGGTTAACTCTATGAGGCGAGCTTCTCGGCCTATGGAGGAGCGAAGCCGCAATGAAGGGCAATCTCCATATCCACTTCTCTTCACCTCTAATCAACCCAATCACACACACTATGATTGCAAGACACACACAACACTAATCCTATCATGCAACACACTAATCACAAGCACATACACATAGATCTATCGAGCACCACACTCCAATCAAACCTACATGCACACACAAGCAAAAGAGGGCAATCACACAATATTAGAGAGAAATTAACCACTAATTAGTTAAGATCTAGTTAATCTAAGCATCATAGGCAATCGTAAGAAGTAAGAGAGAGGCGTAGTGAGAGAGAATGAATCACTGTTTAGTGTTAATCAAGTCTCATGAGCAAGGAGAAGCTCAAGGACTCCATAGCCACACACCTCAAGAGCTCTCACCAAAGAGTGCTCTCAAGAAATGGGCTTGAGAACCCTAATTTCTTTTACACACTGCCTTATGTACCTAGGGTAAAAATATGCAATGTCCGGCCGCCCAAGGTCTTTAGGGCTCACCACTTACTGAATCTGCAACCTAGGCACAATAAGTGACCTATTCTTTACGATTTGGAACTCCCATTGAGCCTGTAACACATTAAAATATTACAATGGCTTGAAATAAATCGAGAATTTACAATACATGACCATTTTGGGAAAACGTGAAAAATGTGTAACTCCAATCTTTACTGCTTCTTTGCATTCATCCTCGATGTGCATTTGTACATCTTCAGTCTTTAGCAGCTTCTGTTAACTGACATTGACTCAGTTAACATTCCCCCCTCCCTATTTTAGTGCCCGTCCTCGGGCACTATCGAAAAGTGTCCGTGGAGGCAAGAGAAGGTTCTGATTGGTTGTTGATGGGCTGATTTTCTTCATTTGTCATCGAGTTTGTTGATGAGGTTCAATTTGCTGCAGCATCTTCATTGGTCCAAATATGTCTAATGTGAGAGATGATGTTGCATTTGTCCGTTGTAATAGCATAATGATGAGACTAATGCTTGTTTGTGAAAAGTATGTACAAGGGAAGTAGAATGATGAGGTTCTAAATTAGGGTCTATAACCTGAATGACCAAAGGGAAAAAAACCAGTCAGAAAAAAGTACCTTTGGGATACGCGCATTATTAGAGGACTTATTAGAATGGGAAATATTAATAAAGTACTTATGCATCATTTGCTGATAGATATGGAATTAAAAAGGCAACAAATATGAAAGGGTAGCATGGAACATTGGTTTGCTTGTTGTAGTCCACTCAAGGTGCATAGGTGGAAGCAAGAAAGAGTGTCTAATGTATATGTCCGATGATGGGACATCCTATTTATGCATACATAGAAACGCATGGGAAACAATATGCTGTGCAAGAAACATTTTGAGGGGTTCTTCAGAAAGATGGTGTAGCTATAAAATCATATGACATGGCTTTGAAGCTTGCACCCCTTTAAGAATGGTTTTCGTTGATGAGGATATGTGTTCTCATCTTACTGTGCACTGTGCGTGAGTGTTGGACTCTACGACACTTCACCAATTACGGTAAGTTAATAGACTTTGACTTTTATCCTCATCTCATCCAGCATGAGCAACATGACTTTAGATATGCTCAACTCTTCCAGCTCGAGCGTAAGCCTAACAACTACAACTCTTAGCACAACGTTTAATATGAGTTGAAGCTTTGGGTCTAATGCTTTGCTCATTTTATGGCTCAACAGCCCGACTCTGACTATGCCAAAGAGTGTTTTTTGCACCTTGGCAGCTTGAATTTTTACTGTCTTGTGCTTACTACAAACATTTCTTCAGGTAAAAGTAAGCTTGAATCCTCAAAAAGAGGATTAGTGAAGGACCAAGTTGGCATTGAAGATTTATTTTGCCATACCTGTTTGATCTTTTTCAAATCCGCATTTGCGTTGGTTGGGTTGTCCTTCTCTAACTATGAAGACTCCATTATCTGTTTGATTCTCCAAGTAGGCCTATTTTGATAGGAGTCTTTGATGTTGTTGTAGGCCTCTGCTGGCTATCGCCATTTGGCTTTTGACTAGGAGCATTGAAAGACTTAGGAATTCAAATCTCTTGATGACCTTTGTATCTCCATTGTTGCCTTTGATTTGCTCTACGTCTTGTTGATTTCTTGAGATCTTCATGCAGGTCTGGTGTAGCTGCAGTTGGCTTGTGGTTGACTGGTAGCCAAATCTTTGTATAACCTGTGTAGAATCCTTGTCCCCACGAGGAAGATTCTTTGAGATCCGTCTTTTTTCTGTATCCTCTTGAGAGTTGTGGTTGACTTTACCATCTTTCAATTGTGTTCTGTTGTACACCTGCTTCTTAGGTATCCTAGGATATTGTCAAAGTTGATACCTTGTGGGCCTTCTTTCTTGGGAGGGTCTTGATGTTACTTCATATGTCCTTACCTGCGGTTTTGGTACCCATATCTGTCTGTTACCTCCATAGTACTCTTGTTCTTTTAAGCTCCATTGTGATACTATCCATCCCATGTGTTCGTCTTTCTGTGTTGATTTGTTGTCTTTAATCCAAACGAGATCATTTACTTTGACTAGATTGCTCCGAACAAACACTTGCTTGACTTTCCTTTGCTTTCTTGAGTACTTTGGCTGAAATATCGTTGCTTTTCTGGGTGTCTCCTTAGAGGTTTTCATTGGGTCAGCATTTGACTTGAAATTTTGAAATATTGTCTTGCTTGAAGAAGCTGATCCATGAGGGTTCTTTGATGTAGAGGCATATGATGTTACACCTTCTTTGCTAATCGGTGGAAGTTCCACTTTAGCTTTACCTTTGTCTGCAAGATTTGTCTTCTTTACCTCTGGTCTCGATGGTATTCTCTGCTCAATAGCTATCATGGTTGCTCTTTGCTCTATTTGATCTGCACTTGCTATTTCCTGATTTGCTTTAAGCTCTTCTGAAGTTATGTTCAATGGAGATGAATGATCTTCCATAAGATCTGCTTTGATATCAATCTCCATTCTAACTGTGCTTGAGGACTTTGTGTTGTCGTCCGCGGGTGGCCAGTCTTGGTATTCATTCTTTGTTGTCTCTGAAGATTGCATCCTGTTTGAATTCTGTATCTCTAACATCTTCTGGGCCATTGGCATTCCCATTATGACGTTGTCTGGCATATCTTTTGCTGTAATAACATGGAATTGAGCTATGATGATCTGTGAACTTACTTCAATGGTGGTGGAGATGATTCCCCAACATTCTGCTCGTTTGTTTCCTGATATGCTTACAAATTTAGGAGAATCTTCCAGCTGTGGTTGGCCACATCTTTTCCAAGTGAGAAAAGACATGAGATTCTTGTCTAGCTGAAAATCTAGCTTTACTTCTCTTGACAGCTTTTCTTCGTTTTCACCAACAATGTTGCACTTGATCTTCTCAGGATCTGTGTCTAAATTGACTGCTTTTGTTGTGGTAGTGTCCTTTCGTTGAGATTTTTCTTCAACTTCTTTGCTTTGACCACCTGCTTTGGACTTTAGCTTTCATTGACTTTGACTATTTTGTCACCTGTTCTGGCAGCTTGAGGCTTTGCATCATCTTCAGATAGTCTTTGACTTCAGTCGTGCCATCCATAGTGGTTTGTACAAGGTTTTCTTGTTGATATTCATTACCATGTACATCTTGATATGCATATGTGAGCTTGATCACATGTAAATGTTTGGACACTATTGGATTTGTCGGCTTTTGACTTTGACTTGTGGAGAGCAACTGAAAATTTTGTCCTTGATGATCTTCATAGAGGCATTTGTCTGCAGATTCTGAGGGAACATGGTCAATTGGAAACTTCCAACAACCATATGATCTTTCAATGGTTTTTGCTTTGAAGAGGTCTGTTGGTTAGAAGCTCTAGGGCTTCTAACTAGTGTAACATTTCCTGGTAAAGAGCTGAGCTTGATGAATTTACAGCTCCCCCCTTCCTAGGGTGATCACTATAGCCTGCTTCATTGTAAGAGTTCAAAACTGCTTGGTTCTAGTTTAGTCTCACCTTTTGGGACTGTGAAGATACACTTTGAATAGCACTGTTGACATTTGGCATCTGTAAACCTTCTACATAGTTTCCTATGTATCTCCTTGAAACATGACAAATTATTCCCCAAGTCAAGCTATAGATAGGATTATCTTTGCCCTGATATTGTTTATCCCATGGGTCTCCTATGATTTGAGCTTCTCTGATTTCAGGACCCAAGGCGTCATAGATGCTAGACTCTTGTCTATATCTACGATTGTTTTGGTCAAAGTATATGTTCGTTCGGTCACAACATCGAAGTTTGATTTTCGATGGAGGAGAGTTTGGCTCTGAACAAATTTTTGAGTTCACTCGGGTAGTATCCTTCAACTCTAGAGAGGATGGGCTATAATAGATTCTTTCTTCTGAAATGAACCATCCTTTATGATCTATCATTGGACGTACTTCTATGAGCTGGTATGTGGGTCGCTTAAACACTGGTTGATCCTTTTTGTACAGTTTTCCTTTTTGGTCTACATAGTGTGCATATAAATTATGTGTACCATACAAAGCTGACATCATTCTGTTTGATGTGTCCCTTAGGCTCATGAATGATTGCACACTTGTGTCAGTGGATGCAAAATCATTTTTAGACCTAACAGTCTTTTCAACCTTTGGTGATATCCCGACACCTTTACTAAATTCATGCAAGAATTTGTTGTTCAAAGAATCAATTTTAAGCTTTTCAGGTGCTTGTGCATCTTTAGGCTCATTTTGAATTTGCAGTGTTTTTACTGATGCTTCTATTTGTTTTTCCATAAACGCTTTGGGAATGTATTAGATAAGAAACACTGTTACAAAATACTGGTGGAGATTACAAAAGCCTTGAGATATGCTGGGGAGGGTAGAGATATGCTGGGGAGGGTAGAGCTCGATAGAGGCACTTGATCAAAGTTACATAGATTGTTCCAATCACCAGTTACTTCCATTAGGTAAAGAGCTAAGTACTTCCTGAGGTGAGCTATGAGTCTTAAGCCATTGAAATGATGCCTTCGTAGCTTCTCTTCTTCAGCCTTGCAGTCATCAATCATCCTCTGCAAGTGAGTGTAAGAGCCGTCTAACAGAACTTCCTGCTGCTTATTGATGTTCGCGCTGTTGTAGTATCCCATGCAGTCATTTAGCACCTTTCGATTAGCTTCATATATTCTGCACTGGTCCAGCTTGAGCTGATTCACCTGCAAAGAGAAACGAGCAAACCGTACCCTCAGACTTTTTATCTGGTAAGCATTTTTAAATATGCTGTCATTTCTTTCAAGCCAAATTAACCAGAAAAAAGCTCCTCTTATCCTGTTCCATATGGCGAAATAAAGAGAGACCGAGTCCCCCAGTAGCAATTGTTTCGAGTTGGGGTAGGAGCCCAGAGCCCTACATAAGGGATACAATATGTTAGAGTTAGCTGAGCAGTTGAGGAAGAGGTGGGGGATGTCCTCCTTGACTTGTGAGCATCTTTTACAGATCCCTAGTCCCATCTCAACTGCCCTGAATCTGCTTCCAGTCCATACTGCCTTGTGTAAGATTAGCCAGAGAAGAACAGAGTGTTTGGCTGGGATTTCTTTGCTCCAGATGTTCTGGAACTTGAAATTCCATTGTTTCTAAGAATAACTTACCTTCCATTTTTTGTTGAGGGTGATGTGAACCGGGGTCTGCAGACAGGGAGGAAGGTTAGGGGGGTGGTGGAGAGCACTGCCATTGACCTAGTAGAAGGATTTTGGGGATAGGTCGAAGGCTGGTGAGAGAGACCACTCCATATGTTTCGGGAAGAGTGCTTTCCTTGAGTCAATACGCATTAGCTCCCACGGTTGTAGCTGGTGGGAACGTAGAAGTTCTGAGTGGGTGAGCCATCTTGAATCCTCTGAAGACCAAAGGTCTTTCCAGGAGCATATGCCTTTGTTATGGATTCGTCTTGCTGTCCTAGTCTGGGCTAGGGTGAGGGGGGGGGATAGGAGGGAGCGACCACCAAATGGATTCCTGGGACCTGATGCCAGGACTGTATTTCGACTCCCAATTGACTCTCAGGCTCGGTCTGTACATGTTCCATGCCTTCCATATTGATTTAAGAAGGTCGGACCCTTTAGGTATGACATCGAAAGAGCCAAAAAACAGGGTGCACCATGGGAGGTTGGACCCTTTAAGCTGGACCCGCACTAGTTTTGCGGCTATTTTGTTAGCCCAATCAATGATGTTGGTGAGCCCAAGTCCGCCTTGTTCCTTGGGGAGGCAGCATACTTCCCATTTTACTTTTGCTACTCCTTTCTTGAGAGGGTCCCCTGTCAAGAGGAAGTTTCTATAGATCTTGGTGATTTCTTTTATATGCTCATTGGGGGGTCTCCAACAGGAGAGAAAGTATAATACATAACTAGTGATGTAGTGCTTGATCACTAGGGTTCTGCCTGCTAGTTTTGCTTGGAAGCCCAGCCAACGATTCATCTTAAATGAAAATTTCTCTAGGACCCATTCCCACCTTTGTTTCATGGTAACTTTGAACCCGAAAGGTATGCCTAGCAGTCTAAAGATCACTCCGACCCTTAAGATGGAGCAGCCTTGTTCGAGGACCCACCTAGGGAGGGGGGAGAGTGAGGCTCTGATGCCCATTTTGGAATGATTGATTTTGGAGCCCGAGGCCGTGCAAAATATGTGTAAGAAACTCAAAAATTCCCGCAGGGATTGCTCGTCATTTTGAAGGAAGCCATCGGTGTCATCTGCAAACTGCACTAGACACTGTTGTCTACCATTGGGGAGAGAGATGCCTTTGATACTGCCATCCCTCATTTTCTTTTTAATTAACCAGTTGAGAGAGTCATCTACAGCATCAGCAAATAGGAATGGGGCTAGTGGGCATCCCTGTCTAACCGATCGACTTAGGGGAAAGGGTTCGGAGAGAGAGTTGTTAATGGAGATTCTAGCTTTGGCATTGCCCAAAAGTGTAAGGACAAACCTGACCATTTTGGGACCAAGGCCCATCATTTGTAAGCATTTGATGAGGAAAGACCACTCAAGCCGATCGTAAGCTTTGTCAAAGTCGACTTTAACAAATACGTAGTCTTGCTCAGACTCTTTCGCATGCTCTATACCTTCCCACATTGCAATGATAGCTTCCATGATTCTTCTGCCTTTGATGAAACCCTTTTGCTCGGAAGAGATCCATTCAAAAATTGTTGGGGTTAGCCGTATGGCGACTGCTTTGGCAAAGATTTTGTAGGCCACATTGAGCATAGTTGGAGGCCTCCAGTTTGAGATGTCTTCCTTGGGCCCTTTTCTATGAAGCAGTTTGATGACTCCCGTGTTTATCTGTATCGGCAGAGATCCATATGCCAGAGATTCTTCCCAAACAAGAACCAACATTGGTGCCAAAGAATCTTTAAATACTTGATAGAATTCAGCAGGTAGGCCATCCAGCCTTGGCGTTTTGTTGATCTTGAGTGAGTCTATGGCTCGTTTAATTTCCCAGATTGAGAGGTGTGAGTCCAGCTGGGAGGCAATAAGGGGAGGGATAACCTTTTTGCTGCAATTATTTATCTGTAGCCTGGCTTCAGTTTTACCATCAGACATTGACTCTGGGGGACTGAGCATGGTCGAGAAATATTTTTTGGCGAGTTCCAAGTTTTCAGCCTCCGAGGAGGCTTTCTCATTAGGTCCCTGGAGCAAAGGGATGTTTTCCCTTTGGTTCTTTTTCTTGAGGAGCTTGAACATTTCCTTAGTTGGTTTGTTGATCTTCCCTACCCACCAGACCCTGAAAAAGTCGGCCGTGTGCTTGATGGTGAGATCTTCTTCTACCCTTAGCTGATGCCTTAACGTTGTTATTTTGTCCTGGGTTTCTCTGTCTAGATTGTTGGCTGCTTCCAAGTTAATTAAGGCATTGTAAATGCCATCTTTCATTTTCCTTCGGATCTTAGAGACCAGCTTCTTGTAATTGATGAGGGTGCGTTGGGTTTTGCCGATGGCCTCTACCCAGGCTTTCGCTGGGGTGGAGCCTTTAGAGAATTCTTGTACCCATATGGCCTTGACACTGTCACGTACTTCTTCCAGTTGGAATAGGGAGGGATCAATGTGAAACCAGTGATTACGGATTTTGTTGCATTTGTCATCAATAGTGATGACTAAAGGGTAGTGACCAGAGGCGCAAGAGGTGAGTCTAGGCGATTGAAACTTCTAGCCAGTGAGACGTTAATGAGGCATCTGTCCAATTGAGCTTTCCTAGCGTTCTCCTCTTGCGAGTAATTTTACCATGTGAACTCCCCAGGAGTCCCCGCATCCCACATTTCCAACTTATACTTGAGGAGGTCCCATTCCCTTTGCTCGGAAGCCGCCATGGTTTGCCCTTTTCGTTGAAATATGTCCTTCAGTTCTTCGACCATGTTGAAGTCTCCAAACAGGATGACTTGACCTTGTATACTGTTCAGATTCCTCCATAATATAGTTCTTTCTCTGGAAGAGCCGCTTGCATAGACTGAGACTAGGGTGCATTGGAGGGGGGTTTCTATAGACAAGGATACCTAGTACTCTCCAATAGAGGAAAGATTGGGATTAGTTTTCCAATTGTGGGGGATTCCTAGGGCAGTGCCTCCCGAGCCCTTCGAGTGAGAGGAGTGGGTCCACAAGTAATCCTTAGAGATGGTGCTAAGTCTTTGATCAAGCTCGACTCCCGTGGTCTTAATCTCCCGCAATCCAATCACCTCTACATGGTAGTTAGCTATCCAAGCTTTGATTTTGCTAGCCTTGATAGGGTCAGATAACCCTTTGATATTCCATGAGAGGACCTTCATCTAGGGTTTCTTCTATCCTTGCGACTCTTGTTTTGAGTATGTGGAGAGGCCCGAGATGCCAAGTTGAGGGCCCTCTTATTATCTTTTTGAACCTCCATGGGCGCAGGTCCAGTCTCCATGCTTCCATTGGTTTTGGGTGCTAGGTTTTCCTTGTTAGGTGGGATGGGAGAGTTTTTTTTGAGATAGATAGAGGCTTCACCATTGACTTGGGCCTCCGGGCGGGAAATTGCATCATTGTCCTCCCCCAAATCCTGGCCTAATGAATCAGCCACGTCCGATTCCTCCCAATCAAGTAGGGAGGCTAGAATGGCGAATCTGTTAGGGCCTTTAGTTTTGTTCTGAGTATTAACAGGTTTCTCAGCGAAGGGAGCCCCAGTTTTTTGTGTCTGAGGGTTTGACCTAGTCGGATCTTCTTTATTGATCTTGCTATCTTTTTCGACAGGGGTGGAGGGATTCGGGGGGTTCTGGAGATTCTTAGAAGGGCATTCTCTGACAAAATGACCTTTAACCCCACAGTGAAAGCGTGCATTGGGGAGATACTTGTAAACCAGTGGTTGGACAAAAAACTCACCATGTCGAGGGCCACGATCATCTCTTGTTGGAGGGTGACAGAGGTGTCCATCTCTATCAAGGCCTGAGGGTGCCAAGCAGGGATGTATTCACCCCTGGGCCTTTGTCCTAAGACTTTGCCTAGTTGATCCCCTATGACCCTGATATGGTTATGAAAGTGCAGGGGTAAGTTCGGGAATTCCACCCACACTGGGTATTTTGTGAGGGCATCCCTTTCCGTGTTATATTCCTTATGCCATTTGAACAGACACAGGGGAGAGGTTCCTAATAACCATTGGCCCACACTCAGAACTTTGAAGGCCATTTCGGCGTTTCTGAACAAGAAGATATATTGATTTTTTGGGAGAGCTTGGATGGTCTCGACCTCCGCTCCTAGAGGACCCCAATGAATCCTAATCCACCCTCTTAGAACTTCCACAGGGGGACGGGGCCCTGCTAACATCCCTATCAGGGCTCTGTTTTCTAGGTCTGTTTGAGTCTTGCAAACTTGAGCAGGAGGGAGAATAACAAGGGGCTTACCGATTGCAGCTTGACCAAAGATTCCTGGAGCAGAGCTTTCGCTTCCTCTCTGGTTAGGGTTTGGGGGAGCTGCATGGGCGGTTGGAGGGGCAAAGCCCTCACCAGTTGGAGGATGAAACCCTGTTGCTGTGTGGGTAGGAGGCACCTGGGATAAGCAACCAACATCGTGTCGAGCCTGCCTTGCCGCTTCGAGCCTGCTCGTGCTGAGAGGGGGGAGAGGAAAATCACCTCCATTGAGGAGAGTTGATAGGTTATGGTGCGAAATGAATTCATGGGTGAGGCTGCTGATACCCCCGACGTGGGGTTCGACACAGTTATTGTGCACCAGAGAGTGGGGAAGCCCGCCCGAGGCCCAGATATTGGGAGACCTGGCGTCGGGGCCTAGAGGTGGTGAGATGACCTGGGAGGCCATCTCACTAAAGTGATAGTGGGGAAGGCGGCGGCTCTGATAGCTTATCACTTCCTAAAAAAATCAAAATAAATTAGACAATTCATAAAACCTTCAAAAAATCCCAAAAAATAGAAAATTACCACAAAAATTATTAAAAAATCAAAACCTTTCCAAAAGAATTGTACAAAATCATAAAAAGACTAAAAAATTAGAAAATTCAAAATTTCACAAATAATTAGAGAAAATAAAAAGAAAGTCGCCAGAAGTGCCAGTAAAAGACAGAAAAAGCCAGAATGAGCCCGAAAAAAGTCAGAAATAGCCGCAAACCGAGCAAACACCGCACATCGAGAAAACTGTGTCGAAGAAAATCTGAATAGCTGGAAAAAGCTGAAAACGATCAACTCGAAGCCGCGAGGGACAAACAAATTTTTAAATTTGTCAAAATCAAGCTGAAAATCGACAAATCACGGGGGATTGCAGATTAAATTGTTAAAGGCCCATTTTTTCATTGTTTCAAAAGGTTGCAATTAATTTTGACAATGTCAAGCTAGAGTTAAGCAACTCTTGTGAGATTGAAGAGTAGTCAATTGCAAAAGTGCTTTTGCGTAAGTAGATTTATCAAGGCAAAGCAGCATAAATTTTGCTAATCAACACTAGCATCTACTAGGGGGACAGTTTTTACAGAACCCTTCGATATGGACTCAAATCAAGCCAAGAATTCACGCACAACAGAGCAAGTAAGTAGCAGTGGCAACACATGCACAACTGCAACATAGCAAATTTTACAGCTATATGGCTATAATGGAGACAAAGTCTTGTACACAGATTCAGAAGGCCATAGATATCTAATGAGCAATAAAAGCAGCACAGAAGCCAAGATCTTATTGATCAGAGTAAAGCCAGATTCCACAGACATTTTCATAAATATGATATGGTTGCTTCTTTGCCGCCTCTTGAACCACTTGGCAAACACGTTTGTGGAGGCTATATTTTGGGTAAGATGCAACATTCTAAGTTTCCATAGGATGGTTCAGTTAGGGTCACATGCAGGTTGTAGCTTCTGCATAGTGATGTTTGTGGGCCCATGCAAACTTCGTCCTTGGGCAATTACCTTTACTTTGTGACTTTCATTGATGATTACTCCAGGCATTGATGATTACTCCAGGCATGCATGGCTATTTCCGCTTAAAGCAAAGTGTGATGTATTTATGGGCTTCAAACAATTTTTGGCTATGGCTGAAAATGTCTCAAAATGTACTATGGGCACTCTCCGTTCTGATCGAGGGGGGGAGTATATATCTCATGAATTTAATGAATTTCTGGCTAGTCATGGATAAAACACCAATTTATAGTGCCTTATATGCCTCAACAAAATGGTGTTGCTGAGAGGAAAAATAGGTCACTTACAAAAATGGCACGATGTATGGTCAAAAGTCAAGCTTTGCCGCATTCTTTTTGGCTTGAGGCCATCATGTGTGCCACTTATGTACTAAACAGGTGTCCTATGAAAGCTTTGTAGTCTATTACTCCATATGAAGCAGGGCATGATAGAAAGCCTTCTATTGAGAACATGCGTATTTTTGGCTATTTGGCATATGCTTTGGTGCCACAAACACAATGCAAAAAATTGGATGATAAGGCTGTCAAATGTATTTTTGTTGGTTATAGTGCTGAAAGCAAAGGTTACAGCTTGTATCATCCACAAAACAAGTGTATCTTGGTCTCACGGGATGTTGTATTTGTGGAAGATTCTGTTCAGCCCTTGCTGTCATGTACTAGAGAAAGTAATGTTAGATAACAGGACATTTATGACACTTTGTTGCCTCTTTTTAGTGGTGGAAGTTCGAATGTAAATTCCAATGAAACAAATGTACAACCTATGGGGGTTTCTAAAAATGTTACATATTAGCCTATTACTGATGTAGATGTACATGATGTACTTGATGAGGAAAGGGCAAAAAATGAGCGGGCTAGAGGTATGCTTAAATGGTTGGTGCATATATTGCATGATAGTAAATTGGATGCACCTTTGTCTAGTCGTAATTGTTCAAGATCTCGCCATGCATCTTATGCATCAGATTGTTATGCTTTGGCTATGTCTAGCTTACATGATGTTGATGAACCTCTATCTTTTGATGAAGCACAAAATTTAGAAAATTGGATGGCTGCCATGCAATTAGAAAATGATGCGCTTATACAAAATGACACATGGACTTTACGTGATTTGCCTCCTGGCAAAAAGGCCATTGGTACAAAGTGGGTTTACAAGTTGAAACACAAACCGGATGGTGAGATTGATCGCTATAAGGCTCAAATTGTTGCAAAGGGTTATGCACAACAAAAAGGCATAGATTATGAAGAAAATTTTCCTCCCGCTTGTCATATGACTATTGTGCGTTTTCTATGTGCATTGGCAGCTCATTTTGGTTCATATGTACATCAATCAGACATTGTTACTGCTTTCTTGAATATCATTGGACCAAATGAGAGACATATTGCTGAATTTAAGGATACTTTAAATGCTACTCTCAAGATGAAAGATTTGGGGCTATTGCATCATTACTTGGGTATACAATTTAAGCAGTGTGATGGTGGTGTTGCCTTGTGTCAGAAAAGTTGTATATAAACATTGCTATGTAATTTTGGACTTGAGGATTGAAAACCTATTTCCACTCCCATTGAAACATGTTTGAAATTGAGTCTTCATGATGTTGGTGATCCTACAGATGTCACTCTTTACCAAAATGCTGTTGGATGCCTCATTTATGTATGCAACATGAGGTTGGATATTCAGTTTACAGTCTCACATGTCAGGAAATTTATGCATAGCCCAAGGTCTAAGCATTGGCAGGCTGTCAAGTGGATTTTTTGCTACTTGAGTGGCACTCTACACCTTGGCTTGTTTTATCCCAACGGGGGATCATTGCCGCCAGACTTACATGCCTTTTCGGACATAGATTGGGCTAGTTGTTTTGACACGCGAGTGTCCACAATTGGTTTTTGTTTCATGCTTGGCACTTCGTGTATATCATGGTTGAGCAAGAAGCAACCTACTGTGGCCACTTCGAGTAGTGAGACTGAGTATAGGGCAGTCTTCATAGCTAGAGTTGAGTGCGTATGGCTCAGACGCCTTTTGGCTGATTTGGGTGTTGGATAGGACAATGCCAACACTATCTACACTAACATTCAAAGCGCATTGGCAGCTGCGAGGAACCCAATTTTTCATGTTCGCACAAAGAACATTGAGGTGCATTACCACTATGTTAGGGAGAGGCTCTCAGCACGAGAGATCAACTTGGCTTATGTGCCAACAAAGGACAACCTTGCAGATCTTTTTGCAAAGGCATTGTCTCATGAGAAGTTTGAACCTTTCCGCAAAGCTTTGGGATTACTCCCCTTTGTGGACTGATCATGTCCTCAGGGCATGACACTTCCCTTTACTCATGTGCCAGCTCTCGTTCACCGCATCACTCCAGGGGGGATTTGTTACCATATACATGTGGTAGTGACACACTTAGGACCATCGGGGCATTTTTTCCCTCACTAGGAGGTTTTTCCCCCCGTGCATTGTATATACGTCCATTCATTCTAGGGCTATCTATCTTTGCATTGCACACTAAGTAATACACTCTCTATTGTGTGCCTTGATCTTCCTTCATCTTCTCCAAGATGTATGCATTTCCCTGCAACCCTAATTCCAACATTCCTTGATAGGAGGCATTTACAAATATTTCACCAAATTTATTTTTTTGAAACTTTAGTAAACCAAATCACCTAAGCTCAATGAAAAGGGAATCATAGGAGAGAGTAAGTAGTGATTGTTTGGTCTAGAAAAATGAAAAATTAAACAAAATATTTTCTTGTTTGTAATATGAATAGCGAGCTCATTTTTAATTGAGATACTCATAATTAGGGAGATGTCATTTCATGTCATATGGATAGAGAGTGTGAGTTCTAAGGTACTGTCATTTATGTGTATATATTTGGGCTACACTGAGGAGTCTTTCTTGTTCCTATTTGGATGTTTAGTGATTTTATGTGTGTGCAAGATGAATAAGAGTCCATGTTTTGATGGAATTTGATTAAGTGATTAAGTCATTGTGTGAGGAGAGAAATTAAGAAATATTATGAGTTCAAGGGAGAGTGAAAAGTGAGTAAAGAGTAGGAGTGAGTGAGCATGACTTGAGTGGTGAGAGATAAGATATAGTTGAGGAGAGGCTTCCTTGTTTATCCTTGCTCACATGCGAGTCATTTACATTCACTTGTAGGAAGAATGATGACTTTTAGTGACATTCAAATTCAAACATATTTGGCTAAACTTTGGTGCTTGACTAATAGAATTTTAGCAAAATTGTCGAATGAGAAAAATTCAATACATAATTCTATGTCCATTGAAATGGGCATAAAGCAATTTAGACTTAGTAGATGCCATGTCTAGTGTGGTCTGTGTTTCAAAATTGCATTGCATGTTTGTGGTGAAAGAAATATTGGTGTTTACAAGATAAATAAGTGCATGAGAGTAGAGTTTGAAATAGTAGAAGTTAGTGGGTGTAAATTGAAAAGATGTTAGCAAAGTGAGGGTTGTTGGAGAGAATTTAACAATAGAGATGTTAGGAAGTTGAGGGATGCTTAAGAGTTAGAGATGTTTGAGAGATATAGCGAAGATATTAGAGAGGTAGGAGATGTTTGCGAGTAAAAAATGCTACAAGATTTTGAGATGTGAGGTTTGAGAGAAAGTTTTAAGATGTTAGTTTGTAACATTTAATGGTCTAGTAACTTGTGTGTAGCGGAAAATAGCATGCACATACTGAGCATTTCATTAGAATAGCTTCCTAATGAGAATAACAAGAGTGCTTGGGTGGAGAGAGCAACAAAAAGTATAACACCTAGCTAGATAGCATGAACAATACTTCAAAAGAGAGAGAAATTAAGCAGTTGACAACAGTTAAGGACCGGATTTGCATGGAGCCGGTCCCCCCTCCAAAAGGCTTTGTATTATGGTTTCTCCAATCAAGAGAGACATTTTACAATATAATTCTTTGTGTTCCTTCAAGACTAGCTAGTGCAATGAAGATGGAAACTTTATGCACTAAGCAAAACACTTATCAAACACAACATCAATTCACTCACGGTCTCAGACCCAAGACCTCACACACCTTCAAAGATGGTGAGAGCTAGCGGGGTATGAGAGTAGATTGAGAGGAAGAAGGAGTATTCTTACGAGAAAGATGTACATCTCCTCACATAATCACTCATATTAGCATATATTAGCTTAGTAATTAGCATGGTAGAGAAGATGAGCATGCATTGAAGCTTGGCTCTTGGTTGGATTTGCATCACAAAGCTAAGAGTTGTTGATGTAGGCCTCCCTTCTCACAAGCTTGGAGTAGGTGGTAAGCTTTCCATTAAATCTTGAGAAGGAGAGAGAGTCTTCTTTGCCTCACACATCAGATTGTGTGAGTGTGTGTGATAATCCTTGCAAAAATCACCCCCCCCCCTCTCTCTCTCTCTCTCTCTCTCTCTCTCTTGGTCCACCCTCTTGCTATTTGCTCATCCTCACACCTCATTGGACCTGCCCAGGCCTATCCAATGGAAATTAAGCAGCATAAGTGATAGTCTTCTAACATGTGTCCCCCTTTCCCCTTTTGTGAGAGCTTTAGGTAATTACTTAATTCAACTACACTCTCATTGGACCCCTTTGCCTCCTGGCCAATAGGAATCAGGCAAGCCATTGGGCTGCTGAATGCTCATTGGACCCCTTGGGAGACTGTCCAATAGTCTTCTAGAGAGCTTAATTCTTATTGGTTATTTTATTAAGTGTTTTTAATTTAATTAAACTAGATTTACTCTAGCTTGATTCTCATTGGTCCACCTCCAAGGCCATCCAATAGGAATTGAGTACACCTTGTGGACATCTGGGCTAGGGAGCTGACATGTGTCCCTCATTCCCTTTGTGTAAAGGGAGCTTGTGTGTGTGTGTGTGTGTGTGTGTGTGTGTGTGTGTGAGTTTCTCTCTCATCTCCTACTTCTAGGGCTTGCCCCCTCCTATGTAGGGATGGTTGAAGACTTTTGGGACACACACAAAGCATCCAGTTTCCCTAGGCTTTTGACCTTTGGACAGACCCTTTGAATTTTTGAACCTTAGTATTTTGGAAGTCTTAATAGGATGAACCTTAAGGTCTTTTAAGCCCATTGGTGCACATTGCTCTTTTGCAGATGGCCCCCCTTTTGGATCCCTATTTTCCCTCCTTTGGATCCCTACTGTGGCCGGTCTGCTAGCTTAACCAATATTCTAGCTTTTTCTCCCTTGGCACTTCCTCATATTAAATGAGTAGTTTAACATGAGAAAATCATTTAGGAGAATTAAATATTGATTATTATGACATTAGTTTGTCAAGGTTTGTGGTGTTAGTTTCAAAGCAAAGAGCTAATTCTTTTTCTAAATTTTTATAAATAGATTTGCACTTGAATAAAGAGATATTAAAACCCCTACTTGTTTGGAAATAAACATTTGAGTGAGATATTTCTTTATTTTTTTAGGAGCAATGTTAGTTTAAAACTGATGAGAGATAAATATGTCTAGGATGAATTATATGTTTTGAGAAATTGTGTACTGAATCCAGATGAGATAAATGAGAATGATACAATAGAAAAATATTCTTTAGTGTACCTAGTGAGCTTTGCCACCTGTTGTTACCTCATTCACATATAGACTTTGATTTTGGCAAAAGGAGAAATTTTTCTTTTAAGAAATTTCATAGTGGATAGGGCATTGTACACATAGGACATTGCAACTTTTTAGTTGAAGTAGGTGTCTATAGCATATATATATGCTTGGAATCCATAGCACAACAAGAGAACATGAACGCATAGTGGATAGGGAATGACATGCATGTAGGGAGCTATATCTTTTGGGTAAAAGTAGGTTTTTGGACCTTGTCAAATCCCTTGACTTTAGCTTATTAGAGGCATGATAAAATGTTTTACACATATGATGAGCCAATGAGGGAATTTATGTGTTTTATATGTTGTGTGACTATTGCCATATAAGTTTGGTAGGTGGGTGGGTCCACTCTGTCTCTAGTGTCAGAGCCACGAGCCACATCCAAGTCTTATCTGGGGTAATGTGAAAGGATATTCCTGCTTGACGTAGCACTGAGTGTGGAATGCATGCTTGCATGAATTTTTGTTTATAAAAAAAATAAGTTCAACGTGGCTTTTACAAAAAACAAGGCAAAACTCTATTTTAAAAAAAATGCTTGAATGAATGGGAATTAAATTAAATATTAAAAAAACAAGGGAATTTTAAATCAGGCCATGACTTCCATGTAAGTAATTGCTGTTATAGCTCTCATATGTTAAGGACTAGGTGATGTGACCTCTGTAGAGACTTAAGACATGGAAGGGGGGTGTCTGGTCTGAAATCAAACTTATATGGTGCTGGTCGTTCTGGTAGATGCCCATCTAGATGAACTGGTCATTCTCCCAAGTTTAGTTCAGTAAAATTCTTTGGATATTTTTGCCTTTCCTTTCATCTTGCTCTTTATCCATAATCACATCACTTAGATCAATCTCTGTTAAAGGGAAAATGTTTATAGAAGCAAGCATTCTTTCAATCTTTTTGGTCCCATACTTCTTACATAATTCCTCAAGTCTTAGAGCCTTCTTCTAGTTTTTGGTATTAATTGTCTTGATTTGAATTCTTCTGTTAGAGCTATGAATAGTTAAGGTTTGGTTTTCATAATCATGAATAGCACCAGTAGTTCTGAGCCAAGGTCTTCCTAACAGCATCCTATAAGCCCCTTGCACATCCAATACCAGAAAACTGGGCTTAAATTTTTCCTTCCCCACTCTGATTTGCATATTTTCAATCAGCCCAACAACTTGGACTACTCTGTGAACAACCATTCTGACTCTGAATGGGGCTGGCTTCATCTCAGTTAACTTGAGCTTCTGTCTCAGATGCTCACAAAGGATAGTTACTCCAGCTTCCGTATCCAAAATTACCCCAGACAATGGCTCCCATTTTTCTGAAGCTTGTAATCTATCTGGATCACTGGAAACTCATCGTCTCAAATAGCTACCAAGTCCACTGTTCTAGCTTCAACCTCAACTTTCCTCTTTTCTCTGATAGATTTTGCGGCCTCTAGCAATGTGCGTATGATGTCATCTAGTTCTACAATCAACTTCTGAATGCGTTCATAGATCTTCACGTAGATATCATCTTGTTTGTTTCTAGAGCTGCTACTATCTAAACTAGAATATTTCTCCTCTTATCTTCACAGTTCTATCCCATTTCCTCTTGTCTGGTTGCATTAGGAGAAAGTTGGACTCACTTTTGGGCCATGTAAAAAGTTCCACATCGGCTTAGAGAGAGAAAATGAAAATGTTAAATTGTGCATTTTATGTGATAATTTTTTGCGCCAACAAAGAGCCAAAATGACATTCTTTGGTAGGTAGTCACCGTCTTTATCATTCTTATCCTTTGTTCTCTTGTTAGGAATCCAACTAACCGTATGGCTAATGATTTGAAATTCCAACTTACAAGCATTCCCTCTAGAAACATAAGCCACACAAACTCTATCAACTCTAAACATGAGAATATGGCCTTCCCTCCCAAAACCTGAGATATTCCCAAAACATGAGAATATGGCCTTCCCTTCCAAAACCTGAGATATTTCATGAGTTTCGAGTGTCTGTCTATTTCTCTATCAACTCTAGGAATGGAGAACGCTTCTTTTTCTGATGAAAACATCAATTTGAACTTGCAATCCTCAACCCCTTCATCTTCAACACTTACCCAAAGAAAGAACACACATCATCTTTATGTTGATGTATTGCAAGAGTATGCACCACTACAGAAACGTAGGAGGGAGTCTTTCTTATCTCAAAGGGAGAAAGAACTTAGAAGGACAAACAAGGAACATCATTTGGATTTGTGGACCGATGGGCCTATTTATCCAAAGGATCCTACGACAAATGTGCCAACTCTCTTTGCTAATATCACTAACCTCTTACATTTCATAGGCGATGGCAAGGATGGGCTATTGGGATACACCAAACATTTGGAAATGAGAGAATAGAATGAGGAAAGGCAAAACAACCTCATGGCGATGGAGAACATGCAGCTGAAGAAACTTAATGAAGCATGCTCTTGAAGGATTTCATCAAACAAAGAGACAATCCAAAGCCTTGAGAAGAAGATCACAAGTTTGCGAGAGAAAGACACACTGCTTGGTAGTCGGAAAAGAAAACAAGATATGTGCAAAATTGAGAACATGAAGATTGGTAATGGTGGCCTGAAAAAATGAATACGAGCTTTAAGGTAACTCAAAGTTTGTTTCTACTTTTGTATCTTCAATGTGCTTCACTAAGAAACGGATACAATTTCCTATACATGTGTTACCATATACATGTGGTAGTGATGTGTGTGAACACACTAGGACCGCCGGGGTATTTTTTCCCTCTTTAGGAGGTTTTTTCCCCCGAGCATTGTATATACACCCATCACTCTAGGGCTATCAATCTTTCCATAGCACACTAAGTAACAAACTCTCTATTGTGTGCCTTGAGCTTCCTTCGTCTTCTCCAAGATGTATGCGTTTCTTTGAAACCCTAATTCCAACAATTGGTATCAGAGCAGGTTGCATCCTCCTAAGCTTAGTCGCCAGCTACTCCAGCACACGCCTGCTCACTTTCTTCGATTACAGTGAGGTTTGGCGAGCGTTCACAGTTCGACAAATATATTTTGCGAGAACTCATAGAGCTCAGTCTGCTTAGATTTTTGATTCGGGCTCATTTCGGCCTTCGTTTCCACTACAGGCAGTAATGCATAGGCTATTTTGTCATTTTGTGTAGAATTTTTTTCAGTGCCATTATCTGCATAACAGGTGCCTTACGGTTTTCTACGGTTTTTGCTATATAGCACGTGTTGTTCCCGCTTTGTTTCTCCTCTTTTCAGGCAGTTTTCACATCAGGTGCCACATCTACCATGGCTGACAACAACATAGATGTGTTCAAGATTTTTGTTGCTGAGGATAGATTGGATGGGGACAATTACCCTATGTGGGCTTACATGATGCAACATGTTCTTGTGTCAAAGGGCGTCTGGAATATTGTGCAAGGCATTGATGTACGTCCTGGTTCTGAGGATGCAACGATGTTGAGGATGTTGTAGGTCTTGCTGCAAGGATTGCTACTATTAGATTTGTTTTGCCTACGACAGAACAATCTTATTGGGACATAAAGGATGCACAGAATCATGCGTTGATTGCGTTGTCTGTGAAGCGCACCATTGTTGCTCACATTTGTTCAGCAAAATCTGCAAAACACGCTTGGGATATTTTGGTTGGTCTTTATGCAAGTCGCAATGAGGCTAAAATTGCTTTGCTACGTAAAGAGCTGGAGTCAAAGATTATGCATGAGGAAGATGATATGGACACTTTCCTTGCTAGTGTCAAGGATATCAATGAGCAACTTATTTTTGCAGGTGAAGTCATTTCAGACAGTTCCCTTGTGCAGGCTGTTCTTGATGCCTTACCAGATTCTTACCAGACTTTTGCTAGTACTTGGAGACTTATGACCCAAGGAAATCCAGAAGTTGTCAAGTTTGATGAATTATGCACATTGCTGTTGCAAGAGTCACTTTCGAGAAAAAACAGGACTAGGGAGCGTGCAGTTGAACGGGCTTTTATTGCTTCTCAAAGAAAGGGTGGTAACAACAATGCAGCCACTTCTTATGGTTCTGCTACGAGTGACAAAACTTCTGTTCCTAATGCTTCTGCTGGTAGCAATTTGTATGGAAATTCTGGTGATAAGGGCAAAAAGAAGATGCGTTGCCATTATTGTAAAGCTAATGATCACCTGATGAAGCAGTGTCCTAAGTTGAAGACTAAAGAGGCTAAGAAGAAAGAGGGTGGTTCCACTGCAAATGCTGGTTCCACTACAAATGCAGCCATTGTTGAGTCTTCTGTAAAAGGAGACTGTAATGCTGATATTGATGCAGGATGGGCTTTTAGTGCAGAGTGTACTTACAATGCTGCTGTCCATGATGCATTCATGTCAGTTGCTGCAGATGCACTTTATGTACCTGGGATCAAGAAGAATCCTTTGTCTGTATCTGCACTTGCTAGACTTACACTTGTAGTCAAACTTGTGGATGACAGATATACAGTTCATGATCTCAGTTTTGGTGATGAAATTGTTGCATTTGGCCTTTTGTGCCGTGGGTTGTATAAGCTTACTTTGTATGACAAGTGTGGACAAAATTTTGCAAATGCAGTTGTAGATTCAAGGGCTGTTTTAGATGCAAAACTGTGGCATGCATGTTTTGGGCATCTGAATTTTGCCAATTTGCTGCGTTTGCAAAAATCTGATATTGTTGCTTCTTTGCCGCCTCTTGAAGCACCAGTCAAACATGTTTGTGAAGGCTGTATTTTGGGTAAGATGCAGTGTTCGAAGTTTCCAAAGGATGGTTCAATTAGGGCCACATGCAGGTTGCAGCTTGTGCATAGTGATGTTTGTGGGCCCATGCAAACTCCATCCTTGGGAAATTACCTTTACTTTGTGATTGTCATTAATGATCACTCCAGGCATGCATGGGTATTTCCGCTTAAAGCGAAGTCCAAAGTTTTTATGTGCTTCAAACAATTTTTGGCTATGGCTGAAAATGTCTCGAAATGTACTATGGGCACCCTCCGTTCTGATCGAGGGGGGGAGTATATGTCTCATGAATTCAATGCATTTCTGGCTAGTCGTGGGATAAAACACCAATGTACAGTGCCTTATACACCTCAGCAAAATGGTGTTGCTGAGAGGAAAAACATGTCACTTACGAAAATGGTACTATGTTTGTGAAGGTTGTACTTTGGGCAAGATGCAACGTTCTAAGTTTCCAAAGGATGGTTCAATTTGGGCCACATGCAGGTTGCAGCTTGTGCATAGTGATGTTTGTGGGCCCATGAAAACTCTGTCCTTGGGCAATTACCTTTACTTTGTGACTTTCATTGATGATTACTCCAAGCATGCATGGGTATTTCTGCTTAAAGCGAAGTCCAAAGTTTTTATATGCTTCAAACAATTTCTTGCTATAACTGAAAATGCATCAAAATGTACTATGGGCACCCTTCGTTCCGATCGAGGGGGGAGTATATGTCTCATGAGTTTAATACATTCCTGGCTAACCATGGGATAAAACACCAATGTACAGTGCCTTATACACCTCAAAAAAATGGTGTTGCTGAGAGAAAAAAAAGGTCACTAACGGAAATGGCATGATGCATGGTCAAAAGTCAAGCTTTGCCGCATTCTTTTTGGCTTGAGGCCATCATGTGTGCGACTTATGTACTAAACAAGTGTCCTACAAAAGCTTTGCAATCTATTATTCCATATGAAGCATGGCATGATAGAAAGCCTTCTATTGAGCACATGCGTGTTTTTGGTTGTTTGGCATATGCTTTGGTGCCACAAACACAATGCAGAAAATTGGATGATAAGGCTGTCAAATGTATTTTTGTTGGTTATAGTGCTGAAAGCAAAGGTTACAGGTTGTATCGTCCGTAAACAAAACTTATTTTGGTTTGACGGGATGTAGTGTTTGTGGAATTCTGTTCAGTCCTTGCTGTCATGTACTAGAGACAATAATGTAAGCGCACAGGACATTTATGACACTTTTCAGTCGTGGAAATACGAATGTAAGTTCCAATGAGGCAAATTTACAGCCTATGGGGGTTTCTAAAAATTTACAAATCAGCCTATTACTGATGTAGATGTACATGATGTACTTGATGAGGAAAGGGCTGAAAATTAGCAGGCTAGAGGTACACCAAAATGGTTAGTGCACACTTCGCATGACAGTACATTAAATGCACCTTTATCTAGTCATACTCGTTCAGGCTCTCCCCATGCATCTTATGCATGAGGTTGTTATGCTTTGGCTGTGTCTAGCTTACATGATGTTGAGGAGCCTCTGTCTTTTGATGAAGCACATAATTCAGAAAATTGGTTGGCTGCCATGGAATCAGAATATGATGCACTTATAGAAAATGACACTGGACTATCTGTGATTTGCCTCGTGGCAAAAGGGCCATTGGGTATGAAGTGGGTTTACAAGTTGAAACGCAAGCCGGATGGTGAGATCGATTGCCATAAGGCTCGACTTGTTACAAAGGGTTATGAACAACAAAAGGCATAGATTATAAGGAGACTTTTTCTCCCACTTCTCGTATGACTACTATGCGTTTTCTATGTGTATTGGCTGCCTCGCAATTTTGTCAAGTAAGGACAAGAGGACAAAGTGTGCAAATGTAACAAGGCTTTGTATGGGTTGAAGAAATCTCCTCGTGCTTGGTATGAGAAAGCTGACACTCATTTGGTCAAACGAGGCTTTTGTAACAGTCCAACAGAAAGCACATTGTATGTAAAGTGTGAGGATGATGTCTCATTGTGGTTCTTTATGTAGATGATTTGCTGATCAACACTGGACGAAATGAGAGACATATTGCTGAATTTAAGGCTGATTTGAATGCTACTTTCAAGATGAAAGATTTGGGGTTGTTACATCATTATTTGGGCATACAGTTTACGCAGTGTGATGGTGGTATTGCCTTGTGTCAGAAAAGTTACATAGAAACATTGCTATGTAAGTTTGGACTTGAGGATTGCAAACCTATTGCCACTCCCATGGAAACAGGTTTGAAGTTGAGTCTACATGATGCTGGCGATCCTGCTGATGTCACTCTTTACCAAACTACTGTTGGCTGCCTCATTTATGTATGCAACACGAGGCCGGATATTCATTTTGCAGTCTCACAAGTCAGCAAGTTTATGCATAGCCTAGGGTCTAAGCATTGGCAGGCTGTCAAGAGGATTTTTCGCTACCTTAGTGGTGACACTTTACATCTTGGCTAGTTTTATCCCAAGGGGGGATCATTGCCCCCAGACTTACATGATTTTTTGGACTCAGATTGGACTGGTTGTTTTGACATGTGAGTGCCCACAAGTGGTTTTTGTTTCATACTTGGTAGTTCATGTATATCATGGTTGAGCAAGAAGTAACCTACTGTGGCCACTTCGAGTTGTGAGGCTGAGTATAGGGCAGTCTTCACAGCTACGGTTGAGTGTGTATGGATTAGACGCCTTATGGCTGATTTGGGTGTTGGACAGGACACTGCCAACACTATCTACACTGACAATCAGAGTGCATTGGCAGTTGCCAGAAACCCAGTTTTTCATGCTCGCACAAAGCACATTGAGGTGCATTACCACTATGTCAGGGAGAGGCTCTCAACAGGAGAGATCAGCTTGGCTTATGTACCAACACATGACAACCTTGCAAATATTTTCACAAAGGCATTGTCTCGTGAGAAGCTTGAAGCTTTCCGCAAAGCTTTGGGCTTACTCCCCTTTGTGGATTGATCATGTCCTCAGAGCATGGCACTTCCCTTTACTCATGTGCCAACTCTCGTTCACCACATCACTCTAGGGGGGATTTGTTACCATATACATGTGGTAGTGATGTGCCTGAACACATTAGGACCGCTGGGGCATTTTTTCCCTCTTTAGGAGGTTTTCCCCCCCGAGCATTGTATATACGCCCATCACTCTAGGGCTATCAATCTTTCCATAGCACACTAAGTAACACACTCTCTATTGTGTGCCTTGAGCTTCCTTCATCTTCTGCAATCTATGTGTGTTTCTCTGCAACCCTAATTCCAACAACATGATCACAACGCATGGTGCTTTTTTGACAGGTCTTTACTACATCCAAACTCGAATGGTGTAGGATTCAATGCCGGAGTGCATTACAGCCGTTGGTGCAGCTAAAGTAGGTCGAATCTAGCAAGTGGTCTATGTCAGGCAAAGGGGGCAGTCGAGTGCAGTGCAGAAGGCTAGGGCAGGTACTAAGGCCCTAGGCAGCCCAAGGGTAGCGGGAATGTATGCTTAAAGCGGCTTTTTTCTTGGCCTTTTGAGGTGCCATTTGAAGCCTGCAAAGTGAAGTTCTCTAGCAAGCTAGCCCCTTTGTAACTTTTGCTTGAAAATGGCCATGGTAATGGCATTGCAAGCCGGTGTATGTGTTTTCTGAATTGAAATCAAACCACATTTGCCTCCCGTGTCGTTGTTTCCCCTTCCCCCCTTCTCTTTCTCATGCTTTCATGGTTCTCCTCAGTGTCGGCTGTGTGGAAGTGTGTGCCCCCCCGGACCGATGATGTTTTGAGTGAGAGAGTGAGATTGAGTGGCTGTGAGCGTGTGTAAGGGTGGAGATAGGCAGTGGTAGTAGGTGTATCTTGTGTGGTGGTTTGTAGAGTGTGTGAGTAGTGGCAATTGAGCAGGCGGTGGTCTGCTAGAGTTAAGTGCTTCTTTGAAGGTGTTTCCTGAGAGGATAGGGGTGCTGTGAATACCCTGAGCTATAGAGAGGCCCGTTTGTTTGTGCTGGGCGTGTTCCCCCATTCCCCCTCTCCATCTTCTGGTGCCCCCATGGAGGAGCACACTGATTGCTCCTAGGTGATCGAAAAGAAGGCGTGTCTGCATCCCAAGGTGAGAGAGAAAGTTGATTTCGAGAGCCCAGAGAATTATAATGGTGTGGTAGCCATTGCACGATCGAAGAGCAGAAAGATAAAGAAGAAGATAGAGCGGGGCGTGTCAGGCTACAAGACGATGGCCCATGTTCAACCGCAGAGTCCGAGAGAGACTACACATGAAGAAAATCAGGGAATTCGAGGTGTAGCTGTTGTGCCGCAAAATTGGGTGCGGGCATAGTGCAAGATTTATCCGAGCAGATGTAGGAGTTGCGGCTCAGTGTTATGGATAGAGGATAGCCAAGAGGGGCAAGGGGCAGGGCACGGCCACTGCCTGGTAGGTGTTACAATTGTGGAGAAGAAGGGCATTATGCGCCTGATTGTCCTCAACCGCAGAGAGAAAGAGGAGGTATGTACCCGCTGTTTGGTAGAGGTCGAGTTCAAGGGCAGTACAATGGTCCAAGAGAGCAAGCGGTGGAGAATCCGGTGCAGCTAGCTCCGCAAAACGGAGGTGAAGTTCCAAGAGTGAACATCATAGGGGTGGACAAGCAGGATGTCAAAGTTTTGTCCAATAAGAGGGCAAGAGTTAAGAGGGAGACACAGGTAGAACAGGAAACTAGAGCTCACAAAGGCAAAGAGAAGGTGTACGAAGGCAGAGAGCAACCTGAGCCTGGCAAAAGAAGGAGGCGTCGCAACATCAAGCAAGCGGATTTCCAGCTAGGGCGTGGCTATCCTGAGTATAATCTGGTGAGTGATGTTCGAAATCAAAAGGCAAATATTACGTTTGGTCAACTGCTAGCTTTAAATCCAAAGTTAAGAAGGCAGTGGTCCACAAGTGTTAGCACCAGGCTGCCAAGAGCTAAGGGAAATGTGCAAGTAGTGCAAAACATGGCTTTGAGGGTAGGTAACCCCACATATGTTCTTCCGTTGATGGATGCGATTATAGAGAAGAGGATGCAGGTACAAGCCTACATAGACGGTGGAGCACAGGTTTGTGTCATGATGGAAGCAGCCATGAAAGAGACAGGGGTCAAGGCAGTAGTCAGGTCAAATGTGCGCATGAGGATGGCCAATCATACTAAAGCCAGGTGTTTGGGTGTGGCGCAGGATGTGAAGGTCAAGGTGATGGGCATAGAGTGCCTAATTGACTTCTTTGTGATGAAAGCATGGGGTAATGCTTATCCAATCATTTTGGGTAGGCCATGGCTTTTGGCGATAGGAGAAAAGCAGGATTGGGAGAGTAAAGTGTTCACTTTGCCTGACAAAGAGAGAGGCAGATGAATTGTTCTTGACTTGAAGACCAAGGAGAGCAGTTCTTGTCCTATGGCAGTTAAAGATGAGGGTGACATGACGAGCTATGAGTACGAGACCGAGACGGGCTATGATGAAGGCTATACTAGCATAGAGGAAGAGGAGAGCGAGGACGACATGTTGAAGATAGATGCAGATTTGTTCGGAGTCACCATAGACGACTCTCCACCTAAAGAAGAGGGTATGCAATGTCAAGCTCATGGTTTAAGCATAGAAGAGGTTTCGAGTATGATAAGTGAAGACCTTACCAAAGGGAAAAAGGAGAGCTATGTTCAACTGTGTGAATCCTATCCAAATCTGTTTGCAACGGAGTACAAGCATTTGCGAGGTGCAAAAGGGGTGGAGCACAAAATTATTCTTAAGGAGGGACATAAGCCTAAAGTACAGAAGCTGAGAAGACTAGGAGAAATTCAAAAAGAAGCCCTTTGGCAGGAGATGAATAAGCTATTGGATGCAGGCATCATATATCCTGTGAAGGAGTCAGAATGGGTCTCGCCAGTGGTCATAACCCCTAAGAAGAATGGGAAATGGAGAGTGTGTGTCGACTACAAGCCATTGAATGCCGCGACCAAGAGGAATCACTATGAAATCCTAAACCAGGTGGCTCGGCATTAGAGGTACTCGATTATGGATGGCTTTTCGGGGTACTTTCAGATAGGAATTGCGTTTGAAGACCAGCTGAAACCACATTCATATCGCCATGGGGTTGTTTCGCTTACCGCCCGCAGGATGCCATTCGGATTAGTGAATGCATATGCCACGTTCCAAGGTTGGATGAATAGGGTATTTGGTCCATACTTGGGCCGTTTTATAAGGGTCTTCATGGATGATATCGGATGCTACAGTTCAAGGTTGGAGCACCTATCGAATCTCCAACTATGCTTTCAAAGTCTTGATGAAGAAGGAGGTCAGTTGAACCCCAAGAAGTGCAAGCTAGCACAGCCTCGAGCGCAGCTGTTAGGTCATATGGTGTCGCAAAACGGTATAGAGGCAGATCCTAAGAAGGTGAAGGCGTTGGTGTTGATGGAACCGCCATCAAATGCTCAAGGTTTGGCTTCATTTGTTCATAAGCTGAAATATTTGTCACGTTTCTTTTGGATACTGTCGCAATATGTGCATCCTCTTCAAAAGAGGGCTCATCAAGTGCATGGCTATGAGTGGGATGGGGAAGCTTAAGAGGCTTTTGATAGGGTTAAAGAGATTTTCTGTCAGTTGTTGCCAGCGGTATGTCCTCCCAATCGAGAGGACGACTTCTATGTGTCTATGACAGTGGGCACAATTGCTATTGGGGCGGTTCTATTGCAAAAGGTAGGGAGAAGCTACAAACCGATATACTTCGAGAGCAGGGTAATTAGCCCAGGAGAGGCTACCTACACCGAGGCGGAGCAGTGGGTGATGGCTCTAGTCTTCGCTTGCAGGAAGTTTAAAGTCCATTTGATTGTACGTAAGTTTTTTGTGTTGACGGCTAATAATCTATTGCCAGAGGTAGTGCTACATTTGAAGCCAGGAAGGAGGATTATGAAGTGGGTGTTGGAGCTACAGGAGTTTGAGTTCGAGTTCAAGGTGGATCACACGAGTCGGTCTCACCTGGCAGACATTCTTGTCAGCACGGCTATCGATTTGCTGGCCTATCCAAGGGTGGTACGAGATGAATCTAAGGAGGAACCCGACTTGGAGGATGCTTTTACTATGTGGTTCAATGGAGCATATCGAAAGGTAGTGCAGAAAGCAGGAGGAGGGGTGGTGATACACGACCCACATGGCAAGACAATATTTTCAAAGGCATATGATTTAGAGGATGTCCACACCAATAATGAGGCGGAGTATCTCACTCTGCATTTGGGTTTAAAGCAGTGCATAGAGTTCGGCATTTCAAGGTTGGCAGTGAAGGGAGATGCATTGCTAGTCATCAAGCAACTGTTAGGCCAATGGCAGGTAAAGCGCAATTCTTTGAAGCATTGGTTCTTTTCCATCAAGAAGATGTTGAAGTCTTTTGAAGAAGTCCAATTCAAGCATGTGAAGAGAGAGCAAAACCAAGAGGCGGATCAGCTAGCAAGTAGCAAAGTACAGGTGCATGTTGCAGGTCTATATGTGGCCCCAGCCACTTATGCAGGTAGAGAGACTCTAAAGGATATTGAAGGCTTTTTGAGTACAGGGCAATGTTCAGAGGGTTTTTCCAAGCTACAAAAGAGAAGAGTGGTGCAAAAGGCTTGCAAATTTACATTGGTAGGTGAGGATCTCATGAACTACGGGCGTGACGGAGTGCTGAGAAGGGTGCTGTACAAAGAAGAGATAGGGATGGTGCTGGAGCAATGCCATGAAGAGAGCGGACATCAGGGCAAAGATCAGGTTCTGTTTTGAGTGCTTAGAGCCGGCTTTTGGTGGCCTTCCATTGTGAAAGACGTGCATTACTGGTGCAAAACGTGCCACGAGTGTTAGACTATAGGTGAAAGACGACTGGTAGCCGAGTCACAGGGCGCCATCATCGCACAAAGTGCCTTTGAGAAGTGGGGTCTGGATGCTATAGGCCCTCTCCCAAAGTCTACTAGTGGTAAGAAGTACGTGGTGGTAGCCATTGACTACCTTACAAGGTGGGTCGAGGCCAAAGCAGTGAAAGAAGTAAATGCTAGTGTTGTGGCTCAGTTTGTGTTTGATAATATATGTTGCCGTTTTGGTGTTCCATGGGTGTTAGTTTCTGATAGGGGTCAGGGGTTTAGAAGCAAGCTCATGAGCGCATTAGTGGAAAAGTTAAAGATTCAGCACAGGTTTTCCTCACCCTATCACCCCCAATGCAATGGTCTAGTCGAGAGTGCTAATGGTCAAATTGTCAAGATGTTAACGAAGTATGTCTACAAGCAGGAAGCTGAGTGGGAAGCAAATCTAGAGAAGTGTTTGTGGGCATATAGAACATCTTATAAAGTGGCTACAAACTTCACTCCATTTGAGCTTGTCTATGGTAAGGAGGTTGTGTTGCCAGTGCATGCACAGCTAGGTGATTTAAAGGGTATGTGGCATGTCAGTGCCACTCAACAAGGAGTTATACAGGATCCGATAGCCAGCTTGGAGGCTTTGCAGATGGATAGAGAGGCAGCGACAGACTACTATGTGAAGCAATGAGAGAAGCGGGTTGCCAAATTCAATCAGAACTTGCCGGACAAGAAGATAGAGGAAGGAGACTTGGTCATGAAGTACGAAAGCTACCTGGATTTCACATTCCAGAAGAAGTTCAAGAAGAAGTGGACGGGTCCATATAAAGTGAAGAAGGCCTTTCCAAATGGGACGTATCAACTGGTAAGAGCAAATGGCAAGCTTCTCAGGAATAGGGTAAATGGTGTGAGGCTTAAACTATATTTCGAGAGGGATTTAGTGCCTGAAGTGCAGCAGATCATAGTCAAGGGGGGTGGGCAACCCACCTAGAGTATGCAGTGTGCGAGAGAAAGGAGATGAAGCTTTTGTACATAGCATGTACATACAGTTATGGTTTTGCGAGTTCTTTTATCGTCAGTTTGGTGTGCCAGTTTCAAAGTTTTGTACATATGCTTTTGGTCGAACATAAATGTTCGATGAGGGGGATGGGCAATGATGGTGCAACTAAAGTTGGTCGAAGCTAGCAAGTGGTCTATGCCAGGCAAAGGGGGTAGTCGAGTGCAGTGCAGAAGGCTAGGGCAGGTACTAAGGCCCTAGGCAGCCCAAGGGTAGCGGGAATGTATGCTTAAAGCGGCTTTTTTCTTGGCCTTTTGAGGTGCCGTTTGAAGCCTGCAAATTGGAGTTCTCTAGCAAGCTAGCCCCTTTGTAACTTTTGCTTGAAAATGGCCATGGTAATGGCATTGTAAGCCGGTGTATATGTTTTCTGAAGTGCAATCAAGCCACAGTTGCCTCCCGTGTCGTTGTTTCCCCTTCCCCCCTTCTCTTTCTCCTGCTTTCATGGTTCTCCTCGGTGTCGGCTCTGTGGAAGTGTGTGCCCCCCCAGACCGATGGTGTTTTGAGTGAGAGAGTGAGATTGAGTGGCTGTGAGCGTGTGTAAGGGCGGAGATAGGCAGTGGTAGTAGGTGTATCTTGTGTGGTGGTTTGTAGAGTGTGTGAGTAGTGGCAATTGAGCAAGCGGTGGTCTGCTAGTGTTAAGTGTTTCTTTGAAGGTGTTTCCTGAGAGGATAGGGGTGCTGTGAATACCCTGAGCTATAGAGAGGCCCGTTTGTTTGTGCTGGGCGTGTTCCCCCATTCCCCCTCTCCACCGTCTAGATCTAAAAGAAGTAGTTGAAGAGATGGTAGCTCAAAAAAAAAATCGTAAGTTGAAAGGGAGGCTCCTTACCTCCTTCATTAACGAGAATTAGTTGGAACCAATGGAAGTGCAAGAAATACTTGATGAGAGTGGCATCTCGCAGATGGGATATAGGGCACTCTTCAAAGCATTAGGTAAAAAGTCTCAAAATAAACTACAGAGAGAATCATTGCTGCCAAATCCATCACATGTAAAGGTTGCTCGCGTCACGTAAATGATGAGGTGTTTGAGAAACTTGGGTCACCATTCCATATTGAAGCCACATTCTTAGGAAAGGGTGGCAAAGAGGTATAGTTTAACGAGCACACCAACCTCTTCGTTGATCTTGAAGCATTGCAAAGGTATGCAATTCATTTCTTTGACATCAGTCAAGAGGAGTGCGGTGGGGTTCTCAAGTTTGTTTTGAAGCTCGACGAGTGGGAGGTCCTGAAGAACAAGAAGCTGGAGAGAGTCACCATTACCCTAATGAACAGAGCTCTGGATCCATCAATAACGAAAGAGGATCCACGATACTTCAGCGTGCAATCCAAAAACAACATTCGAACTCTAGGATCATTTCGGGTATACTTAGTTCACTCTATAATAACAAAAATATTGATTATTTGGTTGTTGAATTTTTGTTTTTGTTTCTCATTGCAGGTTGATAAGGAAGATTTTGAAATCCTCGATTGATTTTTTAGTCAAACCCAAATTCCTTCTATCATTAGTGAACAAAGAAACGGAGTCGTTCTTTTGGTAGGTGACTTAAAGACTCTTAAGTGTATGTATAACATAACACACGGAGCAGCTGTGGCAAATCCATGCTTATATTGCATGGTTGATGCACAATCTCTTGAGAGTGTGGAATGGAATAGAGCTCCCAACAAACATCTTCAAGATAAAACTTTTAGGCCAGTGCTTGGTATTCCTCTAAGTAGAGTTCACGCCTGTACACTTCATGCACTCTATCAAATAATTGAAAAGGTGGTTCATTTGTACATATGTTTTGCATGGACATTAAAGACAGAGAGTGAGTCAAAAAGAGTGATCAAAGCATTAGAGGGAGTGATGTCAGACATTGGTTTGCATGGAGACAATGTCAAAATTGAAGAGGACCCTAAGATGTCTCAAAGCCGTTACAAGGTACCTAGAAAAGCATCGATAGGCGGCTTGAAGGCCAGAAGTTTTCTTGGGTTTAGCCTCAAAGATTGACATAGAGAAGAGAGGAGAAACATGTTCAACAAATGGAAACAGTTACATAAAGTGGTTAAAGACAATGCTGGTGGTGGGGCAATCCAAAATCACAAGGCGAACGTGTGAAAATCACTAGATAAAATTTTTCACTACGTTGAGTAGCATTCTTGCGACCAAAGTAAGCTCACATCATTTCAAACAACCTTGCTGGATTGGAAGAAAGCTTACCTTACAGGGTGGGCTGGACAACATATCACACATTGCATGGTGGGTTAGCATTCTACGTATACAAAACAAAATTTTAAATTGTACTCTACTCACCATTTTGTTTTATTTCAATGCAGCACATACTGTTCAACCATGGTCCATGTTTTGCCAAGACATACGGCTCACTATCAATATGGTCCACACAAGGCATGGAAAAAACCCACTACATGAAAAAAACACGTTACTTTAAGCACACTAGACATGGGGGAGGAAAGGATAAGGCCAATAGCCTATTAGAGTTACACCAATGGACTTATAAACGATTAATTCATAGAGCAAGGCAGAAGGAGCTTCTTAAGAGTTCAGAAATTACACGATCTTTACAACACATCCACAAAGAGAAGAAATACATGAGCTGGAGAAATTCAAATGCAAGGGAGTGCCATGCGAGGTGGCAACAATTACGAGTCAGGAACGGGAGAAGATGGACCTGAGGGAGAAGATGGACTTGAGCACGTCGTTTTTATCCTCTTCATGCACCTCCTTCTTCCTCACTTTTTACCTCTTTGATGTGCAAGCTCTGTAGACGAGCTCGTTCCTCTAATGATGGCAGCATCCCCACGGGCATCAGGTATCTTCTTTCCCTCAAAAACAACCGCTTGTTGTATGGATCTAAGCTCTCTGGGTCTTCAACCCATGCAGCCAAAGCCTGAGTTGTGTAGGACATGAAATAGGGGGATCTGAGTGCTTGGCACCCATTCCCAATGCCAAAGATGCGTAGAGAAACCTATTTCTCAATCAGAATTAGTCTTTTTGCATTTAGTGGGAGGGGTGCCCACCACACAATCTTGTAATAACTTTCATTGCAAATAGTGGGAACTTTGCATTTTTCTCAGAGTATTCCTTGTGGTATATTATGATCTACAAAACAGTAGTAAAGCATTTATGGGGCCATAAGTGAGATGAGTACAATTGCCAAGTACTTGAATTGTTTCTACAAACCTTTTTGTGGTTGAAATGCTCGATGTAGTGAGACAACGCCGCATCCTTGCCTTGTACTCCAGTGACAAGCCCTTGCAATGAGCTTCCCGCTCTTCTAAGGAGACTATCGTCATACACTAGCACCTGTCAACAAAAAGATTGATCATGATATTTTATCACTGGGCCATCTCCAATACCATCTAAATGTCTCTAAAAATTACCATCTGATTCTCAACCATTTCCAGCATCGACCTTCCCCACAAGTGAATAGACTGACTATTCATTACCTAAGCTCTGGGTGCCACAGGCCTACCCATGTTTTCCAAGCCGAGTTGTTTTGTTGTCAATTGAAACTGCTCATTTGTTGGCAAATTGGCCTCTCCGGACTTTGCTTCATTCAATGTATCTTTGATCGGTTGCCACCCTGAAGTGAACTGTGAGTCGTGGACAACTGTGTCAACAATAAGATGTTGGTCCACTCCATCATCATCCACAAATCCCATGTCTACCCCCGGGGCGGTCACTTTTTAGAATGTGTATGATATCACGTGAGTTAACCGGAGAGGGTTATTAAAACACCAAAATGTATAAAAATGTATACATACAGATGGGGGTGGGGGTTTTTTAAATAGGCTCACAGTGTAAGTATAGTATGTATATTGGGGTATTATTAATTACCTCTTGAACGCACGTGATATAGGGGTCTTTTGATAAGTGACTGCCCCGGGTGTCTACCTCACAAAAATTCACAATTGCAGCTAGGTGGTAGTCCTCCCATATATTCAGCTCATGCATGATATCTGTGAGCAAAACGTAGTGGGTGTCGCCCGCCATAGCAAAGCTGGGAGTGCAATTCAAAGGCAAAGTCACTTCCTTATTTGGGCTTTCTACTTGCACCCTAATGCTGCATCCGCAAGAGAAGCAAGAGTTAAGCCCGCATCAATGGTTCCTTTAATACCTCTACCCTCTCTTCTTCTGGGTCAAACTGCACCTCCACATCCTCTACCTCTTCCTCCGACACCAATGGACAACTACCAAAAGTTGTTGACTGGGAAGTCTCTGACTCATCATCCGTCTACAAGTACAAGTAGCAGACAAACCCGTGGTAGAATTCCACTAAGCGACACTTTTTTAAGTGCTTCATACACCTGTCTTGTACAAGCAGTGCATTGGAGGGACACTTTTCTAGACAGCAATTCAGCCTCCTTGCCGCACTCTTATCAGGGTCAAGGTCGGTTGGGTGCACATATCTCATGCCATCAATTGTCATGGAACTGTCACAAATGACTACCTCATACTGTTGCAAATGGGTTTGTAGGTACTCAAATGAGCAATCTATGATCCTCTGTATAGAAAACTCTGCATTAAACATTCCTGATAGTTCTAGTGCACGGTGATGAGCACGGGCGTTGTATAAGAATATGAATAGTTTTTTGTCACATGTATCCTCACCCGCATCGTCTGTCTCCAGGACTATGATCCCCATGACTGAAAGAAAAAGCAACCCAAAAGTACTATTCAAAATTGGTATATATTTGGTGTCATAACCAAGCGAATATTGAGCCTGGAGTATCCCTCTATTCGATTGGTTCTATCCCGTGCGCTAATGTCATAATAGGTGACGTGACTAGAGTCAGAACCAAGCAAATAGGGGCCCCAAGAATCTCCAAAGGGCCCTATTTGCTTGGTTCTGACCCAAGTTGAATTTATGATGTACCCACGTCCATTGGGAACAGGTGGATTGGAATAGAGCATTTCATGTTATTAGTAAATGCTTTGTATCCTCGCCCACATCATCTGTCTCCAGGACTATGATCCCCATGTCTAAAAGAAAAAGCAAGCCAAAACTACTATTCAAAATTGGTATGTATTTGGTGCCATAACCAAGCGAATATTGGGCCTGGAGTATCCCTCAAGGTCTCTATTTGCTTGGTTCTGTCCCATGGGCTAATGTCATAATAGGTGACATGACTAGAGTCATAACCAAGCACATAAGGGCCCCAATAATCTTTGAAGGGCCCTATTCGCTTGGTTCTGACCCAAGTTGAATTTACAATGTACCCACGTCCATTCAGAACAGGTGGATTGGAATAGAGCATTTAATGTTATCAGTAAAAGATATATAGGCCTACTCACTCACTATGCCCAAACATAGCATTGAATAACAACTCAGGCACAGTCACATAAGGAATAATTATTCCAACCATGCGGTACAAGACTTCTAATCTTACCTTAACAACCACTCTTGGCCCTTGGAGTGTTGTTCCCCTTGTGGTCTAACCCCATAACGTAGTGGCTTCCGTGCGCACACAATTAACAACACACAGGCGAGAGAGAGAGAGAGAGAGAGAGAGAGAGAGAGAGAGAGAGAGAGAGAGAGAGAGAGAGAGAGAGAGAGAGAGAGAGAGAGAGAGAACCTATCTTTGCAATATCCAATGGCTTCGAGTTGGATGGTGATGTCGCAGGTCGCTAAGAACTAGAAGGTGGCCAGGAGGAAGAGGACAAAAAGGCGAAGGCAAGGGCGATGGCGACGTGGCAGCAAAGGACTCAAACCAATGGAGGTCGCTCAATGCAGGATCACGAGAGATGGCTAAGGAGAAGAGCACAAAAAAGGAAAATGAAAGGGCGATCTATTTGTTCTACTTGGAGATGGAGATGGAGATGGAGATGGTGGTTGCAATGGCGATCGGCGTCTGGCTCTAAACGGTCACTCAAAAAAGGCACGTGGGTTGTGCTCACAAGGACAACCAGTTTGGGACTAATAAACGGGCTCAGATTCCCATGCAGTACGATCTACCAACCACAATATCGGGTATAATCATGCACATAAGTGAAGTTGTCACCCTCGCCAAGGTAAGCATTCTAAGTTTAGAGGCAGTACTCCCGCCAAACATTTTTACTATACCCTCGCCCCAGATGAGCGCTCATGCATTGAGTAAATAGTAAAAGCTTGAGCGCTCTTCTACCTCTTTTTGCATCCTCTACTGCCCAGCATTTTAACTCTACCCCCGTGAACGCTACGCAGTAAGAAACTTATCTCTTTTGTGCTCCAACCCTTTTTGCGCATCTCCTCTTACTCTCTAGTGCTCCTCCTTTTTGTGCATCCTCCTCTTACTCCTGATCTGCAGCACTTTAGTGATGCACAACTCTACACACATTGAAGAGGTATGCTACTACACTTTTGTGCACTTGTATTTTGTGAGGTCAACACCAAGCAAATAAGGGAAGGAAAACTCTGTTCGTTGCACCTGTTCGCTTGGTACCGACCATCATCTTTATAAATGATGTATGCTATTATACTTTTATGAGGTCAGTACGAAGCAAATGAGGGAAGGCAAACCCTATCCGTTGCACATGTTCTCTTGGTACTGACCATCATCTTTATTAATGATGTTTGCTATTATACTTTTCTAAGGTCAATACAAAGAGAATAAGGGAAGGCAAACTCTGTCCGTTGCACATGTCACTTGGTACTGACCATCGTCTTTATTAATGATGTTTGCTATTATACTTTTTGGAGGTCAATACCAAGAAAATAAGGGAAGGAAAACTCTATTTGTTGCACTTGTTTGCTTGGTCCTAACCATCGTCTTTATTAATGATGTTTGCTATTTGCTGAAAGCATGGGTTGGTGGTACAAAAAGTAGTGTCCTTGACACCTCTTGTGAGGCACTCTTGGATGGTGTTTTGTTGGAAGTTTCAAAAGCCAAAAGATAAATATTTAATAATTCTAAAGGTGTTGTGCCAACCACTTTAACGGTTCTTGATTTAGTCGAATGCAAGACTCTCTACCTACCCCTTCAGCACTCTACGAGCTCTCTCTCTCTCTCTCTCTCTCTCTCTCTCTCTCCCCCCCCCCCCCTTGCAAGAAGAAGGAAAACTGCAGCAGGAACTTGTAGAGAGACCTTGTGGAGAATTGTCATAAGATGTGGAGACTAAAGGTCCAGGAGATCGGGATGGAGATGTTGCAGCAAGAGATTGGCCAATAGGATGTGTCCGAGCAGCAGCCTCCACTCAATTGTCACCTTTTGTGGAATGTCGATTTCAGCAGTTTGGGAGAGCACGTTCCGCACCAACAACAACCTCCACACAATTGCCATGTTGGATGGCCGGCCATTGTTTGTGGTGTCGGATGTCTTGAAGAGAGGATTGTGCACAATGAGACACCTCAAAGTACACTACAGGTCTCTGAGTACTTTCAGCAGCATGTGCAATACAATCCACTTCATGATGACATGACTCACAATTACCACAAGGATGACTCAGTCACAATTCTCCATGAAGGTAACCATCGGATGCGAGAATATTGGTCTATGATGAAAAAAGAGAGCCATAGGAGACAACGAGAAAGTGATGCATCAGGTTCAAAGTCAATAGAAGATGTGAATCAGGTTTGCATGAAAGTCTCAAAATGCTGGCAGGAAGCAACAAAAGGCATGACTTGCGATGCTAAGAAAACCACCTTTCAATGTCTTCTAGTACTGCCAGCTTTTAGACGTTTGCATCATGCATCTGAGAAGTCAATACTATCCAATATTTGAGGCACAATTACTAAAGTCAAAGCATTCATGCCTGAAGAGGAGCCAAAGATTAAAGGAGCTATCTACATGATGTTGGTGAATAGTGAAGGAGATCCATCAAGGTCTATTAGCAACTCCAAGATGGCCGGATTTACTGGATTGCAACGACAAAACTTTGCAGCAGCCAATTGGCGGTTAAAACGGGCTGAGGTTGGTGCATTTCCTTTGCAATTATATAGTCGTCAACTACCTCAAAGTTCCACCATCACACAAGCGACAAAAGACCTTGTTTTTTTCCTTTTGGCAGATAGAGACAAGAGTGTCGCCAAACAAAAAATATGTGTATAAAAAACGATTGGGCAGAAAATCTTACACAAAGCATCCAATACATATTTGCTTGATGATTCACATGTATGCTCCTAAAGTTCATAGGTATGAACTTTGGATGTAGAGAAAAGTCATAGAGTTCCTTTCAAAGGTAGTCATGGAAGTACCATGATAGTACAAAAGGCTCTTTAGGTACTCTGGATCTTTGAAAGAGTTTAGAATACCTTGCAAAGGTAGTCTTGAAAGTACCATGCGAGTCTAAATGGGTTCTCTAGGTAACTTGGAGGTAGAAAAAGTTCATAGAGTTCCTTTCAACGGTAGTCATGGAAGTACCATGATAGTAAAGAGGTTCTTTAGGTACTCTGGACCTTTGAAAGAGTCTAGAATACCTCGCAAAGGTAGTCTTGAAAGTACCATAGAGTTCTTTTCAAAGGTAGTTATTTACCATGAGAGTGAAGAGGTTCTCTAGGAACTTTGGAGGCAGAGAAAAGTCACATAGTTCCTTGCAAAGGTAGTCATGGAAGTACCATGATAGTATAAAGGCTCTTTAGGTACTCTGGATTTTTGAAAGAGTCTAGAATACCTTGCAAAGGTAGTCTTAAAAGTACCATGCGAGTTTAAATGGGTTCTCTTGGTACTTTGGAGGTAGAAAAAGTTCATAGAGTTCCTTTCAAAGGTAGTCATGGAAGTACCATGACATTAAAGAGGCTATTTAGGTACTCTGGATCTTTGAAAGAGTCTAGAATACCTCACAATGGTAGTCTTGAAAGTACCATAGAGTTCTTTTCAAAGGTAGTCATGGAGGTACCATAATAGTAAAGAGGTGCTCTAGGTACTTTGGAGGTAGAAAAAATCATTGAATACCTCACAGAGATTTTACTTTGATGGGTTTTACTTTGAAAAAATTCTAAGCCTCTGATGGGTTTTATTTTTTCTTGTACAGGGTGAGCTTTATAGGAGGTTCCAAATGCAATATCCACACATCAAGATCTCACTCAGATGTTTTGAGGGATTGAAACCTTGGTTTGTTTGTAAGTTGAAGGACCGTTACACGTGCTGCTGTATTGCTCATATTCAGATGATATATCGCAAGGATGCATTCAACCACATGAGACACAGTAAGACAGGCATGCATGGCTATGGGTGTGGCTGCAAGTAAGTGTGAAGATGCCACGTACACATACACTAGTGTAAGCACATTGACTGAAAGTGTGTTATGTGAAAAACCAATGGACTCCACATTTCATAAGTTGCCTTGCTTGAAGGGAGAATGCCTCAATGTGGGTCGAAGAGATTAATGCTTTGTCCAAATGAAGCACTTGAAAGTGCAGCCCAAATTTCTGTTAAGGTGTTTGAAGACATTGCCTCAACCCGTTCTCAAGGCAAGAAGCACAAGCATCTTCTGGTGAAGGAAATGGGATGCAAGGATTTCACAACTTTTCTTCAAAAGCATCTGACCACTTACATCCAACAAAATTTTATTGCCCGGTGGAAATCTCATCAGTTCAAAGATTGCATTCAAAGGTTTCCTAGAGATGTAGTGGTCTCTGTTATTGACTTTGCGGAAAATTACTCATTTAAGGAGCAAAATGAAATCCAGTCAATGCATTGGTACTCTTCACAAGTCACCATCTTGGTGCACATTACATACATTCGAGACGAGAAAGACCAGGTGTTAAAATATACACTTTTTTACATTTTTGATGGCAAAGATCATGACATGCTCTTTGTGCAACATTGCTTGCGAGACTGCATAGTGTTTGGATTCAAAATTTGGGATTCAACTTCTTGAAGCCGCACTGCGTGTGGTCAGATGGATGTGCTTCTCAATTCAAGTCATCTAGACCGTTCTTCTTTGTGTCAAGGTACACCAGGTTTTATTCCACCTCTGATGAAAAGTTTCCAAAAATTTGTTTCTGCCCAGCATTGAAGGTGGGTCATTGTTTTAGGTATTATGGTTTGACTGGCATTGAAATGTTGTGAAGTTTCTTTGCCTCGGGCCACGACAAAAGGGAGCATGATGGGGCAGAGGCAGTTGTTAAGAGGGCTTTAACACATGAGCAGTTAAAGGCTGATGCATGGCACATGAAGTGTGCCAAGGATGTTTTTGGCTTCTTGAAGCATAAATTTAATGATGAAAGTGGTCAAATAGGGGTGAATCATATTTTTTGGGAGGTCCAAGCAACTGAGCTTCCAAGGGATAATAAGTGGAATTGCAAGCAAGTTGAAGGCTCACAATCAATACACTGTCAATGGATACTCCAAGAGTGACAAGTGTGCACTCCGTTGCATACTTCTCTCTTGTTTTTGTGAATTTTGTATGTCCCAGCGTTGGAGGCGATGCTTGAACAACACACATGTTGAGAACTAGGAGTATCTAACCCTTGAGGCATTGGATGGTGACAATGCAGAAAGTGAATATTTTAGCGATGATGAAGGATCAGATCTATAGATGTATGGTGGGCACCATGATGCAATTAGTGATGCTCTATGCATCGGTGATGCCTTTGCTACCAATGCCAATGAAGATGGAGCTGACTTCTACCTTTTGAGGTGCTCACAGGAGAAATACAAAACAGCAAGAGCCTTGAGTGATTCCTGGGGAAACATACTTTCTGCAGGGAGCTATTTGGTTGAGGGGTACTACTACGAGCTAGTGGAAGGTGCCAAGCATATCTATTACATGCCTGCTAGTCAACCAAAAGTGCTTCTTGCATCACACTTGGTTAGATCGATTAAGATACCCTTGGAACCCTTAGAAGGAGAGCCACATAAGTTCAAACTCGCTGCAGAAGTATACCAAAATGTGTACAACAGTATGCCAATAGTGATATAAATTGCTAACCAAGTAACTTGTAGAAGTACCAGTAATTAGCTTCAAGGTACCATGCAGCTATTCCACAGGTGGTTTTTTTAGGAGCCTATCATAGGTTTCAAAACCTCTTGCAAGCTAGTTCAAACAAGCACTTGTAAACGCTTTTTTCTACTTGAGTAACAAAAATAGCATTTCAATTCTAGAACACAAAGTACCAGTCTATCAGCCTAAAGTACCTTACAGGTAGTTCACAAGAACTTCTGTTGAAATATGTAGGAAACAAGCACTTCTAAAAGTTTATACTGGCCCAAAGTACCTTTAAGGTAGTCCTCAAGTGGTTTTTGTATGTTAAGATATGTAAGTAACAAGCACTTGTAAAACTTTCTGTATGCCATCCCAAAGTACCTTATAGGTTCTTTACAGGTCTGACAACCAAAAGTACCTTACAGGTAGTTCATAGGTGGAAACTGTCTTAAATTATGTAGGAAACAAGGACTTGTAAAAGTTGTTGTATTCCATCCCAAATTACCTTATAGGTTCTTTACAGGTCTGACAACCAAAAGTACCTTACAAATAGTTCACAGGTGGAAACTGTCTTAAACTATGTAGGAAACAAGGACTTGTAAAAGTTGTTGTATGCCAGCCCAAAGTACCTTATAGGTTCTTTACAGGTCTGACAACCAAAAGTACCTTACAGGTAGTTCACAGGTGGAAACTGTCTTAAACTATGTAGGAAACAAGGACTTGTAAAAGTTGTTGTATGCCAGCCCAAAGTACCTTATAGGTAGTCCTTGGGTGGTTTTTGTACATAGCAATCTGTTAAGTTTTGGTATGCCAACCCAAAGTACCTTACATTGTAACTGTCTTAAATTGGCAAACAATAACAAAATGAGAAAAATAACACTTCAATGCTTGGACACTTAAACAATCTTAAACTACTTGAATCAAAAAATAACACTTAAATGCTGGAACACAAAGACAACGCATCCAACCAATTGGAATATATTACATCTTCATCAATTTGACATCAAGTCATTACATGTGTTATAATGGCAATCAAAATGAAGCCAAAAGATTGGTTTCCACATGGAAAGTAGCATATAAATATACAAGGTTCTGGCACGGGTTTAGTTTAGTTACAAAAGGTACATAAAGGATCTGTCATCCTAAAAAAAGCAAGGGACATCATCATCGCTTGCACTCTATGGGCATGAGCTGTGGCCCACATAAGTACGCATCATACGATGTCTTTTCAAACCATTTTGCAATTGCTGTGAATACATACTTATTGTCATCAGTAGGTTTTGGTTTGCTAAATATGTCCGCCAAGGCATGGTGATCTGTAGCATGCTGCCACCCTTCTAGCCAAGCCTTTAGATCTTTTGACAAGTATTGGCTAGAGCGGTGCTCAATACCAGGCACTATGATGTAAGTACCATAGGGATTATAATGACATTTATAGGAACTGTTGTCAATTAAAAGGACATTGCAAATATCATACCGCTGCAACTTCACCAAAAATTCTGCAATACCTTGAAAAACGCTTTTCTTCCACCACCAAAATAGTAACTACCCACATCACATAATTGTTGTCGAGCCCATCCACTAATATAACTGTGAACCTGGGGAAAACATCTTCGAATTCTTGAGCCCACTCTGCTGAGCATTGCACTGCTCCATATGTAGACATTTGCCCATGTCACAGCCCATGCAGTAAAATCCTGTGCATCTTTCGGAACAAACAGGTACCTGCCATCGCCTCCTCCTGCTTGACAAATGATGTAGCTTCAATATTGGGGACAGACGAAGGGTCATACTTATTAGGTGTACATGTAAGACAAAGTACACCATTAAGATCTAATATGAGGGTTGATAGGTTGGATCATCATATGGCAAGGAGGAGATAGGTGGGGGAATGTACTTTGGGGGATCTCTGATGATGATGATTTCCTTTATGGGTAGCTTGAGGGTCCCCTTTTCCTTTGGACACTCTGTAAAAGACAACATTCAACATTGAAAAATAAACACCAGGCAATATTTGACATAAAAGCGACAAAAACGTAGACACTGCGCTTATGAAACATAAAAGCGACAAAACCATAGAGGCCGACAAAAAAGTTTCTTTTGCATTCAAAATCAAGAATCACAAATTCTTGTATTACAATTGAAGAGTCACAATTTCTTGCAAACTCGAGGCTTGGGGGGGTGGGAAACATAGAAGGATTGCGGTGGGGAGTACTCTTTCTGGGAGTCTTCTTCATGGCAGGAGGTGATCTCGGTGCTTCCCTCTCTCCCATATATCCATCTGCATGATGAGCATGCTGATTTGAATGTGTGGACTCCGAAGGTCTATTCTTTTTGGAAGGTCCACCTATGTCATAAAACAACACATCAGCCCCATGCAGACATTGCATAGAAGTTGACAAGTCCAATACCATTACCACTTACCATCATCGTTTTTCTTGCGCTTCTTTGACACCTTCACCATGTCACTCAGAAAGATGGGAGACTTTGGATTATCATCACTAGCTACCATGCACTGCACTGCATCCACTCCCTCTTGCGCTATTGCCTCCGCATCGTCAACCGTTGCATCTTCCTTTGGACTGCTTTCGCTTGGTTGTGGCTCAACTGCTACCGTGCTTGCAGGGGGGTCTACTTTCATAGCTGGAGTTCCCTCACTAGAGTACACACTATGGGCTTCAGGAGTAGCTTGTAGCACAACCTTTGGCACGTCATCCTGTATCAGTGCCACACAAGGAATATGGCCAGAACCTGCAAGCACATCAGTGAAGTTCAAGCTTGTGCAATCAGCAGATACTTGAAGGCAACATGAACTGTTCTTGGATTTATATGAGATTGGGAGCAACGGCAACCAACCTGTATGCAGGAGAATTGATTTAAGTGAATCTGGAATACTACTCTTGCAAGAGGCATCCGCACATACCGTCTCTGATCCAAGCAAGGCAGCAAAACACGAAGCATGGTATGCATGACCACATGCTAGCATGTATACACAAACCACATGGAAAGCCATAAATGCAAGACCACATGCAGCACATAGTCCTTGAACAGAGAATATAGCCTGCAAGTGGCTCAAGTGCTGGCCAGCTGTCGAAAGCAGTAACATTGTGTCACCAGCCTTCACCTGCTCCAACATGCTCTCACAAAAGTTGATTTGTTGCACAGACGTACTCGATGATGCTTCCAAGTCAGTCACTTCTTTCTGCATGACAAATGAAGAACAAAAGGCCCACACGCATTAGATATGAGAAGCACCATTACAGCCCAAAGTACCATGACAAGTATCTTTAACAGAAAAAACTACCATAAAAAAGTACTTTGGACACTCCAAAAAACCACCCAAGCAATTAGAAATACCATGGTAGGTAGAAAAGTACCTTGAACACTACCACCATAACAAAAAACTGCCATTCCATTAAAAACATCAAGGCAAAAGCTATTACCATAACAAGAAAGACTGTCATGATAAAAAAGCCACCATGACAAAAAACAAAGCACAATGACAGGTTTCTTGGACACTACACACTAATTAGCAATGACTGTACAACCACCTTAATAGAAAAAACTACCTTTACAAGTAACTTGGGCACAACCACCATAGCAAAAAAACTTCCTTAAAGAAACAATCAACCATAGCAAAGAAACCATGAAAAAGTACCTTGGGCACTGCCACCATAACAGAGATGGCTTCCCAAAAAACCTCTAAGGGAATGACACATACCATGGATAGTAGAAAAGTACCTTGAGCACTACAACCATAGCAAAAGAAAAGTACCATAGCAGGAAATACTGCCATGAAAAAAACACCGCCATGATCAAAAGAAGTACCATGACAGGCATTTTGGCCATTACATGATACCTGGAAAAATAGCCATGACCCTACACCTGTCATGGTAGAAAAAACTACCATGACAAGTACCACAATAATAGAGAAACTTCCATGGAAAAAACAAACACTCATAGCAAAAAAAACCACCATGGAAAAGTACCTGGTCAATGTCACCGTAACAAAAAGAAAGCCATGTAAAAAGAAACTACCATGCCAAGTACCTTGGGAACTATTACCATGAGAAGCGCACAATAGAAAATACTACCATGTCAGGTAGGTTGGGCACTTAGCACGATAACAGAAATAACTGGCATGACAAAAACAACCATCTAAATAGAAAAGAGTACCATGTCAAGTACCTAGGGCATTACCACATAAATAGAAATAATTGGCATGGCAAAAAAAAACCACCTAAATAGAAGAGAGTACCATGTCAAGTACCTAGGGCATTACCACATAAACAAAAATCCTGCCTTGACTTGGTCGACACATACCTGAAGATGATCCACCTCATCTCTTATGTTCGAGATGCTTGTATCGGCCCCAAGAGCTGTGAGTGTACTAGTTAGAGCAGCCATCTTGCCTTCAATCACCAAAAAATCAGGGTCAGTATCGACAACTCCGTTCATGTTGGACCGCAATATCTGGAGCTCTTGCAATTGCCCCTAAAGCATTGCCGCGGCTGAAGATGTCCCTTGTATCTTCCACATATTTTGGTTCCTGTCTTGTAGCTCTACTCTCACGCTATCCAATGTTGTGTTCAAAACATTTAATGCATCCATTTTTGCATCCAGAATCTGCTCCACCTGTGATTTTACTTGCTGGCTTATAAAGGAAGGAGGCACTAACTAGAGAAGTGCTGCCAAATAAGAGAGCATTTTGTCCACTTTTTTGACTTGCCCCGACATTGTCAAGACGAAGGGGCTGAAGTGATGTCCCCTCATTATTCTCCAACCAAATCTTTACTTTCTTGTCAATGCCACTCGGAAGCTTCTTGTAATGGTCCAAAACCTGTTCACCAAAAGCAGCCCATGCAACCTTTCAACCTGCAGGATCTTGCCGAGCAGCTAGGCATCGCTCATACACAAACAACATTGCAAACTTGTGTGTGATCTCTTTGTTGACTGGCATGCTTTGGTAGACTTTGTGAAACAGTAACTTGCATTCGTCTACAAACTCAGGTCACATCATATGCAGAAAGATTTTAGAGCCCTTCTCCCTTTTCTTCATGAAGACCGACAACCAATCCTAATCTGTGACATCAGCCTCACCGAGGTGCTGGTAGAGCTTGCCCTCCAAGCTTAAGTCATACTCCTCATGCAACTCCTCTCATGTGTAGAAGAATCGAGTTTGCTTGGGGTATTGAATCCTCCAGGAAGATCTTGCTGCAAACACATTTGACATAGTAAACAAACATAAACAAACATTGAAAAGAACATTTCTACAATTGAAAAGACATAGTTGATATGTACCAATGCTTTTGTCGCCGATAGTTTCAGACTTTATGCCCAATGTTGTGGAGATCCTAGGCTTGCTACTCGATGAAAGCATGCTAGCTGAACCACCATCAGCCTGCTGCCATGATGCACTTTTGGGGTGGAGTCTTCATATCACTGTACAAACAAAAAAACACAATCCATGATTCACAATGTCCTCAAACAAACACATTGCTCAACTACAACAAAAAGAAAGAGAGAGAGAGAGAGAGAGAGAGAGAGAGAGAGAGAGAGAGAGAGAGAGAGAGAGAGAGAGAGAGAGAGAGTGAGGGGGGATTGCAGTACCTGGTGAAGATTGAGGTCGCACAAAGAGGGTAGGCGTCCGCAGTTCTTCCTCGCTCTATTCACACAGGGTGCATGATAATGGAGTAGCGCGCGGGTAGCTTCCTGTTGTGTAGAATGGCATGCAACAGAAGTCACAGTCACCCTCTACCTGTGAACAATGTTCAAAAAATTATGGCATTCTTGAAGTGGCGGCATTTTCCATTTCTTGCAATTTTCCACGTCCCCGATAAATTATTTGAAGGGAACAAATAAAACTTGAGAACTACTTCAAAAACCACCTAGAAAAGCCCTTAAAATTGACCACCATTTCATGCTTTCACCCTATTATAATTTTTTGAGGCCAATACCAAGCAAATAAGGGAAGGCAAACTCTATTCGTTGCACCTGTTCGCTTGGTACTGACCGTCATCTTTATTAATGATGCTTGTTATTATACTTTTTTGAGGTCAATACCAAGCGAATAAGGGAAGGCAAACTCTCTTCGTTGCACTTGTTTGCTTGGTACTGACCATCATCTTTATTAATGATGTTTGCTATTATACTTTTCTGAGGTCAGTACCAAGCGAATAAGGGAAGGCAAAGTCTGTTCGTTGCACTTGTTCGCTTGGTACTGACCATCGTTTTTATAAATGATGTTTGCTATTATACTTTTTTGAGGTCAATACGAAGCGAGTAAAGGCAATACAACCATATTTGGTGCACTTCTTTGCTTCGTGCTGACCCTAGAAATCTGAAGTCCCTTGTGCAACAAATGACATGTAGATTTTTGTTATGCTTTTGTAGAGATGCCTCGTGCAAAGGCAACACCTAGAAGGGCAATAGGTGACTCTTTGAAATCTCAAGCAAGAAGACGCCAATATGAGGCACACAGTGGTACCCTGCAAGAGCTGCAAAGGATCGAACAACACATGAAACCGGCCATTCCACATGTCTTCCATTCGAGCGAGTAGTGCAATAGATTTGCGAGCATTGGAGAGTGGGCATGCGATGGGCCAACAATGCACTTCTCTTCTTGCAAGAAATTACAAAATACTACCTCGTTGAATCCTTCAGCGATGGATATATCCTGGTTGCCCATCACACCGTGTTACTATCATGCTGCGAGATTTTGACTCTCTTCGGAGGCTGCACTTCCGCTATAATGGCCTGCTTCAGCCAATACCTATTCGGGATAGTAGAACCATGGATATCCTTAACATCCCCCCTCTCCATCCTCGTGCATGACAGAGAGAGCCTTCTAGGGCTGGATTAAATAGCAGAAGGACACAATCACGAGTCGAGAGAAATGACACAAATGGGCAGGCTGAGCCAGCCGATGAGGGGCATGAGCAGGCCAGGGTGGACCCTGAGGCGGTCATTGAAGAAACATAGACAATTATGGAGGAACCAGTTTTGAAGCAAAATGAGCAAGGTATGGAGGATCCGGAGCCTGTGCCTGTAAGGGAGGATCCTATGCCTGTAAGGGAGGAGTCTGTGCCTGTTAGGGAGGATCCTGTGCCTGTAAGGGAGGAGCCTGTGCCTATAAGGGAGGATCCTGTTAGGGAGGAGCCTATGCCAGTAGGGGAGGAGCCTGTTAGGGAGGAGGTTGTGCCATTAAGGGAGGAGAATGAGGCAACCACGGATAAAGCTCAAGAAAGGCAAGGGAAAGGCTCTGCTTCACAAGGGCCATCCAACGAGGAGCCTTTATAAGAGGAGTTGATTATTTTAGAGAAAATCCATGAAGAAAACAAAGAGGAGTTGCAAGTTCTGATCAGTGCAGCGCCTCTGCATGCACAAATACTGCTGCTTGGAAGGTCGGAGGAGACCTGCATTTTCAACCTCGATCAACAAGACTTCCTGTGCATGCACAATTTCTACAACTCCAACGCAATGGATGCGGTCATCAACATTGCTATGTGGTACTTCTCAAGCTCTTTATAAGTCACACTTGGTTCATTAAATGGCTCACTTTTGCTAAGACATGGGCCAATACCAAGAGAGTTAGTGGCTTATGGAATTGGATAGTTATACCATTTGCTCAGTATTGACCCATGTCTTAGATTCAGTCGTCAATGTTGCTATGTGTTACGTCTCAAGCTTTTCTTTATAAGTCATGCTTGGTTCATTAGATGGCTCACTACCACTAAGACATGGGTCAATACCAAGCGAGTCAGTGGCTTATGGAATTGGATAGTGATATCACTTTCTCTGTATTGACCCATGTCTTCGTGGCAGTCATCACCGTTGCTATGTGTTATGTCTCAAGCTTTTCTTTATAAGTCATGCTTGGTGCATTAGATGGCTCACTACCGCTAAGACATGGGTGAATACCAATTTGATAGGTGCCCCAATCGCTTGGTATTGACTCATGGGTTTGTGGCAGACCGCTCAAATATCCTAAGTCTAATCTCTGCCATTGATTCATGTTAGGCACGCTATTTCGCTTTTGCCCCCGCTGATGTTCAGAAAAAAATATACGTAATAGATCCATTGATCTTGCCTATGCTTCAAAACAATGGAGTTTCCTTTTTGGCTCTGTTGGGGTGGTTTAGCAAAGTCAATTTTGATCTAGTGCTTTTTCTGGTCACTGCATACAATTAATCATGAGTTTCTGCTTGCCTTGTAAAAACCATGTTGGATTTAGGATATTCTTTCTCCTCAGACTTGATGGTTTTGGTGTAGTGATTATTGGAGTCTATTATTATTTGACCTTGAAGATAAGATTGTCTACTACGCAAACTCCGGGCAAAGTAGGTCGTTTCACGGTCGTGTAAAAACAAAAGGCATATCTGGGTACATTTGGAAGTGGTATCTCTTTGTAATGTGTTACTGACTCAAGTGGCTACGTATGTAGTGCCGCGAAAAAATTCGAATGCTATGTAGAGCATGTTTTGTTAGAACATGATCTAGGGACTACCATCCGGCACAAACGGGCCACCGTGCCCACGTAGGTTGATGACTATAGCTATGGCTGGCAAACTTGTTTGAATGCCTTATTGCTCCTCAGTCAAATTTTGGATGAAACGTAAGTCATCGTGTTGTTTCATTGTTTGTTTCCTGCAACGTTTGTATTAAAAGAAGCAACATCTTTACGTACTTTCCTATTATCACGCTTCTACAGGAACTTCAATTACATAACTACACCCCAACGATGTGAAATTTTTTTCTATAATGGCCATCCAGCATATTATAATCTCGGTAAACAGACGTACAAGAGAGGAAGGGGCGAGAGCTGAGGAGTTTGAACAGGCTTGCATTAATGAAATGACGCAACGCTACAATTAGACTCAAGAGGAGATTCAAAATATGCAAGAAGCAATAAATCAATATTATGCAGACGCCGCAGAAGTAGAGGAATGGGCTACACGTCAGTGGCGGCAAGAGCAAGAATAGAGGGAAGCTTCACAGGTGCAAGATGCATGGGAAGCCATGGAAGAGACCCATGATTTCGGACGATGTGAAAGGATGCCCAAGACCAACGTCCCCCGTGGCAGAAGTAGCAACCGGGAAAGAGGGCAGGGGAGCATTACCATCAACCGGGGGAGAGGGCAGGGGACCGAGGGCAGCAACTGGGGGAGAGGATAGGGGAGCAGAGCAGGGGAAGGGATCAATAACTACCTCTCTTTGTATACATCTTGACTATCATAATAATCAATATCTAATTCTCCTAAATGATTTTCTCATGTTAAACTAATCATTTAATATGGGGGAAGTGCCAGAAAAAGCTATAATATTGGTTAAGCTAGCAGTCCAACCACAGCAGGGATCCAAAGGGGGGGCCATATGCAAAAGAGAAATGTGCAAAAATGGGATTAAAAGACCCTAAGGTTCAGCCCATTAAGACTTCCAAAATGCTAAGCCTCCAAAATTCAAAGGTTGTGTCCAAGGGCCAAACACTAGGGAAATTGGATGCTTAGTGTGTGTCACAAAAAGTCTTTTATCAATCCCTACATAGGAGGGGGCGAGCCTTGCAAGTATGAGATTAGATAGAAACTCACACACGCACACACAAGCTCCCTTTAGACAAAGGGAATGGGGGACACATGTCACCTCCCTAGCCCAGATGCCCACAAGGTGTACTCAAATCCTATTGATGGCCATGGAGGTGGACCAATGAGAACTAGGCTAGAGTAAATCTAATTTAATTAATTTAAAAACACTTAATAAAAGAACTAATAAGAATTAAGCTCTCTAGAAGACTATTGGACAGTCTCTCAAGGGGATCAATGCATTCAACAGCCCAATGGCTTGCCTGATTCCTATTGGCCAGGAGGCAAAGGGGTCCAATGAGAGTTTAGTTGCATTTATTAATTACCTAAAGCTCTCACAAAAGGGTAAATGGGTACACATGTATGAAGGCTATCACTTACGCTACTTAATTTCCATTGGCTGAGGCTGGGGAGGTCCAATAGGGCTGTAGCATGAGTAATTAGCAAGGGGGGTCGACCAAGAGAGACAGGGGGATGATTTTTCAAAGGAATTATCACCTACACACTCACACTAGCTCATGTGTGGAGTATGAAGACTCTCTCTCCTTCTCAAGCTTTAATGGAAAAGTTTATCACCTACTCCAAGCTTGTGAGAAGGGAGGCCTACAACAACAACTCTTGGCTTTGTGATGCAAATCCAACCAAGAGCCAAGCTTCAACGCACGCTCATCTCCTCTACCATGCTGCTAATTACTAAGCTAAGCTATGCTAATATGAGTGATTATGTGAGGAGATGTACATGTTTCTCGTAAGAATAATCCTTCTTCCTCTCAATCTACTCTTGTACCTCGCTAGCTCTCACCATCTTTGAAGATGTGTAAGGTCTTGGGTCTGAGACCGTGAGGGAATTGATGTTGTGTTTGATAAGTGTTTTGCTTAGTGCATGAAGTTTCCATCTTCATTGCACTAGCTAGTATTAAAGGAACACAATAAATTGTATTGTAAAATGTGTCTCTTGATGGAAGAAACCATCATACAAAGCCTTTTGGAGGGGGGACCGGCTCCATGCAAATATGGTCCTCAATTGTTGTCAATTGCTTAATTTCTCTCTCTTTTGAAGTATTATTCATGCTATCTAACTAGGTGTTATGGGTGTAAGCATGTTAACTTGTCATGCTTTGTGTGCTAGTTATCATGTGGCAACAAGCATATCTTGTAAGCATAATGAGAGTGTAACTTTTCAACCGTGTGGGAATCCATCAAATATTTCAAAATAGGGAGACCACCCTGAATCCACTTTCCTGACCATTTGCGCAGTGTTACTCTGAGGGGAGTGGGGCATTCAAAATGCGTGGAGAGAAGCGAAGTGGGGTAGTCAACATGCATGGAGAGAAGTGGGGCGCAGGGGCCAGAGGTAAGAGAGAACCAAAAACAAAGTCGAGGGCTGAATTTTCTGCTGCTTCTTCTCCGCCTCAAAAGAGGGTGAAGCTCTCTGATTGCCCAGCATCCCCAATGGCAAAGACCTTGTATACAAAGGGGAAGGATGACTCAGGTACTCTCTCTCTCTCTCTCTCTCTCTCTCTCTCTCTATCTCTCTCTCTCTACCTCATTATGATTTGCGAGGATAGTTGCTGGTGCTGTCAGTGTTGTCTTGGCTGGAGAGTTGTCCCTTGATGTCGGCTTTAGCAGTAGGACATCTTGTGAATAGTCACTTGAAATACAATCGCTCAAGTCGAAGTCTGGCTCAAGAAGCACAAACCAGTGTTTGATTTAAACCTTGAAATTGGAAGGAAGTGCTCAATACTGCACTTTCCTACTGTTAACACACTCCTGTCTACATTATTTTTTACCTACCAACAAATAGAAAAATCTGCTAATCTTGTGACATTGGGGGTGTGCAGGCCGATGGGGATAGTCCCAGTACAGAGCAATTTTTGTATTACAGCAGAAGAGTTCAATGATGTTCATGGCCTCTCCCTGGCTGGTGCCAACCCCAAACTAGTGAGGTGGGATCAGATCAGTGATGTGGAGTGGTTTAGTGTTTTCAGAGAGTCAAAGAATCGTAGTCACTATCGCATTAAATGCAGTTGTTTGCATACTGATATGTTCGACCAGGTGATGGAGCTGCATTACAAGGTGTACCAGAAGCCCCCAACAAACATGGAGATCAACTCTGCATTCGCCAAGGGGTTTGTAAAAGAATTTAGCCCGGCGGCAATTGCAAGTAGCTCAGCCGTGCAATTCAATTGGGTTGAATTCGCTGTCCAACATTTGCAGGACCTCCGAGAGAAAGGGTAATGCGAGGCCCATGTCGAAAAGTGGAGGATACTCAATGTATGTCAAAACATCGAGGAGGTGCAAGCTGAAATGAAGGAGGATACCAAGGAGACACCCATCTGTCGCCACAGCACTCACCAGCAGGCTGAAAGCCTGTCATTTTTTGGCGTTGAGAATTTTCAGCACATAAAGGCTGCCTCTAAAATTCTCAGCAACAAACAACTGCAAGATGCTAAAGAACATCTTCTAGCTGCAAAATCAGAGTTTGAAGCTGCGAGGGTTGTCCAAGCAAGCAATGCTAGGGTCACCCCAATTGTGCTTGCTATGAGCAAAAGCTTCACGACGCTGAAAATGAATTACAGAGGTTACTACAAAGCAACAACGTGGATGCAAAGAGGGAAATAGAGTGTAAAGTAAAAATAGAGACATTGGAAGGTTTGGCATTTCCTGACAGTGAGGACACTCTTGCTGCTGACTCAACTTGTCAGCGTGTAAGTGCGTGACTTTTATGCTTCCACCGTATGATTGGAATATGTGCACAACAAACCTATGTACTTACCATGCTCCTCCTTTTTTTGGTGTGCAGATTAATGTGGAGGTTATGGAAGCAAAAGTGAATGCATGTGAAGGTCAACAGCTCCTAATGCACATGAGCAAGATGCTACAAGGCTCCTCCATTCCCACTGTCCTGTGTAATATGGCTATGGGCACTTTTACAGAAAGTATAGAAGGGGTATGCGATGGGACGATGATCAACCCATGCAGTGGCTGCAGTTTGCCACTTGAAGTAAAGGGAACCAATGCCACGGTCAAGATGCCCTGTGGGCATAGCTACCACTTTCTCTGCTTTGCAGCTGCATGCTCCTTGTCGACAAAATGTAGAGTTGTGACCTGCCAACAAAGGATACCACAAGAATGGTGTTGGAACACACAGGGCAAAGACATCCAATCACACCAACATCTCGTAAGATTGTATAGGGTGTGCTAATTAGCATATCCAGTGTGTTAATTAGAATATTGAGTGTGTTAACTGGATATGCTAATTAGCATATCTTGTATGCTAATTAGCATACTGGGTATGCTGATTAGCATACTGGATATGCTGATTAGCATATTGGGTATGCTAATGAGCATACTGGGTATGCTAATGAGCATACTGGGTATGCTAATTAGCATACTGGATATGCTAATTAGCATACTAGGACTGCTAGTAGCTACAAGATATGCTAATTAGCATAGAAGATATGCTAATTAGCATACAAGATATGCTAATTAGCATACTGAATATACTAATTAGCATACTGGATATGCTAATTAGCATACCCAATGAGAATATTGAGTGTGTTAACTGGATATGCTAATTAGCATACCCAGTGAGAATATTGAGTGTGTTAACTGGATATGCTAATTAGCATACCCAGTGAGAATATTGAGTGTGTTAACTGGATATGCTAATTAGCATATCTTGTATGCTAATTAGCATACCCTGTGATCAGTGTACAAATTAGAGTAAGTTTGGCATATTAGCATATCTAGTAAGTTAACTACCATATCCAAATGCTAACTAGCAAATTGTATATGCTGATTAGCATACTGGGTATGTTGATTAGCGTACTGGGTATGCTGATTAGCATATTGGATATGCTTATTAGCATACTGGATATGCTAATTAGCATACTGGATATGCTAAATAGCATACTGGGTATGCTAATTAGCATACTGGGAATGCTCATTAGCATACTGGGTATGTTGGTTCACGTACTGAGTATGCTGACTAGCATACTGGATATGCTTATTAGCATATTGGATATGCTAATTAGCATACTGGGAATACTAACTAGCATACTGGGTATGCTAATTAGCATACTGGATATGCCAATTAGCATACTGGGCCTGCTAGTAGCTAGCATACAAGGACTGTCTTTTAGCGTGCAGGGTGTGCTTATTAGCATACCCACAGTGTTAATTAGAATACTGAGTGTGTTGACTGGATATGCTAATTAGCATACTTGTGCTCAGTGTACAGACTAGAGTAAGTTTGTCATAATGGCAAATGTAGTAAGTAAGCTACCATCTCCAGATGCAAACTAGCATATTGGATATGCTAGTTAGCATACTCAGCAATTCGAATTAGCATACTGGGCTTGTCAGCATAATGGATTCCAATTTATGCCAGGCTGCACACATAGTCACAACATATCAAACATTTTCTAGCATACATGACATGCTTATACGAGTCTTAATCCACGTTTTTTGTTGCAGGCTTCTGGCAGCCCCTCCGTGATGTGGGCAGTGTGCATGACACGAAGGGTAAGGGAAAGGCTGTAATGGAGGACCTTTCGATCGAGGAGAGTGATGAGCTAGATACAAGTGAGAACCCTTCGACGGAGAAGGGTGTTGAGCTGGATGCAAGGAGTGAAGGGGTGGATAAGGGCTCCCAACAGATGCCAAATGAAAGCATGAAAACAACGGAGGAAGGCGGTGATGTGAGTAGGAACTCAGAAGATGAAAAAGAAGATGATTTTTTTGTCATGGCTCCTCGTGTGCCAGCGATGCCTGCTGCAACTGACAAAGCAGAAGCTTCTCAGCAGACAGTGGCTAGTGGCTCAGGGGAAACTTTGAAGAATGACAACATAGAAGATGAGCAAGAAGTTGGTGACAACAGCCCTCTCGAGGGTTTTTTGCGTAAAGCTCAGCTGAAAAGAAAAGTTGGCCTTGAAGAGGTACCCGAAGACATTGCAAGCACAGCCTGTGGTTCGGACAAGGCTGAAAGCTCCAAAGGTGAAAAGAAAGCCACCCGCTCAAGAGCTTGCAAAAAATTGTGTTAAGACTTATTGCTCCCTACCCGGTTGTGCCCTTCATTGTATATGCTAGACCATTTTGAAACCCAAATGCGTATTGTAACTGACATGCAATTTGTTTTCCAATGAAAATGTATTTTTGTGCAATATAAATCTGAGCAGCAGTTCATTGTAATAGTTCATTATAATTTTTGCGGTTTTTTTTATAAAACTTGTTCATTTTGTATCGCGGTTTCCCTGCAGAGGAAGAGAAACAGGTGTTAATCGTCATTCCTGATGCAACTGCGGCCATGCAATGGAAGAAATTACGGAGATGGTGAGTCCACAAAGCCAGGCAGTTAAGGAGACAGAAAATGGAGATTGAAAAACGCCTTGAACGATATTCACAGCTTGCCCGTAGTATTATTGAGCACCTAAATTATGTGCACCCAAGTGGGCCGGTTACTTTTGTTGAATGGTATCCAGTCTAGAGCACCAGAGTGCTGAGTAGAGGAAAAAGTTCCTTATAGAAACTTTGAAGTCCTGGTTTTTTCTTTGGCTGCAAACGGATGATCGGAAAGCATATGTTGCTGATAATGTGTTTGAGACAGGCTCAGATGAGTTTTCTGATGCAGTCGTCAAACGTTTGCTTGACATTCAAAAGAGGGATATAGAGGCTAAAAGGCTGGAAGAAATTCATCGCAAACAGTGGGAAGCTAACCTAGAAGCACAAAGAGAGAAAGAAAAGCTGGAGAGGGAAAGAAGAAAAAGTGAGCAGCATAGTGCCAACCTAGAAGCTTTTTTTTGCTTTCTCCACCCAAGCACTCTTGTTACTCTCATTAGGAATCTATTCTAATGAAATACTCACTATGTTCATGCTATTTTCCGCTACACACAAGTTACTAGGCGATTAAATGTTACATTGGTATCAGAGCACGGGGTTTCTCTTTCTTGCTCAAGAAGGGAGGTCCTCAAGCTAGCTATAAATGGTTGGCACTATTAATTGCATGTGAGTAAGTAGAATAGGGATTTTTCAGCCTTGCAGTGCGCCTGCCTTTGTGCAGTGAACGGGGCATCACTGTCGAGAGCTATGGTCTTAATAGTGGAGTCCTACGGGGCTTGCCTATGGCTTAACCACTATTGAGCTATTAGAAGCTTGACAGGAGTCGGTGTTGTTTTGGTGTTGAACTACCCTCTCTTCTATTCCTTGCAATTAATGGTATTCGAGCCACGGGTACAATAGCTTGATTTCTTTTTCTAAAGGGGTAAAGAGGAGTAGCAACTAGGGATTAAAGTGCCAAAGTACACCTAAAAAGTTTACGCCTAAAAGTTGTTAGAATGGCTGAAAATAGTATAAGAGAGTGAAATTAATGTTGATAACTTTGATTTTGCTAATGAGCAAGCTACTAATGATGCCCCGATGCTTGTTAACTATCTTGTTTCTAGGCTTCAACAAGCCATGGGCAATCCATCCCTCCAAAGTGCAGTGCAACGACATCTTCGTGCTCATGGGATTCTCCAAGATCCCCACCATGACGAGACAACACCTAGGAAGCCTCCTTGCGAGACTTCCAAAAGAGGTCTCTCTCCGCTTTGGGAAGAAGAAGAGGATCCCTATGAAGGGCTCAGAAATTTTGTTCTTGATGACACATCACCTTCTCAAAGGAGAACTCAAGAGCCTCCACCAAAGGAATGAGAAAGAAGTGAGTCTCTCGCCACCTTGGTGGACATGGCTCCACGAAGACGGCGGGCTAAACACTCTCCGTCGCCTCCAAAACGGAGAAGACCATCGCATACTTCTCCACACCATACTTCAAAGAGGGATGACAAAAACCAAGAGAAGAAAAAGGCGAGAAAGAGGACACCCTCTTCTCCATCTTCTTCATCCTCTTCCTCTTATGAAAGTGATGGTGAAGAAAAAAAAGATCAAGGCAAGAAAGAGGTCACCCTCTTCTCCATCTTCCTCAAATTATTCCTCTTCTGAAGGAAGCGATGGTGCAACCTTTGAACCATAAAAAAGAAGAGGCCATAAGAAATCCTATGCCACGTTGAAGAGGTCATCCAAGCTCAAGAAGTTCAAAGAGGGAGGGAAGAGAATCTCTTTCCTTACCTACGATGGCACTTTTGGTGCTACGAACAAAGTCTTGGCCTTTATCCAACAATTTGATGTGGCGTTTGGAGATGAGGGCTTCAATGAGTCCTCTAAGCTATGCCATGTAGCTATGCACTTTCTAAAGTCCACCAAGCAATGGTGGTCTAGCCTACGGGCCAACGGTGAAGCCCCATGAACATGGAAAGCTTTAAGAGCTTCCATTATGAAGCAGTTTTTGGCCACTCATGCCAAAGACAAAGTACTCATAGAATGGCGAAGCTTGAAGCTCTCTCCCTATGAATCCATCCACAAATATGTAGACAAGTTTTGGGACCTACAACTCAAAGCCACTGTCTTCAAAAAGTTGGATTTTGGAGAGCAAAAGCAGCAATTTTGTGTGGGCTTAACCGAAGAAATGGCGGAGTATGTCAACCTCCAAAGGCATGCACCATATTGGCAGCAATACATCATACTATGGTGGCCTCTCGAATCAATTTCCAAACAGGGGCTACCCCTGAAAACAAGGGTTCCAATGAGCCTAAGGGGAAGGACAATGTCCAAAAGTCTCCTAAGGGAAACTCCAACAAAGCTAAGGAGAAGGGAGTTCACAAAGGCAAAAATAAACTCTCTCTTGAAGAGCTTGAGCGTTATCGCAAGGATAACCGGTGTTTCAAATGCAGTGAACAAGGGCATGCGTACCGCGCTTGTCCCCAAAAGAACAACCACCATGATCCTCCTAGAGCTACCTTGGTCGAAATCCAAGAGGAGGAAACTCACCACAAAGGATCTCCTCTATGCCATGCTTGGGGAAAGGTAAGAGAACATGATGCTTTTATTCTCTTTGACCTCGGTTCTACTCATACAAGCCTACAAGATGGGAGATGTCCTACCCGCCGCAGACGGTGCTTTCAAGGGGCAAGAAGCTTCAGTCACTCCCTTAATCGGGAAATTGAGCCTCCATGTCCAAAGCTATGTGGACAAAGAGTACTTATTTATCTCTCCTCTCAAGCATGAGGATGTAATCCTGGGGGGACCATCGTTTGATCGCATGGCTGCTAATGTCAAATTCCTTGAAAGGAGAATCTCCTTTAAGTTCAGGGAAAAAGAAATGTATATAGATGCTAAGGAAATGGTTAACACTATACCCATTGTACATACAAAAGCTTTCAACAAGTCAATAAAGAGCTCTATCTCCATGTACATGATTTTTGTTAAAGACTCTCAAAATGAACCTAATGTTTTAGCAAAAGAAAATGTACACAATCAAAAGGAATTGGAGTTATCCAATTTTCTCAAGGGGTTTCAAGATGTCTTTATTGACGACATCCCTTGTGAGCTACCTCCTAAACGAGGCAATGATGACCATGCAATTGAACTTCGTCCAAGAAGTTCACCGCCTAACAAACCTCCTTATAGAGTTTCTCAAGCTCAACAAGAGGAGATTATGCGGCAAGTGCATGAGTTAGTTGAGAAGGGCATGGTTAGGCCTAGCTCATCTCCATTTTGTTCTCCTATGCTACTAGTGTAAAAGAAAGACGGCACATATCGTATGTGTGTCGACTACAGAGCACTAAATAGGATCACTATAAAGAATAGGTTTACCGCTCCACGGGTAGAAGACCTATTTGATAAGCTACAAGGGTCCACCTACTTCAGTAGGATTGACCTAAAAAGTGGCTATCATCAAATAAGGATAGTTGATCAAGACATTGTAAAGACCGCATTTCGCGCTATGTTTGGTCTTTACGAATACATTGTCATGCCTTTTGGCTTGACCAATGCACCAGCCACATTCAATCGCTTGATGGGGAAGCTATCCAGGCCTCACCGAACCTTTACTGGAGTGTTCTTTGATAATATCATCATCTACTCTAATTCATTAGACGAACACAAGCAACACCTCCAGGTAATATTTCAAGTTCTAAGAGAGAATAAACTTTATGTTAATTGAAAGAAAAGTGAATTTTTCTTACAAGAGATTCAGTATTTAGGTCACATTATCTCTCAAGATGGCATCCAAATGGATCCATCCAAGTTAGAGGTAATATAAGGATGACCTAAACCAAGGAATCTTCATGAGTTAAGAAGCTTTATAGGTATGTGCGCCTAATATAGACGCTTCATAGAAAAGTTCTTACTAATAGCAGGACCATTACATGACCTAACAAAGAAAAACGTTAGGTACACATGGTCTGCCAAGGAGAGCAATGCTTTTGAAAAGCTTAAAGAAAAGCTTATCGCTCAACCTGTGCTTACATTACCGGATCTCTCAAAGCCATTTGAGGTCCAATGTGATGCTTGTGGTGATTGCCTTGGAGCTGTTTTGCTTCAAGAAGGGCATGCCATAGGCTATGAAAGTCAAAGGCTCGACCCTGTTGAGCAAGCCCTAGGCATATATGAAAAGGAACTCCTTGCAGTTCTACATGGCTTAGACTCATGGAAGCACTATTTATTGGGGACTCCTTTCATTTTGCGAACGGATCACCAAAGTCTTAAGTACTTCATGACGCAAACCAAGATCTCCGACAAACAAATGAGGTGGGCAAATTTTCTTTCGCAATTTCATTTTAATACCGCTCACATTGCTGGCAAGCATAATCAAGTAGCCGATGCACTCTCAAGACGGCCGAGAGTGAATGCGGTTTCCATATCAACTCACAATGATCTATCTTCTATGATAGATGAGTATGCTATTGATCCCAATTTTAGAGATGTGATTTTAGCCCTTGCACTAGGGAAGAAAGAGGAACCATTTACTTTACAAGACGGTTATCTTCTCTATGGCAATAGACTATGCGTTACTAGCTCACCACGTGAGAAAGTAATGTATGAATTTCATGCTCCTCCTTATGCAGGACATAGAGGGATTCAGTCTGCCCTAAAGGGGATTGAAACATATTTCTATTGGCCTACCATGAAAGCAAACATACAAGAGTATGTTCCTAAATGTGTGGTATGCCAAAAGGCGAAGTTTGATAGAGGGAAGCAACTTGGATTGCTTCAACATTTGCCAATCCCTAATTCTCCATGGGAGAGCATATCCATGGATTTTATCTTTGGATTTCCTAAGTCTATCCATGGGAATACGAGAATATGGACGATAGTAGACAGGTTCAGTAAACAAGCTCATTTTATACCTGTCAAAAAGACTATCAAAGCCCATCAAATGGCAACCCTCTTCATTTTACAAATCTTCATGTACCATGGCTTGCCAATGTCCATAGTGTCGGATAGAGATCCTAGAATGACTAGTATATTTTGGAAGGGTCTCTTTGAGAATTTAGGAACAAGGCTAAACTTCTCTTCAGCCTATCACCCGCAAACGGATGGCCAAAGTGAAATAGCTAACCTAACAATTCTCGATCTACTAAAATCCTATGTAATGGAAGTAGATCAAAGATCCCAGTGGGAGAAGTACTTACCCTTAGTGGGGTATGCCTACAATAACACTGTATATACTTCCACGGGAAAAGCACCTTTTGAGGTAATTGAGGAAAGATCAAAAAGTCCCTTGCTACTTAAGGTACACGGGAAGATCTTCGCTGTGCAGATGAGTATAGTCGAGACCTACAAGAATCTTTCCAAAAGATTAAGGACGCTATCTCTATCTCACAGCAAAGAAAAAAGGCTGCTGCTGACAAGCACAGAAGAGCCCAAGCCTTTAAAGAAAATGATTGGGTCTTACTTAAATTTCCCAAGGCTCGTTTAAGGCACATGACGGGCAAGAATCCTACGAGACACCAAAAGTACTATGCTAAGTTAGCAAAAAGATACTATGGTCCCTTCCAGATTTTTAGGCCAATCAATGAGATGGCCTATCAACTCAAGTTGCCCAACCATTGGCTCATACACAATGCTTTCCATGTGAGCCTACGAAAGCCTTATAAAGGAGATCCACCACAAGAACCAACAATTGAAGACCCACCGCAGATCGAGGATCAAGAAGAGGTGCTACAACCCTAGTCCATTCTCCAGCATGAAGAGAAGGTACTAAGAGGCGGTAAGACTATCCGACGATATCTTATTAAGTTTAAGAATTATCCTTTTGAATATTCTAGATGGATGCAAGGCATACAATTAAAGGATAACCGAAACCCTGTCAATGCTTACAATGCTTCCCAAGAGTAAGCAAATGTACAAATGTTAAAAATGAACAAAATTTTTGTCTTATAAGACTCTCTTTTTCTTTATTGTGCACAAAAATGAAGTAGTATGCATGCTTAGATCAAGTTTGCGGAGACGACGTCTCCCAAACACCAAGTAGAGCTTGTCACTCTACTATGGAAGATGATAGGACTAATTTGCAGACATGCTTGCGGAAGCCTCAGGCTCTAAAGCACCAAATGGACTAGTCATCCATTGTGGAACAATGTCGTAGGGTAACATAGGGATCCTCTACCCACTACGAAAAAGGAATAATGAATATGCTTTATCTTCTCTACCCCAATCATAGTCGAGGACGACTATGATTTCAAGAGAGAGATAATGTCATAATAATCAATATCTAATTCTGCTAAATGATTTTCTCATGTTAAACTGATCATTTAATCTGGGAAGTGCCACGAGAGAAAAAGCTAGAATATTGGTTAAGCTAGCAAACCGGCAATAGTAGGGATCCAATAGGGATCCAAAGGGGGGGGGCATCTACAAAAGAGCAATGTGCAACAATGGGCTTAAAAGACCCTAAGGTTCAGCCTATTAAGACTTCCAAAATGCTAAGGTTCCAAAATTCAAAGGTTGTGTCCAAGGGCCAAACACTAGGGAAATTGGATGCTTAGTGTGTGTCACAAAAAGTCTTTATCAATCCCTACATAGGAGGGGGTGAGCCTTGCAAGTAGGGTATTAGAGAGAAACTCACACACACGCACACACACAAGCTCCCTTTACACAAAGAGAATGAGGGACACATGTCACCTCCCTAGCCCAGATGCCCACAAGGTGTACTCAAATCCTATTGGATGGCCATGGAGGTGGACCAATGAGAATTAGGATAGAGTAAATCTAGTTTAATTAATTTAAAAACACTTAATAAAAGAACCAATAAGAATTAAGCTCTCTATAAGACTATTGGACAGTCTCCCAAGGGGACCAATGAGCATTCAACAGCCCAACGGCTTGCCTGATTCCTATTGGCCAGGAGGCAAAGGGGTCCAATGAGAGTTTAGTTGCATTTATTTATTACGTAAAGCTCTCACAAAAGGGAAAAGGGGGACACATTTCTGAAGGCTATCACTTATGCTACTTAATTTCCATTGATTGAGGCTGGAGAGGTCCAATAGGGCTGTAGCATGAGTAATTAGCAAGGGGGGTCGACCAAGAGAGAGAGGGGGCTGATTTTTCAAAGGCATTATCACCTACACACTCATACTAGCTCATGTGTGGAGTAAGAAGACTCTCTCTCCTTCTCAAGCTTTAATGGAAAGCTTATCACCTACTCCAAGCTTGTGAGAAGGGAGGCCTATACCAACAACTCTTGGCTTTGTGATGCAAATCCAACCAAGAGCCAAGCTTCAATGCATCTTCATCTCCTCTACCATGCTAATTACTAAGATAAGCTATGCTAATATGAGTAATTATGTGAGGAAATGTACATATTTCTCGTAAGAATACTCCTTCTTCCTCTCAATCTACTCTCATACCCCGCTAGCTCTCACCATCTTTGTAGGTGTGTGAGGTCTTGGGTCTAAGACCGTGAGGGAATTGCTGTTGTGTTTGATAAGTGTTTTGCTTAGTGCATGAAGTTTCCATCTTCATTGCACTAGCTAGTATTGAAGGAACACAAGAAATTGTATTGTCAAATATCTCTCTTGATGGGAGAAACCATAATACAAAGCCTTTTGGAGGGGGGACCGGCTCCATGCAAATGTGGTCCTCAGCTGTTGTCAATTGCTTAATTTCTCTCTCTTTTGAAGTATTGTTCATGCTATCTAACTAGGTGTTATGCTTTTTGTTTCTTTCTCCACCCAAGCACTCTTGTTAATCTCATTAGGAATCTACTCTAATGAAATACTCACTATGTTCATGTTATTTTCTGCTACACACAAGTTACTAGGCCATTAAATGTTACATTGACAGAAACAACACAATTTGTAAAGTTTTGAGACAATGAAAAGTGTACATTTTTTAAACATTCTTTGAGCGGCACAAAATGTGTCTGTATTAGTCATTTTGAAGAGTACATCATGGTTTGCATGGCATCAAAGCTCATTGCGTGCATAAGGTATGTGACCCAGCTTTCGGTGGAAGCAATTAAGTGAAGTGTGTTTGAGAGGGACTCCTTGCACAATGTTGTTTTCTCCTTGCGTCTTGGAATCTGAGAAGAAGAAAAGAGTTAGTTTTTATGTCTTAATGTATGAAAGACAATCAAAATTCATCCATTTAGTAAGCACCTTTCTATTGTTGAGACTGGATGCATATAATTTCGGCAATAGTGGAAGTTCTTGACATGTAAGATCTACCATGAGCTGTGCAAGAGTTGTGCTTGACATTGTCTCCATCACAGTAAGTAGGCTGTCTCAAAAGTAGAGCTCCATTGATAAAGGTTTGTTCTCGAGGGTAGACTCTGTATCTTGGTGAAGTGGAATAAGCTGCCCACTAAGAAGATGATATCTAAAATAGTAAAATGACACTACAAAATTTTGAGAGCTTATAATGAACTTGCAAATTATGGACTTCTTTTGCAAAATACAGATTTTATCCTGTGAGACTGTTTCCTATCCCAATTATCATCTAAAAAGTCCAAACAGCTCTCAAACTTGCAAATGAACATAGTTGCGGTAGTTCTTATTTGCTCATCAAAGAAGAAATCTACAAACACCTCAAGAGGCATAAATAGTGCGAGCCGAACTATTTTTGTGGCAATTGTATACTTGAGATGGCAAAGACCAATCCTTGCTGTCAAAGGATGGAAGTGACAAAGCAGCTACACGACCCCAACCAAAGAAATTTCTCGGTTCCAAATATGACATATCATAAAAGAAGATTCCATCATTTGCAAGCTCTTTGTGTTGTCTTCCTCGGTACGTTTGCTCACCAATAAATGCATGGAAAGCATAAAAAATCACAACTATGCTCCCAATTGGTTGCCAATTCGTCCTATTCGATGGATAAATATCTGAAACATACCAAAGATGATATCCACCACTTAACCTTTGAATATAATCATGCACTAAGTGAGATGCTCAAAATAACTTACAGCTAGGTCGATACCGTGGAAAACTTGGAAGAGATGTTGGCAACCTTAAGTCTACATGCTAGAAAGCATGTTGTATGAGGACCTCTTTCACCCACTTGCTTTGTGCACACACTTTAAACTCTTTAACTTGTCCCTTGAAAGCCTCCACAAAATCATTGCGTTGCCTTCTGTTCCTCCTCCTAGTTTGCAGTAGTACCCAACTTCCAATATTTATTCGAGATGGTATCCATGCTTGATCATCTGTAGTATAACTTTAAAAAATGCTAACAGAGTCAATGGTAGTGCTAGGCCTTGGAGAAGTAGTCATGGTGTGCACTAGAATACACAGAAAAGTTAGCGCACATATGAAAAAGGGAAGACGTTTGAGAGGGAGTAGAGCTACTCAAAGTCATATTTGGGCAGGAACATAGATACTAGATAGAGTCTTCAATGAAAGTTCTGAAATTCGTCGGTACATAGTTAGTACGACTTATGGCATTTATGCCTTTTAAGCGTGAAATTGTGCAATTTGATGAACAAAAATAATATTTTCTCCCTTTTTTCTAGTAGAGCTTGGCTTCAAAATGTTAGCATCTTCCTCATTGGTCGAGCACCAGTTTCTCTCTAGAACTGAAAGGCCCAAAAGCGAGTCCAACTTTCTCCTAATGGCTAGTTGGCTATGCAATGAATCCTTTGGTTGATCCTTCATCAGACTAGTGGCTCTAGCTTTGGCTAAGTCTAATCTCACTTGCCGTGTTTCATTTACTAGAATTTTCACTGCACTGATTATGGACTCGTCGAGGCCAGATGATGCCTTTTCCTTCTGAGATTTTTCTTGCCATATGCTTTGGTGCCACAATTACAACGCAAAAAATTGGATGATAGGCTGTCAAATGTATTTTTATTGATTATAGTGCTAAAAGAAAAGGTTATAGGTTGTATCATCCACAAACAAAGCGTATTCTGGTTTCACAGGATGTTGTGTTTGTGGAAGATTTTGTTCACCCCTTGCTGTCATGTACTAGAGACAATAATGTAAGTTCACAGGAACTTTATGACACTTTGTTGCCTCTTTTCAGTGGTGGAAGTTTGAATGTAAATTCCAATGAGGCAAATGTACAAATCAGCCTATTATTGATGCAGGTACATGATGCACTTGATGAGGAAAGGACAAAAAATGAGTAGGCTAGACGTAGGCCAAAATGCCTGGTGCATACATTAAATGTACAGATCAACCTATTACTGATGCAGATGTACTTGATGAGAAAAGGACTGAAAATGAGCACGCTAGAGGTAGGCCAAAATGCCTGGTGCATACATTGCATGACAGCAAATTAGATGCACCTTTGTATAGTCACACTCATTTAGGCTCTTGGCATGCATCTTATGCATCAGATTGTTATGCTTGGTTGTGTCTAGCTTACATGATGTTGAGGAGCCTCTTTCTTTTGATGAAGCAGAAAATTCAAAAGATTGGATGGTTGCCATGCAATCCAAATATGATGCACTTATAGAAAATGACACATGGAATTTATGTGTTTTGCCTCCTGTCAAAAAGGCCATTGGTACAAAGTGGGTTTACAAGTTTAAGCGCAAGCCAGATGGTGAGATTGATCGCTATAAGATTCGAATTGTTGCAAAGGGTTTTGCGCAACAAAAAGGCATAGATTATGAAGAGACTTTTGCTCCGACTTGTCGTATGACTACTGTGCATTTTTTGTGTGCATTGGCATCTCATTTTGGTTGGGATGTACATCAATTAGACATTGTTACTGCTTTCTTGAATGGTGACGTATTTGAGGAAGTTTATGTCACGCAGCCTCGTGGTTTAAGAAAGGACAAGAGGATAAAGTGTGCAAATGTAACAAAGCTTTGTATGGGTTGAAGAAATATCCTCGTGCTTGGTATGAGAAGGCTGACACTCATTTGGTCAAACGAGGCTTTCGTAATAGTCCGACAGAAAGCACATTGTATGTAAAGCGTGAGGGTGATGTACTTCTCATTGTGGTTCTCTACGTGGATAATTTGTTGGTCATTCGACCAAATGAGATACATATTGCTAAAATATTTATCTCACCATTTCTAGGGTCCTGGAGTGCAAAAAATGCCAAAAAGGGGGTGGCCACAAGGGCGCGGAGATGAACCATCCAGGACTTCTGTCTGGGCCATCTGTGCACCCTTGTGGCCACCTCCTTTTTTGAATTTTTTGGCCTTGTATGCCCTCCAAGATACCAAAAAATGTTAATATTTAGTGAAAGCATATGTTTATGCAACATGACAGTATAAATTCCACTTCTTTCTTATATTGAGTTGTTGCTTTAAGCAAAAAGGACACCACTTATTGAAACACATCACCAATTTCAGTAATATTTACAAGATTGAGAGATCACAATTGAAAAGAACGTACAAGATAGAGAGGCAACTCAAAATATATTTTATTACTTTTAAAAAGTTGAATTTACATCATACATTTGAGGAGCTCATAATTTTATTTGCCATTTCCTGGCGCCTCTCTTGCACGTAAGGCAACTCCTCAGCCAAGAGGGAGTGCGCTATCGCCGCCTGAGGGTCAGTTGAGCCAACGAAAGCATGTATCCCTATCTGGGTAAGCACTTTGCCATGGAAACCGGTGCCAAATGCTATGCATACAAGGGATCTACACACTAGGAACACAAGATGTGCAATTTGAGCAATGGTGCACAAACACAAAACCTTTCTCAGAGCTTTCAATGACCATGTCATGAAATGGACTTGGGAAGTAAATTCATTATGTACAATGGCAACATCGCCAGGGGGGAGTTGTCCTATGTAATGTGCATGGGAAGACTGAGGTCCAAAGACCGTCCTGCCTGCCACCCGTCCTTGCTACAGAGTCATCAACCTCCAGGACTTCTTGTCATAAATGAGTCTAAGAAAAAGACAATGAAGGGTAGAAAAAACAACATGGAAATTAGGATAGAGTTTACCTCTTGCTTATTGACGTCCTCCTCCCTGTTGCCCTTTCCACCCAAGTTGACACTTGATTTGATTGCATCTACGATCTTTGGATCATCAAAGGGGGGGTTCTGCTGTGGAGTAGGAGTCCTAGCGGCCACAACCTTGGCTTATGTGGCCTATAATTATTCCTCCACCACGTGCAACTGCTCTACTGCTAGGACCTTTGCACACACAATTGCAATAGTGTCAGTAACAGAGTCCCCAAGTGGTAAGAGCTTGCTTTCAAGGGCATATGGCACATTGTCTAAGGGAAAATGGGCACTAGTGCATAGAATGCTCAAGCACTCATCCATGCATAGAACAATTCATCCCCATCCACTATCACCAAGGAGAAGCGACTGATTTCTACCTCTAGGATAGCCTCATCCATCAGTGGCACATCCACTAGTCACTAGTGCCCGCAACAATGATGGATTTCTCAACCACTTCCTCAAGCCCCCCTGAGATACTCGAGCCAAAGTGCCTGGCCTTCAGCTGCAAGGTTCATGGGGACACCCTCCTACTCCTTGGCGTCCTTGATAAAGGACCCATCCTGAAGGTGTGGTAGGAGAAGCTCCTCGAAATCAGGTTCCTCACTCACAAAGAAGATGAATGTTGCCAGCCAAGAAAGGTACTCCACCCCCAACTTGCGCTTCTTGATCATTGGCACCCCTGGGGCTTGCTGGTCCAAAAAATGGCTTGCATCGGTGGTAATTTCTTGGAACCGTCTCAACCGCTTGGAGAATGGGTGATCCCCTTTGTGTACGTAACACAAGAGATTGCGAGGCACCCAGATTCGTGCATGTGGGGAGATAGATACGGAATATTTTATGATGTGTCCCTCCATGAACGCTGAAATCTTGGCAAATGCGTCCATGTGGAGGGCAATTGTGGCATCAAGGTCAGGGAGACGAGTAAAGAAGGTGTGGAGGTCTAACTTCCCCTTGTAGTTGGTGTCCTCAAGGAAGAGGGTGCAGCGTGACAAAAGGGTGGATGTGGGTGCAGATGCAGAGACTGTGGAGGCGTCCATATCTAGCCCGGGGTGCAGACAGAGAGTGGAGAAGCTCAAGGGTTGCGAAAGTGAAAGTTTGAATGAGTTATGAAGCCCCCCTTTTATAATGGTCTCTTTTTTAAAGAAGACACTTTTCCACAAAAAAAAAGGCACTTTCACAAAAAATGAACTTTCATCTCAATGTGATGGTTCGATTTCAATAATAGCTAAAGATGGTTCTAAAACAAGTTGCAAGATGGCTATTGTAGAGTGAAAAATCATATTCAAAGTCTTAAATTTGCCAAAGCAAATCATATTGATTACATAGGGGATTGTTTCCAAAACTGCAAGAGTTCCAAGAGTGATATCATAGTTCCATCCATGCCCCAATCCTCGTGGACCTTCAATTTTTCTTCCATTCTCTTCCCAATCTATGTACATTCATTGCAATAAGTAGCCAATGATCATCAAACTATGATGGAGTGAAAATGTGGTGAAAGGATTCTCACCTTGTGACCTTGTAAACGAAATTGCACTTGTGGAAGGTCCTCAAAACCCATAATAGCCAAATGCTCTCGCACATTATTGAGAGCCCAATGCTTGTTCACTTGAACAGTCTCCAAAGCCTCGTTGGGCATCCTCATTGCAATGTCAAAGCTTGCAATAGCGCCATTTACACTTTGTAAGGGAGTCCACACTCCAAGCTTGCACATCCAACGATCATAGTATGTACAAGGAGGTGCGGGGTTTTAAATAGCGCATCCCAATACCTGAAGCTCCAACCTTACAACAATACCTATCCCCATTGTGCATGCCCTCCACAAAACCCCACTCCTCGTCTAAAAGCCTCTCTAAATCCCCATAATGCACATCTTTACATACAAGCATTGCGGTAGTCTCCACAAATCCAAACTCTCTAAACATATGCACGAAACAATGAATAGGCAAACACAGACTCAAGCCCACCGACTTAGAAGCTTTAGAATATTTCAAGGAGTTTTGAACATCTATTATCATTTTTTGCTTGAAAGATGCTACAGACCATAAATCTGGATGTGGCTACTCCATACTTAATAAGGATGATACTTTGATGGGTCAAGCTTTCCAAACCCTTGTGTAGAAGTAGGCACAATATAGGAGTGAGAATAGAATCTTTGAACCAGTTTAATTGGGCAAAGTTGTGCAAAAATTGTTACTCCAATATTTGCATGTATAGCACTGAATGTGCCGAAGAGGCTATGTAGTGGCTTCTCCTCCACCAATGTGGATGGAAATATGACTATAAATGCATGGCAAATTTTAAGTATGAATCCATAAAAACATTCCACTGTGATTTCACACCTAGCTTTGTATTCTCAAAACATGTACTTCCAATATGTTGGAAATCGAGTTGGTTGTTGCAATTGCATGCTTGACATTGAGAAAACATGTTCCACAATGGCTACAGTCCCCTTGTCTTTGCAATTCTTGAAGCCAAGGAGCTTTCCTTTCCAATGATGATCCAAGTTTTCACAATTTCGCACACGATGAGGGCCAATAGCAGATGGTTGCATGTATACCCAATCACCTTTGGTGAACTCTTGTGGCACCTACTCATCATCTATACCTCCTGTGTTGTGGCATGCAAGTGCTGTGACCTCATCCTTTGGCCGCCTTTGCGGAGTAGACCTAGCCATGGGTGAACAAAGAAAATTAGGAGGAGGAGGAGGACCTTGCTTGTTGCTACAATGTAGGTGGGAGAAAGTGAATGAATTTTCTTGGTGTGCCAATGAGAGGTGGTAGTCACAGAGGGGGAGAGGAGTGTTGTGGCAATCAAGATAGGAGAAGGTGGATATCCGTTGCTTGGTGTGGCAATGGGAGGTGGAAGGGGTGGAGAGAGGAGATTCCTTGTTGCAGCGATGGAGATGGTGTAGAGAGAGAGTATTGGAGTAGAGGGTGTGTGACGGTTGCAACCAAGGAGGGGTTGGAAAAGACGTTCTAGAGAGAGAAAAACACTTTTTGACCGAGGAATAGTTTTGGAGGGGCTTTGGATAGTAAAAAATGAAGTTTCAAAAGTTTTTGAAAAAATTGAATTCTAGGGGTTTTGGGTGCACGTTTTGAATGTTGGAGGTAAAAAAATGCTTTTTTGACCATAATATAGGTTTAGTGGGGTTTTAAGAAGATAAGATTAATTTTGAAAAAAATTAAAATTTTAGGATTTTTTCAAAACCAGATAAGAAAGGAGTGAAGTTGGAGGTTCCAGGTGGCCCACCCCCCACCTTCTCACTAGGTAAGAGGCCATTAAGAAGTGTAAGACTACCTTGTCCCCCTACTTTTTTGAGGGCATAGAGTGTGTCCACCACCCTCTTCTCATTGGCTGGCCTCTAATTAACTTTAATCTTAAAGGTCCCCTAGAGGGTTCATATTTTTCTTAATGGTACTTGTGCTGGTCTCATTTTCTTTTGAGCCACTTGTCCCATCTACTTTCATCGCTTCAAGATTCGTCAATGTAATCATTAAGAAGTCCTTTTCCTTCTTAAAATGGTGAATCCTAATTCCATAGTTATTTCATACATGCCCATAAGCCTTGCAATACGTGCATTGTGAGCATTCATAAGATCTATGGTCTCTCCATTTGCATTTTGAACACAAGATCTCCACCTTTTTTACTGACAACCTTGTCTTAGCCATTTCAACAATTTGTTTTGACATTTCTTCTAGCTTTCTTATCCACAACCCCTTCTTCTTGCCTTTTCCTTTTTCATCTAACCCACTCTCAGATAAGCTGGAATTTGTATTGGAATCCGACCTTTAGTCAATGTCTCACTAACAATAGAATCCCTCTTCTTATGGCTCTTTTCCTTTTTAGCTTGTTGTTCTAGTTCAAGCGCTCTTTGAACTAGGTCGTTGAATTCCTTTGTGAGGGATGGAACCTCTTGTTCTCTTAACTTCTTACTTTTAAAGCCATTAAGGAATCAACCTCTCATCCTCTTCTTTGATGGAGGTTCCTGTAGTTATCTTGTCAACTTCTTAATCTTCTCTACATAACTTATGACTGACAACTTGCCTTGCTTTATCTTATCCAGCTAGCACATTATGTATTCATCTCCTCTTTTATCATAATACTCTATGCAAAATACTTTGGTTAACTTATTGTATGATCTAAGCAGAGTGACTGAATAATTGGAGTACCACTTTTTGGCTGCCTCCTTCAATGTTTGAGGAAAATAGTCTCCCCATTCATCCTCATCGATATCCTTTAGCTCGGTATACTATTTGAAAGCTTGGATATCTACGGTTGGATCGTCTTCCTTTCCCCATTTGAAGACTAAAAATGAGATTTTCAGGTCAGTAGAATGTTAATGGTGACTAGTTTTGGTTTTGTGAGCTGGCTTCCTATCTTTGGATTTTCTTTTACAATCATGATCTGTATCATCTTTTCAATCCTCATTATCATCAGTCTTAGTCATTGTGTCTTCTTGAGGTTTCCTTATTGATTCATGCCTCGTTGATCGATGACTTTGTATGTTGCCCTCACTATCCTCAATATGTTTCCTACCTTGATGAGATCCATGCGATTGAGTCCATTGTTCCGCTCTCTTTGCACGTCTTCTCCTTGAATGGTTCGAACGTTGAGAATCCCTTGATTCATAAGCTGTTCGTAGCATCGAGGCACATCGATTTCATTCCCAGGTTCTCCCCCAATATCAAAGCCTCATTGTGACTCTTCATGGATAGTGCAGACACGGTCTAGGTCATCCTCTCCATGTTGCCCTCATGGTGTGCCTAAAGCCTATTGGTTGGCCTCTCAAGGGGTCCAACAATAATTTACCTGATCAAACTAATTGTGTATGCATTTGTCAAGTCCTCTCTGTCAAAGGGGAAAGGGGGACACTTGTCCTCAGGCTAGCATGGTTGCTTGATATGCACTCTGCATGTGATTGGCTAAGCTTGTAGGGGTCCAATCAATTTGAAGCTTGAGCTACAATGAGGGTTCGACCAAGGAAGCTAGGGGCTTGCTTGTAGGGTATACTCTCCCCCCCCCCCCCCCCCCCCCCCCCCCCCCCCACACACACACACACACACACACTCATTGTGTGAAGTGCAAAGTGCAAGAGCTCCATCTCCTTCTCCGAGCTTGTTGAGAAGTTGAGAGCCTACACCAACACTCTTGGCTATGGAATGCAAATCCAACCAAGAGCCATGCTCCAATGCTTAAGCTTTCCATCTTATTCATCATCATTATTATGATATTATGCTATACTATGAAAGAAGAGTGATGATAAGTGAGGAACTATCTCTTTCTCTATGGTAGTTCTTCTTCCTCTTCCCTACCCCCATTCCCCGCTAGCTCTCTCCACCCACGAAGGTGTTTGAGGCCTTGGGACTGAGGCCGGGGATGGTTAATGCTTTTACAAATTTTATGTTATGCTCGTGATGCATGAAGCTTTTCATCTTCATTGCATCACCTAGGTCACAATGAACACAAAGATTGTATTGTACCAAGTCTCTCTTTATGGGAGAATCTATAATACAAAAGCCTATTGGAGGGGGGATCTTCGGCTCCAAATAAATCTGGTCCTCAACTATTGTCATGCTCTCTAATTATCTCTCTTGAGAAAGTATTGTTCATGCCAAGTTAATTAAGTCTAATGGTTATGTTGCTACCGCTAATTAAGTTCACCGTCTATGTTCTCAAAGTAGTCTCATGAAAATTCTCACTCTAATTCTCTTTATTCCGCTATCCTCAAAGTTCATAGGCTATTTCCATTACATTGGTATCAATGCTATTGGTTTCTCTTTTCTTACTTAAGAAGAGAGGTCCTTAAGTTGTCCATGAAAGTTTGGACCTGTTCATTGCAATAGGGTAAGTGGGACACATATCTTTTATCTTGGTTGAAAAGGACTTAGTTGGAGACACACTGGGAACTATAGTCTTAATAATGGAGTCTCTCGGGGCTTGCCTTTGGCTTAACCATTATTGAGTTACTAGCAAGCTCAACAGGAACCATAATCAACCGGGCAATGTTAGACCCTGTCCACTAGTCTTTGCAATCAATAGTGTCGAAAGCACGGGTGTGGCTTCTTGAGAACCAATTTTCAAAGGTAAAGAAGAGCAGCGACTAACGTTTTTAAGGGTACCAAAGCAGAAATAATTTATACATAAATTTAATTAGCATGGTTGACAATAATCAAGAGAGTAGAATGATTATTGACAACTTTGATTTTGCACATGAATGTGCTAATGATGATGCCCCCATGTTTGTTAATTATCTTGTTACTAGGTCGCAACAAGCTATGGGAAACCTTGCTTTGCAAGATGAATTTACTCAACAACTTCGCGCTTATGGGATTTCCCTTCCTCTCCAAGAGGAGAGAGAGCTTAGGAGGCCTCTTGATAAGACTCCCATAAGAAAACTCTCTCCCATGAGAGAGGAGGAATCCAAAGAATGAGAAAGAAGAGAATCACTAAGTTTCTTTGAAGATGTGGCTCCACAAAGATGGCGGTCTAGACGATCCCAACTTCTCTCAAGAGAAAACGCCCCACCCATAGTCCTTCTCTACGTCACTCCAAAAGGAAAGAGAGGAAACAAAGGAAGAAAAAGGCAAGAAAGAGGTCACCCTCTTCTCGTTCTTCTTCACCTTTCTCCTCTTCCAATGAAAGCAACAACTATTCTCCTAGAGAATACAAGAGGAGAGGACATCGCAAATCCTACCCTACATGGCAAAGGTCACAAAAGCTCAAGAAATTCAAAGAGGGAGGAAAGAATATCTCTTTTCTCACCTATGATGGCACCTTTGGTGCTACCGACAAGGTATTGGCCTTCAATCAACAATTCAACGCGGCCTTTGGAGACGAGGGCTTCACAAAGTCCTCCAAGGTACACCATCTAGCTATACACTTCCAGAAATCTGCTCATCAATGGTGGGCTAGTCTTTGTGGCAATGGCGAGGCCCCAAAGACACGGAAAACTCGTAGAGTTTTCATCATGAAGCAATTCCTTGCAAGCGATGCAAAGGACAAAGTGCTTACCAAATGGCGAAGTCTTAACACTAGAATGGTAACCTAACAGGACATAAAAGTGTCCTTTCAGGGTTTTGGGAAAAAATTCCAAAACCATAGTAGATCCACTCATTTTGAAAAATCCTTTCATGAGCTTATAGTTCAGTAACTACTACATATGGAAAAATTGAGAAACTTGTAATTTTTCTCATCCCTTGGTCACTACAAGCCTCCAAAGTTGATGGACCAGTGCATTTTGCCCAAAACAGCAATTTCTTACGGTTGATTGCATATAAATAAGAGTGGAGATTTTTGTAGGACATGAGATAAAATGCCCCGTTAACTTCAATGGGTTGGTGACCAAAACATATGGTTGCTTTTACCTGACTTATTTTTTTGGGGCAAAAAAAATAGGTACAAAAAAGTTGCATTTTTGCCATTCTGCGGACCTATCATCAAAGTTTCTATAGTCACGCTCGATACTATATACATGTTTTCTTAGTTCCCTTTGGGCCTCTGGATTCAAAAGGAGCCATGGAGGATGTCAAAAGGATAATGGATATCTTACAATTGGAACCTTGGGGGCAATGATAAAGTGCTAAATACAGCAAACATGAAAAAACTGGGTTTAGCATTATGACCTCTAGAAACCCATAGAAACTACTCAATATCTAGCCAAGTTTGTAGTCTATGATTAGATATGGTTACTACCTACAAAATACACACAATTGGCCTAAGAAACTAGCAATATTGAGAAAGTTATACTTGCTACTCTAAAATGTATCAGCAATCAAAAAACTCAACCATCATCATATACTATGCTATATAGCATATTAGGTCCCCCAAAACTCAAGGAAGATTAGCTTTATGTTATACATTACACTTACACAAGAAATCCACCAAAAAAATCATAAAAGTGCTAATTTTGGCCAAAAAACAAGATTATGCAATTCTTGTAAATTGGTCATAACTTTCAATTTTAACACTTAGCTCTCCCTACAAGCATCAAAACATGTTGAGAACTATGAAGGCCTAACCTCTAGCCATCTAAACCTCACAAACATGAAGTTTAAAGTGGTATAGTTTCCAAAAATTGAAAAAAAGCCAAAAACAGGACCCGTTTTTTCACACAGTTTAGGTTCAGAAATGTTGTGCAAGAGTAAGGTTAATGGTGAGATCGATAGTAAAAAAAAAATGCTAAGTTTTTTTCAGCTCATAAGGCAACTTTGTGGATATATAGCACCTAGAAATTCATTTTCATACTCTTCAAATAATTCAAGCAAAATGGTCACTTAATAGGACACAAAAGTGTCCAAGGACATAAAAGTGTCCTGTTACCATTCTAGTGTTAAGGTTCTCTCCAACGAGTCTATCCTCAAATATGTGGACAAGATTTGGGATTTACATCTCAAGGCTACCATCTTTCAAAAGATAGACGTCACCCAACAAAAGCAACTTATTCTGTGCGGGATTACTTGAAGAAATGGCCAAGTATGTCAACTCTCAACGGCGTGGTTCTATTGTTGAGTAATGCACCACACTATGGTTGCTTCACACATAAATTTTCAAAAAGGGGCTAAAAGGAATGTCAAGCCCATAGAAAATAAAGATCGATATGATGCAAAGGGGACGAACTATGCCCAAAACTCTTCCAAAGGAAATTCCAACAACAACAACACTCTGTCCAAGGAGAAGGGAGTTTACAAAGGTAAAAATAAACTCTTTCTTGAAGAGCTAGAAGATTTTTGTAAGGACCACAAATGTTTTAAGTGTGGGAAGCAAGGACATGGCTATCATTCTTGCCCCAAAAGAAATGCCCACAATGAGATCTAGAGCTTCCACAATCGAAGCTCCAAAAAAGGATTCTCATTGCAAAGGATCACCTCTCTCCTATGCTTGGGGAAAGGTAAGGGAGCATGATTCCTTCATTCTATTTGACCCTGGCTCTACTCACAACTTCATATCAACGGAGTTGGCCACTAAATTGGGCATCAAGCTTTTGGGATATGAGATATTCGCTCATGGAGCTTTCAAGGGAAAACAAGCCTCCATTACTCTCTTGATTGGGAAGCTGAGGCTCCATGTCCAAAGCTACGTCGGCAAAGAAGACCTTTTTATCTCTCCTCTCCAACATGAGGATGTTATCCTAGGGGTACCGTGGTTCAACCGCATGGCTGCCAACATGAAGTTCCCTGAAAGGAGAATCTACTTCACCTACAAAGAAAAGAGCATGTATATAGATGCTAATGAGTCCGATCGTACTATACCACTTGTAAATTCACATGTTTTTGATAAATTAATGAAAATCTCAGTTTCCTTGTACATGATTCTTGTCAAAGAGTCTCTAAATTATGCTATTGTTTTAACAAAGCTAAGTGTTAGGAATAAAGACCGTGTTCTGTACAATGAAGTTCCCTGAAAGGAGAATCTACTTCACCTACAAAGAAAAGAGCATGTATATATATGCTAATGAGTCCGATCGTACTATACCACTTGTAAATTCACATGTTTTTGATAAATTAATGAAAATCTCAGTTTCCTTGTACATGATTCTTGTCAAAGAGTCTCTAAATTATGCTATTGTTTTAACAAAGCTAAGTGTTAGGAATAAAGACCGTGTTCTGTACAATGTTTGGTCTTTATGAATATCTTTTCATGCCTTTTGGTTTGACAAATGCTCCAGCCACGTTCAATCATTTGATGGAGAAAATATCTAGACCCTACTGCAAGTTCACTAGAGTAATCTTTGATGATATCATCATCTACTCCAAGTCCATGGAGGAGCACAAGCAACATCTCTAGGTGATATTCAAGCCTTGAGGGAAAAACAAGCTTTTTATCGATCAAAAGAAGAGTGAATTCTTCCTTCAAGAGATCCAATACTTAGGTCATATTATCTCTCAGGATGGTATCTGTATGGATCCATCTAAGTTAGAGGTAATAAAACGCATGGCCTAATCCAAGGAATCTACATGAGCTAAGAAGCTTTATCGGTATGTGTGCATACTATAGACGCTTCATAGCAAAATTCTCTCAAATAGCAAGACCATTACATGACTTAACAAAGAAGAATGTTAAGTACTCATGGACTGCTAAAGAACAAATTTCTTTCGACAAGCTCAAAGAGAAGCTTACCTCCCAACCAATCCTTATGTTTTTGGGTCTCTCCAAAGCCATTTGAGGTCCAATGTGATGCTTGTGGTGATTGCCTTGGAGCAATCTTGCTTCAATAAGGGCATGCCATATCATATGAGAGTCAAAGGCTCAATGCCGATGAACGGGTCTTGCACATATATGAAAAAGAGCTTTTAGTTTTTCTACATGTCATAGACACATGGAAGCACTATTTATTGGGGAATCCATTTATTTTGCGAACAGATCATCAAAGTCTCAAGTACTTCATGACGCAAAACAAGATCTCCCACAAACAAATGAGGTGGACAAATTTTCTTTCGCAATTTTATTTTCACATTGCTTACATTGTTGATAAGCACAATCAAGTGGCCGATGCACTTTCATGATGACCACGAGTCAATGCGATGTCTATAGCAACTCACAATGATCTATCTTCTATGATAGATGAATGTGCTACAGACCCTGACTTTAAAGATATAATGTTAGCCCTTGCATTAGGGAAGAAAGAAGAACCATTCATATTGCAGGATGGTTATCTTCTCCATGGAAATAGGCTATGTGTTACCCACTTCCTTCGTGAGAAAATCATGTATGAATCCCATGCTCCTCCCTATGCAGGGCATAGAGGCATTCAACCTACTCTTCGAGGAGTAGAGACGTACTTATAGTGGTCTACCATGAAAGTAGATATACTAGAGTATGTTTCAAAATGTGTGGTATGCCAAAAGACCAAGTATGATAGAAGGAAGCTACCTAGGTTACTGCAGCCATTTCCAATCCCTAATTCACCATGGGAGAGTATTTCCATGGATTTTTTCTTTGGATTACCGAAGTCTATCCATGGGAATATGGACAACAGTCGACAGGTTTAGCAAGCAAGCACACTTTATTCCTGTCAAAAAGACTATTAAGTCACACCAAATGGAAACTCTCTTCATATCTCATATTTTCAAACACCATGTATTGCCAACATCCATCATGTCAAATAGAGATCCTAGAATGATCAGTAATTTTTGGAAAGGTCTCTTTAAAAATCTAGGTACAAGATTGAATTTCTCTTTGGCCTATCACCCACAAACGGATGGCCAAAGTGAGATAGCCAATCTTACGATTCTCAATCTACTAAAGACTTATGCTACAGAAGTAGATCAACACTCAAAATGGGAGAAGTACTTACCCTTGCAGAGTATGCCTACAATAATAATGTCCATACTACTACGGGAAAGGCACCTTTTGAGATCATAGTGGGAAGCCCTTGCTACTTAAAGTACATGGGAAGATCTTCGTTGCTGATGAGTATAGCCGTGACCTACAAGAATCTTTCCAAAAGATTAAGGAGGCTGTATCCATCTCTCAACAAAGGCAAAGGGCTACTGCTGATAAGCACAAAAGGGCCTTAACATTCAAAGAGAAAGATTGGGTCTTACTCAAGTTTCCCAAGGCTCGATTAAGGCAAACGATGGGCAAACACCCTATGTTCCATCAAAAGTACTATGATAAACTAGCAAAAAAATACTATGGTCCTTTTCAAATCTTGAAACCAATCAATGACATAGCTTATCAACTCAAGTTACCCAACCATTGGCTCATACACAAATCTTTTAATGTGAACCTACTTAAGACCTACAAAGGAGAGCCACCAAGTGAACCAATTATTGAAGACCCCCCAAAAATCGAAGACCAAGAAGAGGTGCTACAACCCGAAGCTATCCTTCGGCATGAAGACAAGGTACTATGACATGGTAAGATTATCCGACGGTATCTTATTAAGCTAAAAAATTATCCTTTTGAAGATGCTAGATGGATGCAAGAAATACATCTTAAGGATAGTATGAACCTTGTCAATGCTTATAATGCTACATTAGAGTAAGAAAATGTACATGTTTCTTGTAAATGATCAATGTTTTTGTCTTATAATACTAAATCTCTTTTTCTTGTGCACGAATTTAAATAGTATGCACGCTTAGAATCATGTTATGTTGACAACGTCTCTCAAACACCAAGTAGAAATTGTCACTCTACTTTGGAACTATGATATGGACTCAAGAGCAGATATGCTTGCGACAGCTAAGTCTCCCAATCCCCAAATGGATTAGTAATCTATCTTGGAATGATGTGGTGGGGTAAAAAGGGATCCTCTACCAGCTAAGATTATCTAGCCAACCCAAATGATTTTCTCTTATTAAAATGATCATTTAATGTGGGAGAATAAACGGGAACAAGTGTTAGAATATAGACATGTGCTTATAGATCTATCTCAACACGGGGCCCAAGGTTAAAGGGATCCAAATGAGAGATGGTCTGTCAAAGAGAAAGGCTAGCTAATGGAGATTAAAGACCTTAGGGTTAGCTTCATTAAAGACCTCCAAAGGTTAGTGTTAAAATGTCCTTAGACCTTAGGCAAGCTAGGGTTGTGCTTGAAGTGGGAACCCGGTCCAAGCTTGAGGTGCTTGTCGTGCTTACTGACTAAGGTGCTTGAGGTGCTTTATGACTAAGGTGCAAAGGTGCTCCATGACTAAGGTGCTTGAGGTGCTTAAGGTGTTCAAAAAGTCAAAAAGTATCCCTACTCATGGGGGGCGAGCCCTTATTGTAGGGACACGAGAGAGAATACACACACCCTCACACAAGGCAAGCCTAGTCTAAAGAAGAAACAAGGACACATGTCAAGTTCCTCTCCATGTTGCCCTCATGGTGTGCCTAAAGCCTATTGGTTGGCACTCTAGCTAATTAAATTAATTGTGTATGCATTTATCAAGTCCTCTCTCATAAAGGGGAAAGGGAGACACTTGTCCTAAGGCTAGCATGGTTGCTTGATATGCACTTTGCATGTGATTGGCTAAGCTTGTAGGGGTCCAATCAATTTGAAGCTTGAGCTACAATGAGGGGTCGACCAAGGAAGCTAGGAGCTTGCTTGCAAGGTATAACCCCCCCCCCCCCCCCCCCCCCCCCCCCCCCCCCCCCACACACACACACACACACACACATTCATTGTGTGAAGTGCAAAGTAAAAGAGCTCAATCTCCTTCTCCAAGCTTGTTGAGAAGTTGAGACCTACACCCAGCACTCTTGGCTATGGAATGAAAATCCAACCAAGAGCCATGCTCCAATGCTTAAGCTTGCCATATTCTTCATCATCATTATTATGGTATCATGCTATGCTATGCAAGAAGAGTGATGATAAGTGAGGAACTGTCTTTCTCATATGTTACTTCTTCTTCCTCTTCCCTACCTTCATTCCCCGCTAGCTCTCTCCACCTTCGAAGGTGTTTGAGGCCTTAGGACTAAGGCCGGGGATAGTTAATGCTTTTAGAAAGTTTATGTTATGCTTGTGATATGGATGAAGCTTTCCATCTTCATTGCATCACCTAGGTCACAAGGAACACAAAGATTATATTGTACCAAATCTCTCTATTATGGGAGAATCTATAATACAAAAGCCTATTGGAGGGGGGACCAACTCCACATAATTCCGGTCCTCAATTGTTATCATGTTCTCTAATTCTCTCTCTTGCAAAAGTATTGTTCATGCCAAGTTAATTAAGTCAAATGGTTATGTTGCTACAGCTAATTAAGTTCACCCTCTATGTTCTCAAAGTAATAAAAATGCTCTCTCTAATTCTCTTAATTCTGTTGTCCTCGAAGTTCATAGAACATTTCCATTACAGGTCCAAGGTACTAAGCAATGAAAGTGAGAAGTTCCTAAAAATGAGTAGTAAGCCCCTATTTATAGCCATCGAGATGGATCTCTAATCGATTGTGTACCGTATCAGTTACCGCAATAAGTGGCATGGGTAACTACCAGCCCAACCGCCCATTTGAATATTTGTATGGAGGTTGTTCCCATTGTTTACAATGTGTCATGCGAAGAGGTGGCGGCTGAAGAGACAGGTGGCCCATCAATAGAGATAGAAGATGAACCAGTCGTGTTAATCGGACCATCCGATGATGAGGAAAGAAAAGAGATTATGGGCCCGTTTGATGAGGTGCACAATAAACCAGAGTTACTCGCTAGTCCTGCTTTGGAGAAGCCGAATGAAACCTGCCGGCCTGACTCAAATACAAGTGGTGCTTAGGACCTTAAGGTCAATTGACCTTATCAGCCATGTTGCTAAGGTTTCGGGTTCTACTACCAACACTGTCATTTTTCTTATTTTAAATAAAATTTGTGATTCTATCTGTTCTTCCTATCGGCATTATGCTCTTTTTGCAATGGCTTAGCGGTCAAGGGGGTGCCGTGGCAATGCTCTCTCCTTGGTGGCAAACCCAAGTCAGCCTGGGGGGGAGGGGGATGAAGTCCATAACATCAAGTTACTTTTGTTACAATTGTCACACATGAAGCACAATTTATTCTCCCTATGTTGCCTTATTCATGCTTGAAACTTCACCCATTTTAGCATGAGCACCAAGTTCTTAGCAAAAGATAGTGACGATACTTATCTTTACCATTTTTGCAAGCTTGAAAGAACTCATATTGTGTAGATCATTTTCTCTCCTCTGTTCGCAAGAAGGCGATGGCAAAATTTGGAAGATAACAAATACTCTGAGCACAAGGATGAAGGTGGCTGCAAGATCAAGTGTAACCCATTTTCATGGTCGAGTGTGCAGTGTGACAATGTGTCCCAAAGAGTTGCTAATGTGAAATCTCCACTCTATGTGCTAAACATGGCTAACTAGGGTTGGACGACTAACAAAATTTGTGAATCACAAAAAACGCAATTCCAACTCAACGTCTAAAGTATAAGTGAACTAAAGAAGTGAATCAAATTGAAATGAGAAAAAGATGGGCTCATGGTGCTTAATGTCGCTCTTTTTTTTAATGTGGACAACTATGATGATTTTCTAAGAAAGATTCATCAAAATTCAACAATTGAGGATTTTTTTTTTTGGCAAGACCGCATTCCTTTTAAATGAATCTGTCAAATGACCGTAGGACTTACAAAATCATCCTTACATCTATAGATATAGTGTAAAGAAATGGAACTATAATTTCATGGACTAATAGTAGTGTAACAATTTACACACATGGCACAAAAAATAGCACTAAATCAAATTACGCTGTTCAGCATGTGCAGGATTGATGTGCAAGACGCCCTTTGCAACATATGGCCGATAAGAAACTTACATTCAAGTATCCATTAGGAAGGCATGATAGTTCAAACCACAAAGTCTTCACACACAATTTAATCTTTTGGTTAGGTTAATTGACAATCAAGGCTTTCCAACGTGCTCTTAGCTACATATTTTGTGTGGCCACTGACTCTTAGCTCCCAAAAGTGAGCACTACTTGCATAGAATGCCTACTTTTAAGCAATCCAAATCTTCACAACCTGTCCGAAGTGGACAAACATACCTCAGATTTCAGAAAAGCATGTGGAACCGTGTCTAACAATGGCCTACACGATCTATTATCAAGTGGATTTTCTCCATTCGGAGACACGCTTCAAATTTAATGAGGCCACCATGAATCCTTTGGATCACCTATCAAGAGAGCATTATTGTCAGTCTAATGTTAAATTCAACATGTACACATGTACCTTATCTTTAAACTGAGAGTTCCTGTATCATTAAATCTGAAATGCATTTTCAGCCCACATACTCTGACATAAAAACTTCCTAGATTCAGATTTGCCTGAATTCTTGAACTTCTAAGGCCCATAACCACATGCATGCACTTTAACTCGATCATTATTGATGTCTCTGTCTGGGTAGTACAAGCCTTTGCCTGGTTTACTTGCAAAGGTTGTCAAAGCCATCAACAATTATGACTTGACATGTACATACTTCATCCCATTTTTTGGTCCAAACATGATCGGGTTCAAGTTTACGGTGGCAAATTGCAATAGATCTTCGCCAAGTTCTCTCTCAACCATCAGCATACAATGTCTTTCTCCCTTGAGCATGTGAATGTGAACAGGATTCCAAATACCAACAATTTTGCAATGCTTGTCCATCACAAACACCATCAAAAGGTTGGCTCTTGTAGCAACAGAGATAGCTGTGACTTCACCCACAAATAAAACATAAGATCAGGGACATTGAAATCAGTGTAAGACCACTAACCTTAAGGTGGGCCTCAACAGCTTTACATGATTTTATCTTTGCTGATGCCTAGACATGACTATGTAAAGCATTGTCCATAGCAAGTAGTGATTGGCAACGGTGAAACTCTTCTATGCAACAGTGAAGACCTTAAGCAAGCCAACAATCCCCAATGGTTATATCTACCATAGGCAAAGTAACCAGCGTACACGATGCATACATGAAAAGGGTACGATAACCATGGAAACTCCTTAAAAGCTGCAGCAGAAACCAAATGCCCCAGTTCTTAACTCCACCAGTAGGAATCAAGATAAAAATGACCCACTGGTCTAAACTGTACCGTATGGCCTCGCAAGTGATAGGGCAGGCAACACGTCAGCACCTCAATAGCAATGAAAACTCCACGCATATTTGGCACAGAAGAAATGTTTTTCAATAAATATGAACCGTTTTATTCGAACAAGAGTCTCATTGAGAAACACTGCAATCATACAGTTCCCTCCGAAGCTTCTCCTTAAATCCGATAAAAATCTTGACATGCATTGAGATTGAGTTGATAAAAGAATGCAAGAATAACAAGGTGCAGGAAAGAACGAAAATCTACACACATAAGAAGAAGCCTGCTGTGAGCATTGGGGTGTGTGCTATGCACAGTAATGGAAAAGATGACCAAGCGCTTCCCGCATTCTGCAGAAGACTGCACAACCATCTGCAGAGATGTTCACTGATTTGAGCTATTGACATGGACACATTTGTTCACTTTCTTAGTGGCTCCCAGGGATACGCTTATGACCTGTGTGTTGAGCTATCAAAATTCACCACATGGGTTGCCACTCACAGTGCAAACCGCCTTTCCAATAGGTCACGATATAGCTAGCATCACCTGCAAATGTGTTGTAAATGATAGCCCTCATCTGAGAACCTTCTCAGACAGTATATTCCCTCTCTATCATTGACTGCGTCCGAGTACTTCCAGCTGCCGGGACTCTGGAATTTCCAATGGTGGTGGTTTGCAATGTCTCTCCATGATCTGTTTGGTACTCCATCTTCGCAAACCTTGCCTTTCTCCTGCGACTAGCAATACCGATAGCCAAGAGGCTGAGCAGAACTAGCAATGCCAGCCCACCAACCACAGAGCCTACTACAATTTTCCATGTATTTGAGCGGGATGTCGGGAGACGAGGTGAGACTGCCACTGGTGCAGCAATTGGAGGGGGACCACCGACAGGTGCATTGCTAACCAATGCAAAAGCACCAAAATGTGTCACTTCACAAGCACCTTGAACCAAGTCAGTGTAGTTTACATTGGTGGAACCCCCATCAAAAGATGCGCATTTTTGGACACTGCTTCCTGCAAACTGAATAGTTATGGGCTTTGATCCAGTGGATACATTCAGTGATTCCAGTGGTTGCGTTGCATTGAGATTTGCAGCATCGTATGCTAATACAGAAAGCACGGGCGAATCCAGCACGAATGCCTGTGGTAAATCCTGGAAAAGTGTGGTATTGGCAAGCTGAGCGTACACAAGTAAAATCCTCTTTGGTACCGGCTGTAGCTTGCACCCTCGAGGTATTGTGAATTCGTTGATGATCACCCCATACCTCCGAAAGCTTCCAGACCGCAACCGTATAGCTCGGACAATTCCCAAAGGTAGAGAAGGTACAGAGATGTTGTAAATCCTTCCAGTTTTGCCACTGCCAAATTGCTCAAATGCAGCTCGTTGAAAGCTTTGCTCAAGGGCATGTCGCCCCTGCAGATCCGAATCGGAAATCCGCATTGTATGGTGGAAGGGCCCTTCCATAAAAACCTTCATCGTGTGATGCAAAGATGCTTGTAAACTATCGGCCATTGTGAGACCGGATTGCATCGAGGGCAAGACCATTCCATGTGTGCTGATTGCATAGGCAGAACCAGGGCGAGCTGATGCAAGGAGGAGACTTAAGCATAAGAAAGCCTCAATCAAAGCCCAACGAAAGGAAGAGGCTGACATTTGGCTTGAGAGGCGCGATGTTAAGCTCTCAGAACAGAAGGTACAAGTCCATGCCTGCTCTTCCTTCCATAAGACCAGAGTAGGACAAGCGATCCCCAAGGCCAATCCTGCCCCTCAATGATGTGCTACATTCCGACAGCGTCAGGGAAGCATGAGAGGGGTCCCCTCTACCACGTAACATGGGGGCCCAGAATTCGTCAGTGGATGTGACATCCTCAATGCACAGTCGAAAAGATTAGGCAGTGTAAAGGAGCAGAATCACAGCTGTACCCACAGCCGAGCGCCAACATTAGAGGGAAGAGAGCAGCGGCGGACGCACCTGAAAACAGGCCTAAAGTGTCGCCAATTAGGCCCCCCTCGACTGCTTTGCTACACACAGCCGAATTCCTCCTCAATACCAATTCACGGAAAACTAAATCTCTTACTATCACCAGGAGAGAGAGAGAGAGAGAGAGAGAGAGAGAGAGAGAGAGAGAGACCCACCTCGCCTTTCCGCAGCAGGATTGCAGGGAGGGCGTCGGCGCTCCTTCCGTGCTTGGGTTGAAGCAGAAAGCTGCCGGCAAAGCCAAGACACCCAACTTAGAAGGTGTGCTGAGAGAGAGAGAGAGAGAGAGAGAGAGAGAGAGAGGACAATGTGGCAGGCCTCAGCTAAAGAGGGCACTGGCGAATCCAATGCATTGGGGAAATCTGCCCGTTTTGAGCTGCTTGGGGTGGGGGGCCGGGGCCCGGGGCCAAAATCAAAATAGAAAATTGGAAGGAGCTCTGCTCTGCTCTGCTCATGTCACATTGCCAACAGTATGAAGTAGTAGTGAAATGCGAGAGCGTAAAAATGACATTTAACGCCCCATCTCCCCGCACGGAGTGTCGAAAACCTCATCATCCAGTCCAGATTCCTGAGGGCGCCCCTAGCCTAGCCGAGAGCTAGCCAGGACTACCTATTGGGCAGGCCCTCCACCCGCCAGGCAAGGCAAAAAGGCACGCAGACCGTCTCTCAATACCACCCCACCCGTCCTCGTCGTTGTTGTTGTGACCCATGGGCCAGGACCGTGATTCTTCCGTCCAACTTTTTCATCCTTTTCATGTACAAACTATAACTTAGGAGGGGCTGTCCCACAACCATCGCTTCTCCAATATATCTCTTTTGACTGGTGATTCAAGGTTGAGACTCAGGACACAAGAAGTAGCCCCTCAGGACTAAATAACACATAGTATTAACGAGAGGGGTTAAGGGGATCGAGGGCAGAGAAGTGCGCGCACGAAAATCAGAGAGGTTACAGCCGTAGATGGGTACTTAAAAATTAAACCCGACCACAGATTAAACCCGAGCAGCGTCTATATTTTAAATATAAAACTTCAAAAATCCGAGCCATGGGTACAATATGTGCGCGTGGGTGGGATGGTTACCCCATGCATCACAATCTGGGCGACGAGGTCCTGGGTTCAAATCGAGTCGCCGCTTGGGTTCTTTTTCGTGTTGACTTGTCGTGTGTCCGGGTTTAATGTGCCTCGAGCTCCCCGCATCCACTTTCGCGCCGTCGATCCCCTTACCTCCCCCTCTTTAATGTTATGTGTCACTTATTGTCGTGGGAAGTAGCCTACCCTCGTGATTATCTGACACCCCTTGTGTCAGGTGGGATCAATGGTCCCTATTAATTGAGGGTGGCAGGATTGGTTTTGCATCGTCCGACCAAGTGATCGTCATATGATCACAATCGAAGTGAACCCCAAGAAAACTATGTTCTCACACTCATTTCAAGAGGTGCACGATAGCTTAATGGGAGAGTCAATATCTCTAGAGGGGGAAGTGGTGGGTTCAAGTTGCGTGGGCAGACTAGACCTATCGAAATCCTTTTATTCTTGATAATAAATAGATGGTCCACATCATCTAGAGATCATGGATCGTCGATCCCACCTGACAAAGGGGTGTCAAATAGTCCCGTGAGTAGCCTAACCACCCGCGCCCGCCCTCCCCCCCCCCGTTCGTGTGGGCATCCCTCATGAACACTGTCAACTTATGTTTCAAAGTTGAGCCTCATGCACACGGAAGTTCACTTTTGATGTGCATCTACCATTGGTGCTCATATGCTATAAATTCTTCCCTTCTCTACTAGTATCGACGGAGGAATTGGGTGCATCAAGGACCCTCCACAACCTCCATTCTCAAGACCTCTTATAGTCATTGCTTGCAAATTTTGAAAGCATGTATGCTTGAGCAAGACCCCTTATTTTTGGGATGCGAACTTAGGAGGGTTGGCTTCTGGGGGTTTAAGAAGGCATTAAGTATTATACGTACTTATGCTGAGAAAGCTTCCCGAGTAGGCAACGCCCGATGAAACCGGTGAGGGTTTCAGTTAATAGCATAAGCTAGACAATTGCTAGCGGTGGATTGACGTGGTCGGAGTCATCCGACCTCCCCTTAGTGTCTAAGTGGATGCACCTCATCCTTCCACTGGGCTACCATATCTTAAAATATCGGAGCATCGTCGTTTCTGATTCTGTTGCCTGCGAGGCCATGGATCAGGAGTGCTCAGGACGGTCCTGCGATAGGGCAGACCTAGTACAGTGGTCGTTGGAGATGGTGGTTGGGTGGATCCGAAGGGCGGTACACCCTAAGGTGGGTTGCCAGGCGCCTCCGTCCCCCATGTCGACATTCTTTCTCAGTCGGCCCTTCATTTTTAGAGAAGGTGGAGGCAACCCCTCCTTGCTCGCTTCAGGGCAGAAATGGCGGCCAAGTTCAAGTCTGTTGGGAGTATGGACCTATGGAGGTTAGGGTTCGTGGTGGGAGATCGCCCCTACTCGTGGCATCCTCGGATCTCCGGCTCAGTCCTTTGCCGTTGCTTGGCCCACCATAATGGCCTGCTTCTTGGTGGCGGACAGAGTTTGGTGGTTGTTGGCAGCTGTATCCGATTGTTCATGTGGTCTCTGCTCTGTCTTTTTTTGGTCATGTTCTTCTAGCTCCGTCGAATGGAGATCCGACTCTCAGTGGCAGCTTGGGGCGGATCGCGGCATCCTTTGATGAAGCATGAAGTGATGGAAAGGGCTCCCCCCTTTTGCGACAGTAAGAGAACGTCTTGAGTGGATTGCTCCCAAAGGTGTTTCTCTGCTTTCTCTCTCGACATTATGCTCTTGTGGTTGATTGTATGTGGGTTTAGGGGATCCTTGTAAAACCCCAGTTCGTACAGTGGATTGTGTTGTTGGGTGGTTGTCCCTTTGTAATTCTTTTTGGATAGCTCCTTGGCTCATTCTAAGTGGATCGTGTTGTTGGGTGGTTGTCCCTTTGTAATTCTTTTTGGATAGCTCCTTGGCTCATTCTAAGCAGGGAGTTGTAGTAATGTTCTGAAAATATATCTCATCAACTCTATCCACTTCCAGAGACTATTGCAAAAAAAACCAAGTATGTCTCCCAAATTTTGCAAGCAGGTCTCATTAGACCGAATCTACTAAGATGCTCAAGTATGTAGTTATCTCGATGAGAGGGCAAAAACGGGGACCTGCCAAGTGGAAGAGAGAGAGAGAGAGAGGGAGATATTTTTGAGGGCAATGTGGTTGTCTCTGCCATTCCCCTTTGAAGACGTGTGTGGGTCAGATACAGATTGCACAGGGCCGCTAGGGGCAGAATCTCGCTCTCTCCCAGTCTCTCTGCGTCCTCAAGACTAACTGTGCATTGGTCCGTTATTGGAGATCTTCAGCCCGCATACCAAGGCTGCAGCCATAATGGAGAGGCCTCTGCGAGGGCTATGGCGCGCAGAGAGAGAGATAGAGATAGACCATGCATCAGATTGATGCAGATGGATGTCACATGGTATGTGGTAGGTGGCATGGAGTTGAGGAGCGCAGTGGCAAGGCAGTGGACTGAGCGGAACGGGGCAATAGGATCAGGCAGCGATGGCGCGCGACGGCCGAGGGAAGAGAGAGGAGAGAGAAACAACCTATTTTAGTTATTTTGGGGACGGAGGGAGCAATGGATCTCGCCAGATTCCGTTTAAAAAAACAATGTAGACCCAGTATACCCATTGGCATTAAGTATTTGCCAATGTGCTAGAAACCTAGGCTTGAATAAGTAAGAATCCATATTACCTTCATGCTAGTTTTCCATAGGATTTTTGACTTTTGTTCTCCTTGTGAATCCTTGCCTGAAATATGCTTTAAGGAGGCCTTTGGAACCTTGAGAAGCACCCAACCATTGTTATTGAGTTTAAGGGAGCTTCTATGCTTACCAACAACCTTTTGCTTTTGTTGTGCTTCTTCTTTGATCTTTGTAAAAGCATCATATATCATGCGGATACTCAATTGTGGCAAAGATCCTTACATGCATCCTTTGGAGAGGAGGGAGGTTTGCTCCTCTTGAAACAATCTTAATATGAAATTTACTAATTGAAATATGCACAATAGTGAGATAGAGAAGGTGCAGAAGATACGTTTAAAATTGGCGAATGTTCATCCATACCAAAGAAGTGTTTATTGCACGCACACTCTCGATTCAGCCAAAGATGCTACTAAGGCTCGTGGAAGTGAGAGAATGTAGGTAAAAGTAGTTGCATGACCTACTTTATGTGCTTTGTGGCAAGAGTGTTGACTTTTTCCATTCTCTAAGGTCAAGCCCTCCTTTCTTGGACTTGAGTGAGTGACGAAGAGCCACTCTCGACCGAATCACCTTATCCCTAGCCTCATGTCATATGTGCACAATTTTATGTAGTTCTTGTTACCATATACATGTGGTAGTGATGTGTGTGAACACACTAGGACCGCCGGGGCATTTTTTCCCTCTTTAGGAGGTTTTTCCCCCCGTGCATTGTATATACGCCCATTACTCTAGGGCTATCTATCTTTCCATTGCACACTAAGTAACACACTCTCTATTGTGTGCCTCGAGCTTCCTTCGTCTTCTCCAAGCTGTGTGTTTCTCTGCAACCCTAATTCCAACAATTGGTATCAGAGCAGGTCACGTCCTCCCGGGCTTAGTCGCCAGCTGCTCCAGCACACGCCCGCTCACTTTCTTCAATTTCAGTGAGCTTTGACGAGCGTTCGCAGGTCGACAAAAAATTTGGGCTAGCTTAAAGAGCTGTGTCCGCTCAGAATTTTGATTTGGGCTCATTTCGGCCTCCGTTTCCACTACAGGCAGTACTGCACAGGCTATTTCGTCATTTTGTGCAGAATTTCTATCAGTGCCGTTTTTTGCATAACAGGTGCCTTATAGTCTTCTACGGTTTGTGCTATATAGCACAGGTTGTTCCCGCTCCGTTTCTCCTATCTTCGGGCAATTTTCACATCAGGTGCAGTATTTACCATGGCTGACAACAACAACACAGATGTGTTCGAGATGTTTGCTGCTGAGGACAGGTTGGATGGGGACAACTACCCTATGTGGGCTTATATGATGCAACATGTTCTTGTGTCAAAGGGTGTCTGGAACATTGTGCAGGGCATTGATGTACGTTCTGGTTCTGAGGATGTAGGCGATGTTGAGGATGTTGCAGGTCTTGCTGCAAGGATTGCAGCTGATAGAGTTGTTTTGCCTACGGCAGAACAAGCTCGTTGGGATGTTAAGGATGCGCACGCTCATGCATTGATTGCATTGTCTGTGAAGCGCACCATTGTTCTTAGATCCGTTCAGCAAAATCTGCAAAACAGGCTTGGGATATTCTAGCAGGTCTTTATGCAAGCCGCAATGAGGCTAAAATTGTTTTGATGCGTAAAGAGCTGGAGTCGAAGATTATGCATGAGGAAGATGATATAGACACTTTCCTTGCTAGTGTCAAGGATATCAATGAGCAGCTTATTTTTGCAGGTGAAGTCATTTCAGATAGTTCCCTTGTGCAGACTGTTCTTGATGCCTTACCAGATTCCTACCAGACTTTTGCTAGTACTTGGAGACTTATGACCCAAGGAAATCCTGAAGTTGTCAAGTTTGATGCATTATGCACATTGCTGTTGCAAGAGCCACTTTCCATGAAAAAACAGGACTAGGCAGCGTGCAGTTGAACAGGCTTTTATTGCTTCTCAAAGAAAGGGTGGTAACAGTAATGCAGCCACTTCTTATGGTTCTGCTGCGAGTGGCAAAAATTCTGTTCATAATGCTTGTGCTGGCAGCACTTCGTCTGGCAATTTTGGTGATAAGGGCAAAAAGAAGATGCGTTGCCATTATTGTAAAGTTAATGATCACTTGATCAAGTCGTGTCCTAAGTTGAAGGCCAAAGAGGCTAAGAAGAAAGAGGGTGGTTCCACTGCAAATACTGGTTCCACTACAAATGCAGCCATTGTTGAGTCTTCTGTGAAAGGAGACTGTGTTGCTGATGTTGATGCAGAATGGGCTTTTAGCGCAGAGTGCACTTACAATCCTGCTGTCCATGATGCATGCTTGTCAGTTTGCTGCAGATTCACATGTGTGGTATTTCGACAGTGGTGCTACAAAGCACATTACCTCACATCGTGAATTGTTTACCTCTCTCGAGTCTGTCCCTCCTGGGAATTCAGTCACTTGTGCCAACAACGCCTCTTATACAGTTCAGGGAGTTGGACAGTAAATTGGATGCACCTTTGTCTAGTCGTACTCGTTCAGGCTCTCGCCATGCATCTTATGCATCAGATTGTTATGATTTGGCTGTGTCTAGCTTACATGATGTTGAGGAGCCTCTGTCTTTTGATGAAGCACAGAATTCAGAAAATTGGATGGCTACCATGCAATCAGAATATGATGCACTTATAGAGAATGACACATGGACTTTATGTGATTTGCCTCCTGGCAAAAAGGCCATTGGTACGAAGTGGGTTTACAAGTTGAAATGCAAACCGGATGGTGAGATCGATCGCCATAAGGCTCGACTTGTTGCAAAGGGTTATGCACAACAAAAAGGCATAGATTATGAAGAGACTTTTGCTCCCACTTGTCGTATGACTACTGTATGTTTTCTATGTGCATTGGCAGCTCATTTTGGTTGGGATGTACATCAATTAGACATTGTTACTGCTTTCTTGAATGGTGACATATTTGAGGAAGTTTATGTAACGCAGCCTCGCGGTTTTGTCATAAAAGAACAAGAGGACAAAGTGTGCATATGTAAGAAGGCTTTGTATGGGTTGAAGCAATCTCCTCGTGCTTGGTATGAGAAAGCTGACACTCATTTGGTCAAACAAGGCTTTTGTAACAGTCCAACAGAAAGCACATTGTATGTAAAGCGTGAGGGTGATGTACTTCTCATTGTGGTTCTTTATGTTGATGATTTGCTGATCACTGGACCAAATGAGAGACACATTGCTGAATGTAAGGCTGATTTGAATGCTACTTTCAGGATGAAAGATTTGGGGCTGTTGCATCATTATTTGGGTATACAGTTTAAGCAGTGTGATGGTGGTATTGCCTTGTGTCAGAAAAGTTACATAGAGACATTGCTATGTAAGTTTGGACTTGAGATTGCAAACCTATTGCCACTCCCATGGAAACAGGTTTGAAGTTGAGTCTACATGATGCTGGCGATCCTGCTGATGTCACTCTTTACCAAACTGCTGTTGGCTATCTCATTTATGTATGCAACACGAGGCCAGATATTCAGTTTGCAGTCTCACAGGTCAGCAGATTTATGCATAGCCCAGGGTCTAAGCATTGGCAGGCTGTCAAGGGGATTTTCCGCTACCTTAGTGGCACTTTACATCTTGGCTTGTTTTATCCCAAGGGGGGATCATTGCCGCCAGACTTACATGCTTTTTCAGACTCAGATTGGGCTGGTTGTTTTGACATGCGAGTGTCCACAAGTGGTTTTTGTTTCATACTTGGCAGTTCATGTATATCATGGTTGAGCAAGAAGCAACCTACTGTGGCCACTTCGAGTTGTGAGGCTGAGTACAGGGCAGTCTTCACAACTACGGTTGAGTGTGTATGGCTCAGACGCCTTATGGCTGATTTGGGTGTTGGACAGGACATTGCCAACACTATCTACACTGACATTCAGAGCGCATTAGCAATTGCGAGGAACCCAATTTTTCATGCTCGCACAAAGCACATTTAGGTGCATTACCACTATGTCAGGGAGAGGCTCTCAGCAGGAGAGATCAGCTTGGGTTATGTGCCAACACAGGACAACCTTGCAGATCCTTTTACAATGGCATTGTCTCGTGAGAAGCTTGAAGCTTTCCGCAAAGCTTTGGGCTTACTCCCCTTTGTGGACTGATCCTGTCCTCAGGGCATGGCACTTCGCTTTACTCATGTGCCAGCTCTCGTTCACCGCATGTAGATGGAGCCTTTGGAAATTATGTTTCAAACACAAAAGCTTCAAACCTTTCGTCACTTTCATCTTTAAAGGTTGCGCTAAACATCATTGTGTTAAATGCTTGGAGATTTGCATTCTCAATCCAGCAGGTTGTCACTCGTATGATGTTCTTCTCCTCCAATTGTAAGGTTTGCAAGGATGCCAAGTTGTATTTTGATCTATTGCACTACTTTTTTATGATTATCTATACATGTATGCAATAAGATATTTGCATTTAGCACTTGTTAGAGCTTAGAATTATGCATCAAATTTGTTGCATTTTTTATTCGTTTTGCTTATGGTGGCTTTGAGCATAACACAAAATTGCTCATAACTGGAAAAAAAAGAATCCGAATTGGAAAACGTGACCAATAAAATCAATGAATCATGCAAAATATGCATGTTGCATTTTTTATTTGTTTTGCTTATGGTGGCTTTGAGCATAACACAAAATTGCTCATAACTGGAAAAAAAAGAATCCGAATTGGAAAACGTGACCAATAAAATCAATGAATCATGCAAAATATGCATGTACAATTACAATTTGTGCCATATGGGCTTTTATGGGATTTGACGTCATAACTTGTACATTGATCTTTAGATGGCATCTCCAAAGTATGAAGAAGTTTGGATCACTAATAGCTAGATTAGGGATCAAAAGTTTTATGCATTAGGCTTTTGAATGTGTGTATTGGTTTTAACTCTTTCGCAAGTGATCATTTTGAGATGTATCTACACCACGTTTGTTGGTGAGATCTATCGAAACCTTATTCTTAAGTTTGGAATGAACTGGCATGTATAACCGAAATCACGTTTGTGCCATATAGGGATTCAAGACAATTAAGTATCTAAATTGATGGAACTCAAATCCTTTGGTGTATGTTCAGATTCTTGTGAAATTAAGGGGGTGTTAGCACTCTAGGATATTCAATTCTAGGCCTTGTGCCTAAGTCTTGGTAAAAAGTTGAATGGGAACTCAAAATGATCTAAGCAACAGACTAGGCCCATAATGATTTGAGCCACTAGTTGCTGCCAAAACCAATATGAAGGATAGCAAGACCAATTGTCACTTGCAAAAGGGATTCCTAACCTTTTCATTCTTTTCCAAGGGTACATAACCACACCATCACACTAACATCGTTGTACAAATCCAAAAAATTGAATACGATGCAAAAGTCATAAAGAAAATATTACTACACCATAAGCAGATCAAGATAGGCTAGAATAGAAGGTCATAGGGAGCAAGGCATGAAATATCTAGAGCTCTACATGCAATTATGGTCCAATCCAGCTCTAGCTTCAAGATCAAAAGTTCCCTCAAAAGCCTCTACTCAAAGTACTAGGGATGTTCCTTCCAAAGACCCTCTAGAAACCATCTTGGAGGTAGAATTTGTTCCAAAATCCAAAGATACCACCTCTTTTGTAACGTTTTTAATAGTCTCTATGCCTAGAATTTCATAGAAAGGCATGGGGTCCATTGTGAGCTTATTTTATGCTCTCATACTAATCTTTTGGGTGTGGATATGTATGTTACCTTGGTCAAGATTAGGGCAGTAAAAATGGGTGAGAGGAAGTCTCGATTCCCTCCACAGTACTTGTTGAAAAGGACACATGAGACCACCTAGTTCATTATGAGAGAGGCACCATCTATTTCAAGGATCACCTCTACAAAGCAATGTAATCATGAGGTAAGCATCCCATAAGCTCAAACTGAGAGTGCTTCCTCTATTTATAATCCATTTGTAACACTAGAGGAGAGAACCAAGAAAAGGCCACCTCCATCTGATCTTGTGTGAGCGTGAGATGAATTTGGCACCCCAAGGATAAGGAGCTTGTTTTTGGAGAAGCCTATTGACAATTGGATGTTATCTTCATTCCATTGCCTCCACCACAACCCATCTTGATAAGGAACGTTTGGTGTGTGATTTTCTTTTGAACTATCCATATGTTTTTTCATATAAAGATAGACTAGGGTTGTAAGGACAAAGGTAAACGGCATCGTGTTTTAGCACCCAACAATGCTTATATAGCCTCCTAAGCTACCATAACCCCTTGCTATGCCATGGGGGCTCATATCCCTTACCCAGGCCCTGCCCAAGACCCTTGTCCTCACACTACTCCCCTTGGGAAATAGTTTTCATCCTCAAAAACAAAAGTGGGAAATCATTTGAAAATTACACTAATGTTCTCACAAGTGGAACCTTAACCAGGTCTATCCTTCCACTTGACAAAAATTCCATAAACAACATGAAAGTATTTTCTCCACAAATAGTCATAATATCCTTATGGCATAAACACTTCATAAGTGAGATACCTTGATGCACCACGTTTGCAAGTAGAATCATATCTAAATAGATGACCTTGGCCACCTAATTTCCTAAAAAGAGAGTTTTGTAATGATCCTCATAGAACAAGAGCAATCGGCACCTTAGGGTCCATCTTGACACATATGAAAATATGGTGCTACTGTCACAATGAGAACTCATACTCTCCACATACAAAATATGTCACATATATTGATGTCGATAAGTCGACCATTTATGTTTATCTCCTTTGCAAAAAAGAGAGTTTATATATATGGATGAGTTGAACATGAGTTTGTAGACTATATTATCCATCCTTGTGATAGATAGCAAGTGTCATAGATTACATAATAGAAATGGCCTATGAACATTGAGAATAGCTGAATTAAGGGAACTGTAGTGAGCATTTTTATGAGACTACTTTGAGAAGATAGAGGGTGAACTTAATTACTGGTAGCAACATAACCATTATACTTAATTAACTTGGCATGAACAATACTTTGTAAGAAAGAGAATTAGAGAACTTGAAAATAGTTGAGGACCGGATTTATGTGGAGCCAATCCCCCCTCCAAAAGGCTTTTGTATTATAATTTCTCCCATAAAGAGAGACTTGATACAATACAAGCTTTGTGTTCCTTAAGACTTGATGGTGCAATGACATGGGATGTGTGTCTAACCTCACGATCCTATCTTATTGCAGTATTAACAAGAACAACGATTAAATTGTCAATCCATGGGATGAAGCTAACTCAACTAGTGTATAGAGGCTACAACAGATTGTCAATCTCTCGGAAAACAACTAACAACTCGCATCTAACTCAAGCTACACTCAAGTGACTGAAATCACTAAAAGCCAATCGCTCATCGGCAAACAAATCACATCCATTGCAGCATCAAATGACATCCAAACGTAACAAAACTTCTAGGATATGTTTATAAGACCTAAGCACATATGCTTATGGTCTCAAACCCCACTTTAGGTCAAGTGCCATAATCGCGATTATTCACAGCAATGGATTTTTGCCCTGGTCGTTTGCGACCCAGAATGCATCTAAATGCTTAGCAATGATGCCCCAATACCCTACCTATGATTAGTTTTTGATTTTGAAGTGTAAATTCCTAGTTATGATTCGGCGACGCCAAAAGCTACAAATTACTGTGATGTGCTTACGTCAATGCGTAGAGCTCTTACTTGCGGTTGCAATGCAACACATGCGACTGCAATGTGATAACCGGGGAGGGAGTGGGAAGCGCGAGAAGGAGAGAGGCGAGCGCCGTTAGCTCACGCTGTGTATTTCATTATCCAAAACTTAATAATAACTTACAAAAATTGGCTTTTATACCTTAGTCAAAGTTTTTGGTGGTCAAAACTAATAATCTGGGAGTTCTCCCAAAGATGGGTAATGACAGGTTGATACAATCTGGAAGCTTGTAGCCCTGGCTCATCAATTACAAGGTTTATCCGAGAGAATAGGAGTTACAATATTCTCGATGTATCAAAATAATAAGTGTTTTTACAATGAGAACTCCGAAAAATGGTATCCGTGGTATCTGTGTTAGCTTGCTGCTAACATTCCCCCCTCCTCGCCTGTGTCGTCCCTTGACACAGCTTTATGGGCTGAAGTAGTCTTCGGAATGACAGTTGGCGAGGCGGTCTTTAAGCGCATTGAGTGCCTTTTGAAATCTGATTTTTCGCTCTTTATTAGGCACTTGCATAAACTGCATGGTGACTTTGTTCTTTAGTTTTACTACTGAGTAGCCCACAAACCTTGATGTCAGGTTGCTGATCACTGGCCCAAATATTTTTGTTCGCCAAGTGAAGAAACCTATGTAAAACGCTTCCTCGAACGCCAACATATTGTGTGAAGGTAGAAACATACACCTGGCTTAAAATCCATAGAGGACTTCTTTGGAAGGTTAACCACTGAGATCATAGCACAACCCTTTGTTACCCTCGAGGAATGACATCCAAGGGGCGCGTGCTTGCTCTAGCTCATTGAACACTTCGATGCAGGTGAGCAGCATTCAGCAGATTTTGTATAGCATAGCACATGACAAATCTGGTAGATTTTTAAAGAATGACATGGCGCCCTTTAGGGTTTTCACCATGTATTCTTCAGTCGACTGTCCTTTTTCTGGAGCAAGCAAGTTGAGGTAATTCAACCAAGTTGGCTGCTTCTTTAGTAGTGCCTCATGTGCTATCCAGGTCCTTACTCTTGGTACAGGACAGAAGGTAGGATCCTTTTGCAGGGCCGCATGTGCTCTTGTGAACAGAATCAAGTACTTGGGATTCTTATTCAGCCAGCTCAACCTCCACTTCGGGTGGTCTTTATCTGCGCCCTCGACTTGCATGTCGGTGCAAAGACTTTCTTTTACTTGCAACAACTCAACTTTAATCAGAGGGTAGGGCAGGGATTGTTGGTGCCATTGCGCATTTATCTGATTGGAGTGAGTTGTGTGACATTGACGGAATGAATTACTCTCAGCTCCCAATCCATTGCTACCTTCCACTGCTCATCTACCTCTTGTGTAACTTGTTCCTTCAATGCATCTTCTTCAGCCTTTGAGAGTTGGACCATTGGCAATGTGTCTGCTTTGATAATGGGTACTTGAAATTCTTCCTCGCTACTCAGCTCTACTGCGGACTGTGTCTCCATCTCAGCAAATGATATTGAGGGGATTTGTAAGGTTTCCAGTTTCTGAAACCTTAGAAATTGTACACAGCCTGATCAAATTAACTTGGTTGTTAAGAAAACACTGTAGAATGATCCAACTATGGTAAATATTGGTATTTTTGGAACCGTAACCAGAGCTTTACTAGGGTTAGAATTTTTCAGAACCGAATTCCGATAAAATCTGGAAAAGTTACGGGCTCTAAAATGTTACACTATGAATTTAATTAGTTAAGTAAAATTGAATGGTTTCAGTAATTATTACTGCTAAAGACTTTTTATCCTAAAGTTCTAAAAGTTGCAAATATTTCCAAAATTAATCATTAAAAGTCAACAAACTAGTAGAAAATCGATTTTGTGTATCTGGGGGCTGTGTGGGGTAATGATGAACTTTCCCAAACTAGATTTAGCAACAGGGGGCGTTTTTGGAGCTATAGGGCTACTTGGGATGCAAGTTACTGCCATTTTTCAGCGTGTGAGTGCTCAAAAACCTATAAATATGACCTTTGCTTCACAATTTCAAACAAACTCGGAGCCTTGGTACATTCTCTCTCATCTAGAGGGACATCTACGTAAAAATCACTAGAGAGCAAAGCTCTAGTTGGTGAATCAACGATAATTAGCACTAACCTTTCTTAATTAATAAAGCTAGGTTAACCTATTTACAAATTTCTTAATTAATTGAAGATTAAACCTATGTATACTCTAAAATTATCTCCTAACTCAAAATTCTTTGTTGATTATTGTCATTAAATTTAGGGATACTAAGATAATTAATTATTATATCATATTAGAGTTAAAATTACTCATTTTAATCATAAATTAATGATAATTATACTAATTAAGTTTAGATTAAGATGAGATAATTATTAGAGCTGTGTTAGACTATTATTATGCTAGGAAAATTATCTTGTAATTTTTTCAATAATTTTCATAATTAACTAAGCAAAATTACACTGTTTTTAAGAGAAAAGTAAAGGGAGATATGATCAAACTAATCCAAAATTATTTGAGATAATTATTAAAGGTAAATCACATCTTAGGAAGCCTGTGATAATTATCTTAACCTCAGATGATTAGTTTAACTAATTATCTGAGTAGAATTACACTGTTTTTAGGGATAAATAAAAAGGAGGAAATAGCAAACTAATCCAAAATGTTTTGAGATAATTATCAGAGTAAAAAAACATCTTTAAAACCCATGATAATTATATTAACCTCAAATACTTAGTTTAACTAATTATCTTAGCAGAATTATACTTTTTTTTAGAACAAATAAAAGAGAGAAAATAGCAAACTGCTCCAAAATGCTTTGAGATAATTATCAGAGGTAAATCACATCTTATGAAATCTACCATAATTATCTTAACCTCAGATAATTATCTTAGCAGAATAACACTGTTTTTTGAGAAAAATAAAAGGTGGAAAATAGCAAACTAATCTAAAATGTTTTGGGATAATTATCAAAGCATCAATACATCTTTTAAAATCCATGATAATTATCTTAACTTCAGATAATTAGCTTAACTGATTATCTTGATAGAATTACACTATTTTTTAGAACAAATAAAAGGGGGAAAATAGCAAATTGATTCAAAAAATTTTGAGATAATTATTAGAGATAAGTCACATTTTATGAAACCCTTGATAATTATATTAACCTCATATAATTAGTTTAACTAATTATCTCAAGAGAATTACACTGTTTTTAGGAGAGGGGCTGCTGGAATCCCTTCTCCCTTTGTGTGTAGTATAGAAAAGAAAAAGAGAGAGAGAGAGAGAGAGAGAGAGAGAGAGAGAGAGAGAGAGAGAGAATGGAAGTAGGCCTCATAGAGCCTCAGCTTTGAGATAACAAAAGAGACCCTTTCATTTTCTTGAGGCTTGGCAACAGCTACTACTGTGCCACACACCTATCGCCCGCACGACAACCTCTCTCTCTCTCTCTCTCTCTCTCTCTCTCTCTCTCTCTCTCTCTCTGTGGATCTGGTCGGGGCTGCATGTTGTCTCCTTGTGTAGCCAGGCTGCCTAGTGAACACTATCTAGAGCTAGTCGGATGTAGGAAATGCTGTCACATGGGGGGAGAGGCTGTCGGAGTCCCTTCCCCCTTTAATTCTATTAATCACAAAATATGAGCTCTTTCTAGTAGCTTATCTCATACTGAACATGGGAACCAACTCATATCAATATTTCCATTGTTTTTATAAAACCTCAATATAGAAGGCTCTCCTTTATATCAAAAACCCTGGTGAAGTTGAAATCTTCAGAAGGTTTCTAGTGCTTGTTGGTTTCATCCAAGAAGTGGATTGGTTGTTGGAGGCCTTTACTGTTTAGCTCACTCCATCGGTGTGTTCCCTGTCTCGGCCAGGAGGGTTGTGTAAGCCGAGTGGTACCCCCTAGTGTGTGTGTGTGTGTGTGTGTGTGTGTGTGTGTGTGTGTGTGTGTGTGTGTGTGTGTGTGTGTGTGTGTGTGTGTGTGTGTGTGTGTGTGGGTGTGTGTGTGTGTGTGTATCTTCCCAAGAGTGTGCGTCGGATCATTATAGAGGTGTTCTATGTGTTTTCATCCCGCTCACATTCTTTTGGCGCCCCCACGGAGGATCTTCTTCGAGTACCTTCTGCTTCGAGCTTCAAGCTTCGAGATTTGGGATTACAGGTTGCAGGTTACAGGTTACAGGCTACAGGGACAGGTACACGTGATTCACACAGGTATAGGTAGCTGGAGTACATTGATATACTAGCAGTGGTGTCACTTGTAGTTGCCGTGGGTATGTATCACTTGGCGCCTGTTTGAGCGCATTGTCTGCTGGATTGTACGTTACTTGTGGAAACTACCATTGTACGCCTTTGTGGAGCCATACTTGGTTTTATTTGGTAGCCCCAGCCATTTCTGAGACTTGGTCTGGAAGATAGTCATTTCTGAAACTTGACTATACGCGATTTTCATTAGCCTTCGTGTGAAGGTCGATAGCGTGAGGTTTTATTGAGCTGGGGGATTCTCAAATGTGGAGATCCTTTCGGTGATACAGGTAGCTGGAGCACCCTTTTCGTGACCTCGCCATAGGCTATGTACTAGTGATTCCTAATTGATGCTCGGGTTCTATTGTTGGCAATTTATGCATACATATACAGCCTATATTTTGGGTTCTTACTGCTCTACTTCTGGGGAAACTCTGTCAAAAATTTTCCAAGTTATGATGGCTGGTCTTTTGGTCTTTTAAGGCATTTATGTTGTTATGCTGCTGAAATTTTGGCAAAATCAGAGGATAAGACAGGTGTGCTTTCTTGTGAGCTGCATGGTTGACTTTACTTGATGATCAAAATGGCCCTCAATTCACTCCTTTTCATTTAACTCAGAGAATCCAGATAAATGTTCATGTGTCTAGGAATATTTTTTTCCAGCAGCGCATAGTCTTTATGTTCGGGCCAAGAAGATTACGAGAGATCTTGGAATGTCCTTTGCATGTTGTAATTCCAATGATTAACTATGAAAACTCATTTGATGTGCATGTGTTTGTCCTTATCTAAAGTTGAGCTCCATTGAAGTTTCTGGGAATTGAGTCAGTAAAAAGTTTTGGGTTCTTGCACGCGTGTTCGAAGGGGTTCTCGAAGCATCGTAACTTGGGTAGCCATGGCTTTCTCTTATCCGAAGTTTCATGGAAGAAGTGATGAAGATGTGGAAGACTTTTTGGAAAAGATGGAGGTTGCTTGCATTAGCAACCAGATTCATGACCCGGCATAGATGTTACGTCTTCTCCAAATTTGTTTAAAGAGTGATGCACGAGTTTGGTCCAAAGCATTTGAAGAGGAGTTGCGTATAGCGGATCCACCTGTAAGATTGAGTTGGGACAATCTAAGGCATGGATTGGAAATGGAGTTTGTGAAGATAGAAGATCCTGACAAAGTGTGGCAAGAAGTACAAGGTTTGGTGCAAAAGGAAGGTGAGCCAGTAGATGCGTACATACGTAAGTTCTCATTGGCATGGGAGCGGATGTGCAAGGCCTTAGTACCACAAGTACCCCCGCCTGACATGATGAAGAAGGACAGGTTCTTGGCTGGTCTTTGGGAGAATATATGTTGGAGAGTGGAGTTAAAGAAGCCTAGGACATATGAAGATGCACTAGAGGTGGCAAGGAACAAAGAGTGGAAGCTGAGGAAAATGAGCCAGCTAGGAGTAGAGTCTTTGCCCATGAGGTCTGAATTTCAGCATATGGATTCTTTGCCAGGTCGCATGCTAGGGGTTCATCATGAACCAGTGGTTTTTGTTACTCCTTAGGTTATGCCAGCAGTGGTCACTACAGCAGTGCAAGATGATAGGCTAAGGCAAGACTGTTAAGTATGGAGCCTGATTTACCCTTGTAATTTTCTGTGGTAAAAGCGCACATTTGTAAGGCCCCCATTATGTGGAGAATCCATCGTGCGTGAACGAAAATCACTCATCGGAAACCAAAATTTTCACGGACAAGAATCAGGGGCAACTTTAGAGGCCTCGGGGGCAGAGGCCCCCGAGAATTTTTTTTTCGTTGGAATATTCCTTTTCGCCGGAATATTATGGCCAGACGGCGGCCGAAAAGTGGTCGGAAAACAACCGGTCGGTTGGCCGGTGGACGGTAGTCAATGGCCGATGGCCGGTGGTCGGAAGTCAATGGCCGATGGCCGGTGGTCAGAAGTCAATGGCCGGTGGCCGAATTCAAAAGCGGACTTGTCTTCTCAAGGGCGGCCACACATGGGCGGATTGGAGGGTCCGATTTGGACTTATTCGCACAAGGGCGGCTACACATGGTTGCCTCTCATAAGGGATGGTAGCCCTTTTGGCCTATAAAAGGAGGCCATTTCTACACATATTTCATAGTGTGAAGTTGATGCAACAAGGTGAGTGTGAGGTGGTGAGAGTGAAGCAAGGCGGGAGCTCTATTAAGGGTTTAATCCCTTTGTAAACCACTTCTTCTTTTGAAGTGCTAAAGCCATTGAGTGGCTGCTTTCCCATGGACGTAGCCCACATTGGGTGAACCACGTATATCGTGTGTACTCTCTCTCTCTCTCTCTCTCTCTCTCTCTCTCTCTCTCTCTCTACTCTATAATCTCTTGTGTGTGAAATCTATCTCTCTCCATTAAGTAATCTACTCAAAATTCTATTTAGCTACGTCTTATTTTCTAACAAAGACATGAGGCAAGTGGTAGATTTAATGAAGAATCTCAGCCTAAACATGCTAGGTCAAGTGGGAAATAATCGAGGTCGAGGGAGGTTTGCAAATCAGCCAGGAGGTGAAGAAAGACCTAGGAATGGTGTTGGACAAAGCAATGGTAGGTTCTGGAGGCAGACGCCCACATGTTATAATTGCGGAGAGTTGGGCCACATCAGCCCGCAATGTGATAAGCCACCAAGGATGGGGGGAGACATGTATCCATTGCCAAGACAGGTGCTAACTAGGTCCAATGATTATGGCATCAAAATTAAGGGAGATGAAGGAACCAGTGGATTAACCCAGGAGGAAAAGGAAAAGACAAAAGTGATAAGTGTAGTCACCTTAGAGAAGGCATCAAAGCTAGAGGATACATTAGTGATGCCTATTGGGAAGAGGACCACGGAGGACAAGGAAGGAAGAAGTGCCCCAGGTCCTAGTAAGAAGAAGGGAAAGAGTCATGAAGGCGAAGATGTCAAGGCCAAGAGGAAAAGAAGGGCTCGTCACAAGTTTCATGTTTCAGATTTTCCACTAGGGGATGGGCAATTAAGCTATGACTTAAAGGAGGATCTGACAAGCAGGAAAGCCGATGTTACCTTTGGACAGCTTATAGAGATGGTGCCTAACCCAATGGAGAAAGAGCCGGAGAGAGGTTCAGTGAAGGTGTTAGCGATGGATGAATTACCAGACATTTTCCCAATAGTAGATGTGTGGCACAAAAGAAAAAATCTAGGACAAGGTTATGTGGATGGTGGAGCTCAAATATGTGTCATAACACACTCATGCGTTGAGAAGATGGGTCTCATAGTGACTGGGGTGTCAGGCTTCCGGATTAGATTGGCAAACCATTAAAAAGTAAAATGTTTGGGTGTTGTAAAGAGCTTAGAAGTGGAGGCATATGATGCAAAGGCAGTGGTTGATTTTCATGTGATGCCAGCAGGGTTGGGAGCATATCCTATTATACTGGGCAGACCACGGTTACGTGCAGTGGGAGCTGTTCAAGATTGGCGACATGGTACGATTAGCCTCTATGGAAAGGCAGATACCAAGAAGCTATATAATATGGACACAAGGAAATGATTGGAAGAGATTTATGAAGATGAAGATGAGTCTAGTGATGAAGACTATTCCACAGTGTCTAATGAAGATAGTGATAGTACTACCAGCAGTGATGAGGATGTTGATGTTGCATTTCTTTTGATGGATAAAGAAATCCAGGAGTTTGGTTTAGTTGCATTTGCAAATGAGGTTGAAGATGAAAGTGAAGGGCCTTATGAAGTGATTGAAGGGATGATGCAAACCAAGGTTGAGTTGTCAAGGAAGCAAGAATTGATGACACAAATGATCAGTGGAGACCTCTCAGTTGTGGAGAAGGAGATATATTTGCACATGCTGGCTAGTTTTCCTGATTTGTTCATTACTTCATATGAAGAGATCAGAGGGTTCAAGGGAGAAGAGATGCATATAGAGCTGAAAGAAGGTGCTAAGCCAGTGCGGCAAAGGCTAAGAAGGATGGGCCAAGAGCAGATGGAAGCCTTGCGGGAAGAGGTGGACAAGCTATTGAAGGCAGGGTTCATAGTCCCAATGGAAACCACAGAATGGGTGAGTCCAGTAGTAGTCAGCCCAAAGAAGGATGGGAAGTGGAGGATTTGTGTAGATTTTAAACCCTTAAACGTAGCCACTAAGAAGAACCCATATCCTCTTCCATTCATCGATTAGATCTTGGATTCAGTGGCAGGTTATGAGAGGTACAGTGTGTGTGATGGTTTTTCACGCTATTTTCAATTGAAGATTGCTCTTAAAGACCGCACAAAAACAACTTTCATTACGCCATGGGGTTGCTATTGCTATACGGTATTGCCATTTGGGTTGTCAAATGGACCATCTTTCTATCAAGAGAGAGCAAATTGGGTATTGGAACCAGTCATTGGTAATTGTGTTAAAGATTTTATGGACGACTTCTGTGTCTACAACAGTAGGGCTGAACATCATGAGAAGCTGCAGATGGTATTGGCTCAATATGATGAATGTGGAGGACAACTTAATCCAAAGAAATGTCGTCTAGCATAGCCAAGAGTGAAGTTATTGGGTCATATGGTGTCAGAAAATGGCATTGAGGCTGATCCAGACAAGGGTAAGTCTATTATTCTTCTTCCATCACCTACGAGTACAAAGCAATTGGCAACCTTTATACACAAAGTAAAGTCCATTGTCTTCACAACTCCTTTATACAACAAGTGGCAAAGCATGATCCATTGCAATGGGATGACAAGTGTGAAGAAGTGTTTCAAGAGGTGAAAGAGGTGTTAGGGGGTTTGTCAGCCATGCAGGCTCCTGATTGGGAGAAAGTTTTTTTATGTAAATCCATCAGTAGGGGATGATGCCATTGGAGCCACGCTATTGCAAAAGGGGAAGGGCAGCCATTATATGAGGCCAGTGTATTGTGCAAGCCGAGTGAAGTTGGTAGCAGAGAGAAAGTTCTCAGAAGTAGAGCTAGTGATGGCCAGTGTGATATTTGCTTGTCGACGATTTCGTCATTACTTGCTACCACGAACTTTTGTTTTCTTGACGAGTTATGCCTTTTTGCCATAGTTAATTAATGGCACTAACATGTCAAATGTGGTCAAGAAATGGGTAATTGAGCTGCAAGAGTTTGAGTTCTCTTTTCTAGTGGAAGACAGTACAAGGGCTACCCTAGCTGATTTGTTGACTTACAAGGAGAATCCCCTTCGTGTTAAGGAAGAGGTGGTGAGAAGGGTAGTTGAAGAAGTGCCACATATCAGCAATGCACATGTGTTGTTCTTTGATGGCTCATACAGAAAGAGCCATGATGCAGCTTCAGGGGGTATAGCACTCTATGATCTAGAGGGGAAGCTAGTATGCAAGAGAGGGTTCAAATTGGATGCTCATAGTAACAATGAGGCTGAATATGCTACATTGGAAGCCGGATTACACATTTTTTTGAAGCAGGGGGTTAGAAGGTTGAGCATAAAAGGTGATGCCTTGTTAGTTGTGAAGCAAGTGTTGGGTGTGTGGAAGAGTAAGAACACCTCATTGAAGGAAATGTGCTTCAGAATTAAAGGCCTCTTAAAAAATTTCGAAGCAGGGAGCATCAAACACATTGAACGTGCTCTAAATGGAGAGGCACATGAAGCAGCTCAAAGCATGATTGGGGAGCTATTTGTGTTGAGGACCACTTTACCTCTTTATCATGGCCGGGAAATTTTGGCTCAAGAAGAGGAGTTTTTGCTAACAGGAATCATTCCAAAGGAGATTCAAGAGTCTAAGAAGTATGGTTTTGTGCATAGAGCATACATGTACAAATTGATTGGTGATGTCTTATACATGAAAGGGGCTGATCTCGTGTTGAGACGTGTACCTTGGCGGGAGGAGCTTTATAGAGTGTTAAAAGAGAATCATGAAGGTACATGTGGTGGACATTTTGCTCTAAAGATCACCTTGCATAAGATCTTGCAAGAAGGGTATGTGTGGCCTAGTTTGCACAAGGATGTTCACCATTGGTGTAGGTCTTGCAATAGGTGTCAAGCATTTGGGAAGAGAGTGTTGAAGCCAGAGCTACGAAAAACCATTATGGCGTTTGATGTGTTTGAAAAGTGGAGAATTGATGCAATAGGCCTGTTACCTATCACAAGCAGGGGCAAAAGCTATATTTTGACTGCAGTGGACTATCTCTCTAGATGGGCAGAGGCTATAGCAGTAAAACAAATCACTACAAAGGATGTGGCAAAATTTGTGTATGATGAAATATGTTGCAAGTTTGGGGTGCCACTAGAGCTACTTTCGGACAAGGGGCCAGGATTTAGAGCTAAACTACTAGACTTTTTATGCACAAAGATGAAGATTAGGCACCAGCATACCACTCCTTATTATCCACAGTGTAATGGCTTAAATGAAAGATTCAATGGTGAGTTGGTAAAAATTCTTTCGAAAGTGACAGAGCACCAAGGAAAGAATTGGGATTTGGAATTGCTTAGTGCATTATGGGCTTACCGTACTTCGGTGAAGACAGGTACATGGTTTACTCCCTTTCATTTGGTGTATGGAAAGGAAGCACTATTGCCTGTGGAGGTAGAGTTGCCTGCGGTCAAGATGTTAGAGAAGTTTCTTGGACCGCCTAGTGATGCATTCAAAGAGATGCTCTTGCAGTTACAAGAGGTTCAATTGGATAGGATGAGCGCATTAGAGCATTATGGGCAGATGCAGGATAGGGCTTTGGCAAAGATAAATGAAAAGGTCAAAAGTAAGGGTATCAAGAAGCATGACTTGGTTTTGCGCTACAACAGTAAGCTGGACAACACCTTCCAAAAGAAGTTTCAAATTAAGTGGGAAGGCCCTTTCAAGGTAGTGGAGTGTTTTCCAAATGGTACATATCAGCCGGCTAACCTGGATGGTATTCTACATAAGTCAAGGGTAAATGGATTGCATCTTAAATTATATCATGCCAGGTTAATGATGGTGGAGCAAGATGAGCTGTCTGTGGAGCAAGTAATGTCTGTGACGGATGAGGAGACCTATGATGAGACGAGTCTCATATCGCTTTTTGCTGCTGCTGATCATGAATGATCTAGCAGGCTAGGGGATGGGCACATTATGTCAGAAGTTTTTTGGAGCAAGGGATTGCGCATATGTACATACCCATGCATGGTGCATCGAATAAAGGATTGTCCATTTTCCATAGCCAAGTGGTTACGTGGGGCCCACATGTGTACAGGTAGGATAGCATGTACATAGTGCATCGATTTTCACTATTACCAGTACCAGTGTGTTTTTTCTACAATAATGAGGAGTTGGTAGCGCCTAAAACTTCTCAAGGAAGCTATCCGCGGGCCGACGACATGAGGTAAGCAGGTGCGTAAGATGGCATCTAGTGGCGTCAGGAGGTCGAATGGGGTCAATATTTGCACGTGGAGAAGTACGGACACAATGTGGGTGTTTTCTTGTGATAATTATGCAGAAAGTTCATCATGAGGACCATATTTTGGAGCCACTTCACGTGGTGGCAGGATGCATTATTGGAAAAATTGAGTGCCAGGTGTGCGGATGATGCAAAAAGGTGACAACTATGCACTGCGAGGTCAGTTTTTGGCCTGTTCGGGGTCTGTTTGAGGTCATCTAAAAGGCCAAGGTGCCCAAGTAATAAAGCTAAGTGTGGGAACTGAAAAAACAGAGAGAAGACCAGAAAAAACGTGAAGAAGAGAGGAGGAACAGCCGCAACTGTGTTTTTGCTCATTTTGGAGCCTGTTTTGGCCGTAAACTGCTCATCCGAGGTCGGATTTGAGCACTTTGACATTGTAGACTGGGGTTTTGGGCCGTTCGAGACGCGATGGCACTGTCCATTTTGCCAAATTCCTCACTGTTTTTCTGATGTTTGGCTGTGTAAGTTTCTCATATGAGCGAAGCTTCTGCTCCAGTTTGTGACTGTATCTGGCTTATTTTACCCATACTGTGGAGCTATTTGCCCCCTTGGTGTTGGCCCAAGCTCATTTGTATCTAAATAACAGAAGTTCTCCTCTTTTGAGCTGAGTCTTTTGGGTGTGTGTGTGTCTCTGTGTGGAGTGGGCAAGTGGATAGTCTCTCTCCTCTCACTCCATCGGTGTGTTCCCTGTCTCGGCCAGGAGGGTTGTGTAAGCCGAGTGGTGCCCCCTAGTGTGTGTGTGTGTGTGTGTGTGTATCTTCCCAAGAGTGTGCGTCGGGTCATTATAGAGGCGTTCTGTGTGTTTTCATCCCGCTCACACCGTGGTTGGCTCTACCATGATTTGAAGATCAATGCAATTCAAACCAATATGTTGTGCAAGAGCTGGGTCCTGAGTAATTAACTCAAGGGTTTTTGATGTCGAGGCTTTCTGATGTCATCTTCCAAAGAACTAATCTAGGTGCCCCAAACATCACCGACTAAACCAAAGAAGGTTCCAAGAGTCAAAACACAAAGACGAGCTTCTCCGAGCTAGGAACCTAACTTGAAATGGATTGGCAGAAAAAGGAGCGCATATCTTCTCCACATACAGTAAAATCAATCAAGAAATGGAGAGTTAAGTATCAGAAGACTCCACCACACCATTCCACACCAAGCCCACCAACCTACCAATGGCGAGAAAAAGCTCGACAACAGTCAAAAAGTGCTACCAACAGCTTAGACAATCAACGTGCTGACGCATCCTGATGGTACAATCATGCTGCTCCACTTGGAGATATATCCTCAATGATAAATGGTTCGTTTTCCTTTTTCTTAAACTTGGAAATGTGTTTCTTAAGGGAATAGATTAAAACTAAGTCCCCTTTCTTGAAGATTTATGTGATGATATGGGAATCAAAAAACTTTTTTTTTTCGCTTTTGTGTATAAATGTGAGCTACGGCAGTTAGCCTTTGCTCATCTAGCTTTTCTAAATCTTCAAGTCTTTCAGAAAATTCACGTCCAGTCCACTCAAGATTTTTAGCTACCCTTAATGTCGGCAATAGAAATTCTATTGGCAGTATGGCATCAAGACCATAAACAAGGTTAAAGGGTGTAGCAGTATGGCAGTATGGCATCAAGACCATAAACAAGGTTAAAGGGTGTAGCATTTAAAGCTGTTTTGAATGACCTCAATAAGCCCATAGAGTTGCATGGAGATTCATTTTCTAGTCTGTCCTTCCTGAACTAACCACTTTAGTCGATACCGAGCTAATTCGTATGCTCAGCTTGTCCATTTGCCTATGGGTGATAGGGAGCTGATTTGTTATGGATGACCATAAACTCATTAAGCAAATACTCGATTACCTCATTGAGGAAATGAGTTCCTCGATCACTGACAATTTCTATTGGCAGTCCATATCTCGTGAATACATACTCATATAAGAATGCGGCAATGGTTCTGGCATCATTCTTTTGAGTTGCTTTAGCCTCGGTCCACTTGGTCAAATAGTCCGTAGCTACAATGATATTTGATCTTGGGTTGTATAAGCAGGTGGCTGTATCGACCTAGCAAATTCTATACCCCATTTCGTGAAAAATCTAGCCCCGATCATTGGTCTTAAGGGCATGCTATCTACACGTGTTGGCATTTTTGCTCGTTGACAAGCATCACACCTTCTAATATATTCTTTGGCATCTGCAAAAAAGTGTTGGCCACCATATGCCTGCTATTAAGATTGCTCTTGCGGTGGTCTCACTAGAAAAGTGACCTCCAGCTAATCCAACATGTGCTTGTTCTATAATCGGAATATACTCGTCTTCATTTGCACAAAGACGCAAATTTTGATCTTTACCTCTCCGATACGATTGGTTCCCAATAAGAGCATAGTCTCTTGCTTCAGTTTCAATTGCTTGTTGACAATGTTTACTCATATCCTCAGGAAATGTTTGGCTCGATAAGTAAGTGACTAAATAGTTACTCCACTTAGAAACATGTGACATTTGAAACAATGTTACATGAGGTATGGGTGTTTGTTTTTGACATTGAGGACAATCCTTTACAAAAGATCGAACATCACTCCTCACAGTTGGCCAAAATACTCCAAGTCTCAAAAGTCGTCTCATAGTTTGGTCTTCCGCAAAGTGAAGTCCTACTATGGTAATATATGATTGACTTAGGTACTGGTTTTTCTCTTTGGGATTAATGCATAAGAGCAATATTCCATCTTGATTTCTTTTGTATAGCCTACCAACTAGTAATTGATACATAGCTGATTGCTCAATTACTCCGATTGTAATAGGAAGTGGTATTTGTGAATCCACTTGGGCTATTGTCATCAATGGTACCATGTTTTCCAACCATCGAGGTATCATTTCCACGAAGAACAAATAGGCATCTGGTAGATCATCATCTACCCCTTTAGGTGATTCTCCTGAAACAATCCTTGAAAAATGATCTGCTCTTTGATGTGTAGTGCCCTGTTTTACAACCACACTGAAATCAAATTCCAAAAGAATGACGAACCATCTCACTATTCTACCTGTGCTGCATGGCTTGTTGACCAAATACAACAAAGCTTGGTGTTCTACAAAGAACACAAACTTGTTGGCTAATAGGTAATGTCTATACTTTTTAACGGCATAGATCATTCCTAATCCTTCACTTTCTATGGTAGTGTAATTCTTTTCTGCCATGTTCAATTGTTGTTGGCTAGCATAAGAAATAGGAAAGTCAATTTTTCCATCTCTTGGTTGAGCTAGTATACAACTAATAGCAAAATTGAAAGCATCTACATGTATATGGAATATCTTATTCCAATCTGGTGCTTTCAATATTGGAGCTGAGGTGAGAGCTTGCTTAAGCTTCATGAAGGATTCTTCATGCCTCGGTCCATCAAAGTGTGTAATCAAGCTATACATGGGTTTTGCAATTATAGCGTACATGTAAATGAATCGTCTGTAATATCCACAATGCCCCATGAAGGCTTGAACCCCTTTGCCTGTTTTGTTGGTCTAGGCAAATCATCAATGCCATTAATTTTTTTGATATCACTAGCTATGACATTTTTAGACACTATATGTCCAAGAATTTTCCCTTGTCTACCTATGAATGTGCACTTTTCAGGATTTAGGCAAATCCTATAAAGTCTACATTTTTTAATACATTTTTGAGGTGTTCAAAATGATCAGCTCGGATTGATGAATGTACGCATAGATCATCCATATACACTTCCAAGAATTTCCTAAGATATTCTTTAAAAGCATGGCTCATCAATCTTTGAAATGTGGCAGGAGAATTAGTTAAGCCAAGGGCATAGCCCAATAGGGAAAAATACCCCTTTCCGTTGCAAAAGCAGTTTTATACTGATCTTTTGGGTCAACCAAAAGTTGATTGTATCCCGAAAAGCCATCTAAGAAACTGTAAGCGTCTTTTCCTGCAACTCGTTCTAAAACATGCTCAGTGATAGGAACAGGAAAGTTGTCTCTAATGGTAGCTGCATTCACTTTTTTGAGATTGACACACACTCATAATTTTCCATTCTTCTTGGGTACTACCACAATTGGAGACACCCAATTTGTGTATTCAATTTTGTAAATGAATTTGTCTTCCTTTAGTTTCTCAATCTCTTCTTTGATTTTCCTGGCAAATGTTTCATTATATGTGTATGGCCTTTGTCTACTTGGTTTCGCATCATCTCTCTTGGGTATGGTATGTTGACAAATTTCTCGGTATTCTTTTAACAAGCTTAGCAAAAGCTCCTAGGTAGAGCTAGGCTTAGGTTCTTCAACCAAGTCTATCTTTTTTGCGTTCTCGAGCCCTTCGTAGGACTCTCCCTGTTTTCGTAGTTCTCTAACAGGTTCTTCGACAATGATTTTTTTTATCTTGGAGAGTATAATTTTTGTAATGGGAGGGAACTTCATTACATCCTTACCATCCTCTTCAGTGGTTTCCATTTCGGTCGTATATATCTCCTTTAGAGCTTTTTTCAACTCTTGATATTTCTTTTTCCGCTCAACTCATGTCATGAGTGGCTCCTTGTCCTATTTTTTTGTTTTTGCTTGAGTATCCTTCCTTGTTTTTCTCGATGGTTTTGACATTTCTGGATTTTTGTTTGAAGGATATCTGCCAGTGATTTTGTCCTTGGCACAATCATGTGCATCTATTTGCATTAGGAATTGTGTTCTATCGGAGACTGATGGCATAGGTCTTGTTTTCACGTTTTTGGTGTCTCTTTTTTTATTACCATATTTTTTCTTCTTGATTTCTGGTTAGGAAAGTCAAAAAAAGTTTCCCTCCCCTCCTTTCAAGAGTAGCTTAGCTCTCACATGTTGAAATTCTGACCCCGAATCTTCTGAGGTAGCTGAGTGTTCATCTAAATCATCTGTTGCATCATAGTAGAGGTTTGAAAAGACTTGTTGAGCTTTCATCAAGTCCTTGGGTTCCTCAATTTCATCTTCAATGTGAAGGGTTGAAATCATTTGGATGGGAATTATGTCGTTGTTAACCCTCACGGCTCACGGACACCCCATCACCTACGACGGACGTGTATTATGTATTTGGTAGAGTCAGGTACCGGGCTTGTCGGACCAATAGGAAAAGGGTAAGAGTGATCGCCGATGAGAGGCGCACTCTAACCGGGACATTCAAGGGATTAGTTGGCTAAGCATGGGCGCCCAAGTGTGAATGGGGTGAGCTCATATAAAAGCCAACTAAACCTAAAATTCACTCATTCTCTCATTTGTGCAATAGAAGAGTGCTCTTGCTCCATCTCCATCTCCATCTTCTTCTTCTTCACCTCCTTGTGTGTGTGTGTATGTGAGAGAGAGAGAGAGGGAGAGTGTGTGTGCGATCGAGCATTACGAAGGCACGACGGCGGCGAAGCGGTTGAGCACGGCACGACTGCAGCTTCTTCTTCATCGTGGCGAGGAATCCACCACGAAGGCGAGCGTAGAGCGGTGAGTGACACACCCTTTGCTCTCTTGAGCTTGCTAGATTAGTCTTGTTGTGTGCTTGGAGCCATTTGTGGCTCGCACACGGTGTATCGGCAAGTCCCTTGCTTTGACAGTGCGGCAAGGAGCGCACATTTTTGGCGCCGTTTTCGGGGAATCGCCCTGCACTAAGCCCAAGAGGCACTTTGTGCTTCTCCTATGAGTTGTTTGTAGTAGGAAAGAAGAGGAAGAGGAAGAGGAATGAGTTGTTTTTCTGTAAGATGTTAATTTCTGTGTTGTCTGCAAGTTCTGTGATTTCTGCGTAATGTTGTGTTTTCTGTTTGCACACAGTCTTTGCACAATTAGTAGTTGTTAGCCTGTTTGCAGTGAATGAATAAGTAGAAAGGCAGTTAGCAACTTCTGCTTGCACATAGTCTGTACACAGTTTTCTGTCAAGGTTTGCCTGCACACAGTCTTTGCACAGTAAGGTAGTGAGAGAGGAAGTAGGTGGACAGTTAGCTCACTGTCAGTAAGCAGTTAACAGATTAGTTAGTAGATTAGTTAGTGGTTAGCAGCACTGTTAGGAAGTAGATAAGGTAGTGAGCTGTGAGTTGTTGACTAGGAGATTAGGTAGGTGACAATGTGTGTGGCCAAGAAAGGGTCACCAAAATTGCGCGCGGTCGTCGCCCAAAAAAAAAAAATTTAAAATTAAAATTAAAATTTAAAAAAAAACCGAAAATATTTAAGCGTGAGTGATTGGGCGGCTACACTAAAATTTTGATCGGGATCGGGATCATTTCCCCAAGGCCAAGGCCAAGCCCAAGCTCAAGCCTCAGTCTTATGATATATACCAGACTCACTCTTATATATATACCCTACCCCCTCAAGAGGGAATGAGAGCATGTGGGGCAAGTCCTCCACTCTCCTCCCTTCTCTTCCCACTTGCACCCTTAGACTTTCTAATTTGGGCCTAGTTCCCTACTAGAAATTGACGGTTTTAGGGATTTCGAGGGCATAAAGTGACCAAACGGAGGGCTGTAAAGCACGGCATGTCCCTCTGACCGAGACGCTCGTTTTGAGCTATCATACGTTCTATTCTATAGCTGGGTCAAAAAAAAGGACCAAAAAATCAAAAAATAAATAAATAAGAAAAGACTTGGATTGCAAAACATCCAAAATTACTAGGTGAGCAGCCTTCACGGGCCCTCACTGACACTTCTAGGGGATCCAAGTCATATGAACCTACGCTCTGGACGAGTGTTAGAGCACGAGCATATTGGTAGTGCCTCCATTTATGCGGGCACCCATTATTCCTCCACCCTAGGTTCTGGACCTTCGGCCGGGACTCAAGGTAGCGCGACCCAAGATCCTCATATCGCGTCTAGTGATTCTTCCTCTGACTACGAAGTCATGGAGGGGTATCCTACACCAAACCCTGATAGTTCAAGTCAAGACATGCATGCCATGGGCCCACGGCCCGGGTCCAGCGTGTTTAGCTGCTTAAAAGAGACCCTTAGTAGAGCTACTCGCTCCGAACATGCGGTTAATGAAATAAATGAAGGGAGTGGGGAAGTAAATTCGTCATTCATGCCTAAAATGGACCCTATGCTTCTTGAGAGTGTGCATGTGAATGTTCCATCCACTGCACCTCCTGATCCTTTAGGACTATCTCCCTCTGAGGTTTTACTACCCGATGGTAGGAGTCTTTCCGAAGTACAAGAGATCGAATGCTATATGCAAGCAACAAGGGAGAGGGACATTGAGAACCTACGAAGGCTAGAACAAAGTCGAGCCCTGAAAGCAAAGGCTCCTATGACAACAATCATGCCAGCCGAGCAACCGAGTGCTCCCAAGGTAGCAGTCACAGAGGGGCAAGCTATGGGGAGCAATAATGCTTCCACTTCAAGGGAAACCTCCAGCACGCCAGGCCTAGATGGGATATTCCTAAACGAAAATTGGGAGTATGACCTACAAGCAGAAGCTTTAACTGATCGGTACACAGGACACACCTATCATGTGGGTTGGTTAGATGTTCTACAATCCACATCGAGTGCTACTAGCATAGATGAGCAACAACAGAAAGTCTGTGATGTCCTCCATAGGATTGTCGAGTTAGAAAGACAGAACACAGGGATCAACATGCCTTCAACAGGCCTAATGAGATTCTTGGATACGGGAAAGGCCAACCAACCAACCCTGTCACAAATGGAGACTCCCTCAGTGAGCCCCATTGATCCTCCATATGTTGTTTCGCCAGGAGCCTCAGTATAATCTGAGCCCACAAGTGGCAGCTTTACCTTCCGAGATCTAGCTCATCTTTCTCTTAATGACACTACGGCTACCATGCATATCCCAATGGTGAGCATGACAAGAAGTACACCATGGAGTTCATTTGTTAACACTGCGCCGATGCCTAGTAGCACAGTGCCCCCAACTATACCTACATGTATGTATCAATCATGTGCACCTGTCGTACCTCAGCCTCATGTAGCTCCTACACCTCCGATTATTCCAAGAGCTTACAATCCACAATGGAATTATCCAAGCTCTTATACAAGTGGAGCCATGCCATTTAATAATAAAATGCCATATTAGGCACCCCCTATGCCTAGGGCCACGCCTGTAAACTTTGGACCACCGTCTGGTACACCACCATACAAAATTTGGGACCCAAGAGCCGCGCGTATGCCAAGGCCAAGGCCAACTCCCATCTCACATGTGGTTCCAGGAGCACATACACCCATTATACCGGCTCAAATAGGAGATTTGGCAGCATTTGCTCAAACTATCGGTCGCTCTATTGCGGAAAACATGCGTAGTGCACCTGATAGAGAGCCTAGGAGCAAGGAAGTTCAAGTAGCCAAGCTCACACAGAAATTCAGTGGAGACGGAGATGCTAGAAAGCATATGGAAGTCTTTGAACATGTGTGCGATTCCTTGGAAGACCACAATGAGCTACATAAGTGTAAGGCTTTGAGTTTGACCCTAAGTGGAAAGGCTGGAGATTGGTATAGAACCTTAAGAGTAGAAGAGAAAACGATCTACTCTACTCTTAGGAGACTGTTCTTAAAAGAATACATACGAGAGGGAGTACTTTGGGGTGTAGCCTCTCAGCTCCAGAAAGCCCAACGAGAAGAAGGTGAATCCGTGAGAGACTTCATTAGTCGCCTAAAGAATTTGAATTCTCGATGCAATCCAAACGAGCGATTCAACAATAACCAATTGCTCGATAGATTCATTAGGGGACTACGACATGAAAGTATCTATAATGGCCTAGTCATTAGAGGTATCACTACTTGGGAAGCAGTCACTATGAATGCAATCCAATTGGAGGATAATTTAATGATTGCAGGAGAAAGAGTGTCTGCCGAGCCGAAGTCAAGTAGCTCGCAAGCATCAGGGCATGAGCCAATGAAGATAAAGCCAATCGTGAAAGAGCAAACGATATCTGAGATGACTTTGGCAGATCTCACCAAGGCCATCCAAGAAAGCCTTAGGGGTAATTGTGCTCCACAAAACACTCATATGTATCCAAGAAGGGAGCAACAATGGTGCTCAATTTGCTTGGGCCCACATACTACGAGTGAATGCCCTACTTTCATAGTAAAGTTTAACGGGACTTGTAACGCGTGTGGTAGGTATGGCCATCAAGCGAAGGATTGCCTAATGCTTAAAGGCATCATGGAAAATAGACCGCCTATAGCTTGGGCAGACTCACCTCGAGTTCCTGCATTGATGCCTACCCCACCCATGGAGCCACAGTTGCCATTACAGCACATGGTCCCTAGAACCCAAAATGTGGTCCAAACCACACCGTTGCCACCTCCAGTGCTAGGACCGCAACCCCCTCATCCAAGAGTTACACCTATGAACCAAATAGGTTGCGAGTCATCTAGTACTTATGTAGATTGCGAAGGGGACATAGACCCTAGTATCACCTATGGAGTCGACATGCTTGAGGAGTGTCCCATGTACTATATGGAAGACCATTGGGGACAAATCAAACCGGTATATCAAGCTACTGCGCTAGCAGCAAGAGGCCAAAACATTAATAGTTTTACCAAGAGACCACCTCTTCGGTGCTACGAATGTGGTGGACCACATCGAGTAGCTGAGTGCCCCATTAGAATGCAAAAGAATGCTGCACTAATGCAAACAAGTCAAGGGAGTGCATTGGCAATGCCAATACTCATTTGTAATCGTTGTGGCATAGATCATTTGATCGCACAGTGTCCTAACAATCCAAACGCACCGAAAATCACACCATTGAACATAATAGAGATTGCTGATGGGACACCACCAACTATAAACATAGCACCAATGAATGCACTCACACGGTCGATGCTCCAAAAGCAAAATTACATCCTCGAAGAGAGAGATGCTGCATCCATTGGCCGAGCGAGAAAGAAGAAAACACGAAGAAAGAAATACCTTAATGCTTCTAGCTCAAAACCTAGTTCAAAGACTAACATAGGGACAGGAGAGGATCCCGTGTATATGAATGACCTTGAGGATGACTCAGATTCAATAGAGACCACGGAGACCAAAACTATTACTACAAAGGAAAAAGCCAGTGAGGAGGATCACGAGAGGGAATTACGACGAACACCAAAAGAGTATTCAAAGTTAAACCACCCAGTTGCGAACCCCCAAGATAAGCCACGAGAGACGAAAAATGAGGATTGCAAGAGAAAGATTGGAACCTATCCAAACCCAACAGTGGAAATTGAACGAGTCCAACAACTGAGGGGTTTGGTGGAAGAAACTCAACGAACATTAGAACTTGAACCTAAACATATCCAGATGTCGGACACAATGTTTCCCACACAAGTTCAACCTCACAAGAACTACAGGTCGTTAGCTATACCCAGTATCATTCGGGAAGAGAGTGAGGGTAGGACATCTGAAAGTGGAAGAATGTTTGGTGAGGGAATGCCCGACCCCCTTGAGGAAGTGGATATTCCATCTTCACCATTCTCTTGTCAGGGTCCTACGTCCCACAAGATGCCATTAAATGTTGCCAAATTGATGGATTTCATGTCTTCAGAAGTTAGAACCACCATCATGTCCAAACTATATAAAGACCCCGAGCTAGTCTCAGCTCTTCGAGCCTTCCTCAATGGAGAATTACAGGCCCGATTACCACAGTTTGCACATATGAACAAACCTGACTCGGTAATGAATGATGAGGAACATTTAGCACCACCATCTGACCTAGCGGGACATGAATCTGTAATTGAAGTACCCGTTAACAAGTTGGGGCAATACTTTGAAGGTGATGAATCTAATGCTACTCTGCCAATCACTACTAAAGGATTAACTGTAAAGGGAGTCCTTGACGGTGGTGCGGGAGTCAGCATGGTGACAAAGAGTTTTTGGGAGTCTATGGGGCGACCTCACCTTGAAGCCACAAGTGTAGTGGTAAAAATGGCTAATGGATCTATTGTTACGCCTATTGGAATGCTTAAGGATCTCAGGATCAAGGTCTTGGGACACAAGGTAAGGCAGACTTTCATTGTTATGGATTTTTCCAAGCATCCTATGTCATTTGAGATGATCTTAGGGAGTCCATTCATGAGGGAAGCAAAAATGGTGCATGACTGGTCCAAAAACCACGTCTACTTACAGTTCCAAGACTCTGTCATTCGAGTTGATCTTTTAAGTGGTCGAACGCATCCTCTAGGAAATAAATTCATCATTGATAATCGATCAGACACAACAATTCACTCAGCTCCATTACAGTATTGTTACACGTGTAACGAAGACACGGATATTGGGGAGAACACTCCTTATATGGATATCCTACCCGGAATGGCTGAGTCAGACAATGTCGATTGGGTACACCTAGCGGCAACTATAGATACATGGGGAGCTAGAGGAACAACCTGGGTAACACCAGATGGGGAAGAGATACCACACATTGCACCAATAAACATGTTAGGTGTAGTGCATGTAACATCCGATGATAAAAAAGAGGCACACCTACCTGAGAGTGAAACCGATGATTCCTCAAAGGCTTCAAGCCAATACACATCAAAAACGGAATCTCAGGGAGAAATGGATTCAGAACCTGAGGAAACATCGAGTGAGCCAAGTATAGAAACTGCACACTCAAGGTCTAGTACGACCATCTATGGTAATTTATATGAGAGTGAAGAAGATACAAGCGAAGACCTATCAAGCGAGTCGAGTTCAAACATTTACCAAAATCAAAACCTTAACAAGAAACAAAGGTCATATAAGAGACGACGATATCGAGCAAATGTGAGAGCTAGGATAAACAAGGAAAGATCTACTGCAGAATGGCTTAGCTATCTAGGGGCATGTGATGCTCTTCGAAAGCTAGTAGACAATTGGGGTGAACATCTCCAGTGTGTCATGTGGTGCAGCCCGCGACCCATTGACCTCGCTCAATTGGAGGTTACAGAGTCGAAATTAAGTCGAACTATAAGAAGACGTCAAAACCGAGAGTTAGCACAACAACAAAAGGAGGCAGAACTAAAAGAAAGGTCTCCGTCAGGACAAGAGCCTGCTGACTTACATACGGCTCCTGAACATTTTAAATCTTATACCACGGGGGAGCGAAAGGTTGTGTATGCCAAAGCCCAACGAATACCTACCAATGGAAGCAGTGGAGTCTATGATGGTCCAGCGGTAGTTAAAGAGATAGAATTAGCAGAACCAGGTGAGGAGTCTAAACCAGTCTTTATTGCTCAAGACCTTACCGAAACTGAAGAGGCTGTACTTAAGGAGCTCCTCAAGGAATACAAGGATATCTTTGCTTGGACATATCATGACATGAAGGGCGTTCCACCTTCTGTGGTGCAACATACAATTCCCATGATCAACACTGCTAAACCCGTCCAGCAACGACCCTATCCAATGAATCCTAAGTACGCCAAAATTGTACAAGAGGAGATTGAAAAACTTATCCAATGTGGATTCATATACCCTATTGAGCACTCAGAATGGGTTTCTCCAATAGTCATTGTGCCAAAAAAGAATGGGAAACTAAGAGTGTGCGTGGACCTCAAGAAAGTTAATGCAGCCACTAGGAGAGATCATTATCCCTTGCCATATTCTGAACATGTGCTTGAAAGAGTTGCGGGCAAGGAAGCTTATAGCTTTTTAGATGGGTACTCTGGTTACAATCAAATCACAATTGCATTAGAGGACCAAGCTAAAACTGCTTTTATCACAGAGTTTGGAGTGTTTGCATTTCGTGTTATGGCTTTTGGCTTAACGAATGCCCCTGCTACATTCCAACGATTAATAAACACTACGTTTAAAGAATTTCTAAGGGAGTTTTGTGAAGCTTTCCTAGACGACCTTTGTGTTTATTCTTCTTGGGAGAAGCATTTGTTATATCTACGAAAAATATTTGAAAGGTGCAGATTTTATCGCATCTCATTGAACCCTTTCGAATGCCAATTTTGGGTTAAGCATGGAGTCATTCTTGGGCATATAGTGTCCAAGAACGGGATATCCACAGATGAGAGTAAGATTAAAGCCATTGCCGATTTGCCACCACCTACTAACTATAAAGGAGTTCAAAGATTTATGGGCCATGTTGGTTATTATCGAAGGTTTATTTTAAACTTTGCCGAGATAGCGCGTCCATTGTACAAGCTTCTTATCAAGTTTCACTGGACGGAAGAATGTCATCAATCTTATGAGTTATTAAAGAAGGCCCTAACAAGTGCTTCAATCCTGCGAACACCTGATTGGAATGTACCTTTTCATGTGCATATTGATGCATCAAATTTTGCTATTGGGTGTGTTCTAACTCAACCAGGAGAACATAAATTGGACTACCCTATTAGCTTTGCAAGTCGCCAAATAAATGATGCCGAGATGAACTACACTACTACAGAGTGCGAAGGTCTAGCTATGATTTACGCAGTAAAGAAATTTCGCTATTACCTTCTTGCTACCAAGTTTGTGTTTTATGTTGATCATCAAGCATTGCTATATTTGGTAAACAAGTCGTGTTCCACAGGTCGAATTACACGATGGTTGTTAATTCTTCTTGAGTTTGACTTCACCGTTGTTGTGAGGCCTGGGAGGAAACATGTCATGGCGGATCATTTATCTCGTATCCCTAATGGCGAAGCTCCTACGGGGGTTGATGATGAATTGCCTGATACTCCTTTGTTCATTGTTGAGACAATGCCTGAATGGAGTGAAAAGATTGTTAACTGTGGGGGAGCAGGAGAGAGAGGCCACTTGCTACTCTATGCAATGAGAGTGAAGGAGAAGAGGAGATTGGCGCAGAAGAAGCACACGCAGAGAAAGAACGTGAGAGAGAGAGAGAACGCTCGTTGAAATCTGGGAAAGTCACGCTATATCTTTTTGGGCTTCACCTTTGAGTATATGAGTAAGTGACAAGGTGGCCATTCACACTTGGGCCCCCTCACTTATAAGTCTTTTAACTTATAAGTTAGTAAGTACAAGACACTTAGGCCTTTATTCCCTAACAACCTCCCACCTAAAGGCAATGTACCTTGGGAGATCAAAGAATCAGCTAACTATGATACAAGAGCTGATCATGCACTTACTCATCCAACACCCATCATCTGACGGCAATATGCAAACCGCTCTGCTGGAAGACTCTTGGTCAAAAGATCTGCAGGATTGTCATTTGTGTGCACCTTGACAAGTGTAATGCTCTTGTCATCAAGCACACTTCTGATAAAATGATACTTCACCTCTATGTGCTTTGTCTTGGCATGAAAAACAGGATTCCTTGCAAGCATAATAGCACTCTGACTATCACAGTGTAGCACAGGAACCGGTGACTTAATGCCAAGCTCTTCTACCAAACGCATGAGCCACAAAGCTTCTTTGCATGCCTCAGTGGCAGCCACATACTCAGCCTCAGTGGTAGACAAAGCAACACATTTTTGCAGTCTAGAAATCCAAGAAACTGCACCTCCTATGAATGTAAACACATATCCAGAGGTAGACTTCCTGCAATCTGGATGTCCAGCAAAATCTGCATCTGTAAAGCCATGCACAGATGTCTCACTCTTCCCAAAACAAATGCACAAGTCTTTAGTGCCTTTCAAGTATCTCAAGATACACTTCACTGCTTCCCAATGCTTTTTGCCAGGATTGCTCATGTACCTGCTTACTACTCCCACCGCAAATGCAATGTCCGGACGTGTAGCAACCATAGCATACATCAAACTGCCAATGGCTGATGCATAAGGAATCTTGGCCATTTCAGCCCGCATATCATCTGTGTTTGGGCAGTCATGTGCAGTCAGTTTTACATATGGAGGCAGCGGAGTACCAAGTGCCTTTCCCCCATCCATATGAAAACGATGTAGCACCTTATTAACATAATCTCGTTGAGATAGATACAGACGCCTGTTATGTCTATCTCGAGAGATACGCATGCCCAAAATATGATTAGCATCACCAAGATCCTTCATGTCAAAGCGATAATTTAAGCTTTGCTGTAATGCATCCAACTCCGTGACATTTTTACCCGCAATAAGCATGTCATCAACATACAAAATCAGCAATAGAAGAGATCCATCACTTGCCGTTTTGATATACAAACAGTGATCAGAATTACTTCTTTTGTATCCTTGAGACCTCATGAATGTATCAAACTTGTGATACCATGCACGGGGAGACTGTTTCAAACCATACAAACTCTTCAAGAGTCTACATACTTTCTTCTCTTGCCCCTTTGACACAAAACCTTCTGGCTGCATCATATAGATCATCTCAAGCAAATCGCCATGCAAAAACGCTGTTTTGACATCCATTTGCTTTAACTCCATATCTTCAGAAGCAACCAGGCCTAAAACAAGACGTAATGTGGCAAGCTTTACAACAGGAGAAAAAATCTCATCAAAATCAACACCATGCTTTTGCTTGTACCCTTTAGCAACCAAACGTGCCTTGTACTTAGAAGAAGCATCAGATGTGACCTTGGTCTTGTAAACCCATTTACATGGCAGAGTCTTATGCCCTTTAGGCAAATCAACCAAGTCCCATGTATGGTTTTTCTCCAAAGACTGCATTTTCGAAACCATTGCTTTGAACCATTTCTTACTGTCTTCCCGTTGCATAGCCTCTTTATAGCAAGACGGCTCACCACAATCAGTAAGCATGACATAGTCCAAAGACGGTTCATATCTATCGGGGGGCCTTGTCACCCGAGTAGACCTACGCACCCAATGATCCATAACAGGTGGATTTTCAGCCTGTAAACCATCAAAAACAGCAGGCTGTTCAGCCGGTTGCATCGCAACAACGGGCGGTCTAGGAGCATCAACCTGTTCCTCTACCTGTGGTGCATCAATGGCAACTTGTTGGGGCTGATTTTCAGCAGCTAATGGCTGATTTTCAGCACCATTTTCAGCATGTAAAGGCTGCTGAACATTGGGCCTTCTTGGCTGTCCATATGTAACATCTTCACGAAAAACAACCCGGCGCACTTCCTCGACCTTTGTGGGTTGTTTGTGCATGCAATTCTCATTGAAGATGACATCATTGCTGCGTATGATTTTCCGTAATGCGGGATCCCATAATCTATACCCCATTTCACCATCCTCACCATATCCTAGGAAAATGCATTTATGAGACTTTGGTTCTAGTTTGGTGTGCAGTTCACTCCGGATGTGAACATAGGCCTCACAACCAAACACTCTTAAATGTGCATATGAGGGTGGCTTGCCATACCACACCTCCTCAGGCACCTTTCCACCCAAAGCCTTGCTAGGTGAGCGATTAATCAAGTGAATAGCTGTTTGCACAGCTTCTGCCCAAAAACCATGAGGTAATGCAGCATGTGACAGCATACTCCGAACTTTCTCTTGGATAGTCCGGTTCAACCTCTCTGCAACTCCATTCTGAGAGGGATTAAAAGGAGCCGTGAGCTCTCTTTTAATACCTTTAGTAACACAAAAGTCAATAAATGCTTTTGATACATACTCCCCCCCATTGTCTGAGCGCAAAGACCTAAGCTTCTTGTCAGTTTGATTCTCAACAAACGCAAGAAACTTCTTGAAAGTATCAAAAACATCGCTTTTAGCACGTATTGAATACACCCACACCTTACGTGTAGCATCATCGATAAACGAGACAAAATATTTCTTTCCCCCTAAGGACAACTGTGGCATTTCACATACATCGGAATGCACTAAGTCTAACCTATCAGACTTCAAAGAAAGAGACCTTTTGTGCGGTGTTTGACTGTGCTTACCATAAATACAGTGCTCACAATGAGAAAAATCAGCATACCTCAAACACGGCAAATAACCACAACGAGACAGAGTTTCCATTCCTCTTTTACTCATGTGTCCCAACCGGCCATGCCACAAAGAAACACTTGGCTGCTCGGTTACGGCGACAACATGGTCACGCACACTAGATACATGCAAAGGATACAAAGTGTCCGATTTACAACCCTTGGCTAAAATCCGGGCCCCTTTACAAATTTTCCACTTGCTATCACCAAAAGTGGTGTGATAGCCTGCATCATCTAGCTGCCCTGTACTAATCAAACTCTTCTTGAGTTGTGGCACATGGCGCACTTTGTGCAAAACAAAAGTCATACCATCAGCAAAAGAAAACTGAACACTGCCAATACCTGCAATGTCACATGCATAGTTATCTCCCAAATAAACAGTGCCCTGCACCTCACCTGAGTACTGTGTAAACCAATCCCTATGAGGTGTTACATGAAAGGAGGCACCTGAATCAAGAATCCAAGTATGCATGTTCACATCAGAACCCATAGCAAGGGTATGTGCATCCACAAAAGAGGCATTGAGTACATCAGTGCTACTGTCACTGTCACAACTACTAGCAACATGGATTTCCTCAATCAACACAGTGCTCTTCTTGGCATTTCCCTTGTCCTTTGCATCAATTTCAGCACCCTTGTTCTTCTCTTTCTTCCACTCATAGCATTCCCGTTTATAATGCCCTTTCTTTCCACAATGATGACACACAACATTTGTCCTACGAGATTTGCTGCGTGCCCTGTCCTTACTGTCAGATTTCTCCCTCTGTTGAGACCTGCCTCTCAAGTGCAATGCATTAGAAGACCCACCTGTGGTGTTCTTCCTGTTCATCTCTCCCATCAAGAGAGAACTCTCTACATCTGCATACTTAAGTGACGCACTTGAGTTACTAAGAGCTGTCCGGAATACATCCCAACTCTCGGGCAATGTGCATAGCAGAAAAGTAGCTTTGAACTCCTCATCAATCGTGAATTTCAGCTCTGTCAGTTGGCTGAAAATAGAATTGAATTCATTGAGGTGCACTGACATGTGCGTGCCCTCCTTCATGCGGAGATCCATAAGCTTCTTAAGCCAATACACTTTACTGGCAGCACTCTGCTGTGCATACAACTCGTCTAAACGCTTCCACATGCCCCATGTTGTCTGCTCATTCTCTACATTGAAGAGTAAATTGTCAGACACCGAAAGCATGATCGTGGAGCGAGCCAACTCGTCCACTTCTTCCCATTCTTCAACCTCCATATCATTCGGTTTCACACCATGTAACTTAATAGGTTTCGCCTGTTTCTTCTGCAACATCACATTATAACATTGCTTCTTCCATATAGCAAAGTTATGGGCCCCTTCAAGCTTGCGAATGTGCAACAAATTGCCACTTTCACTGCTAGAAGCCATTTTGAGTGATTGCAAACACTGAAACCCTGTTTTGCCGACCTAAACACGCCCAAATGTGCGCAATTGGGCAAAAAATAGCTTGCTGTTACAGAAAAACAGCGAGCAAATTTCACGCGAAATCACCCCAAAACGGCGTACATTCACTGCCAAACCCTTACCAAAGGTTTCCACAAGGTGTATACATCATTTGCTTGCTGAAATTCCCTGTTTTAGGGCAAAAAACAGACCTGTAAACACCTGTTTTGCTGAATTTTCAGAACCTCGTTGGTGGAAACACCTGTAAGATTGACCTGTGAGACTTGCCCTAATGAAATTGCATCAAATTGACCCCGAAATTGGTCAATTTCAGCAGAAATAGGCTGCTGTTCGCCAGTTTTTGAAACCCTAATTTTGGGGAAACTGTCACCGGAGGTCGATTCTACACGGTGAGAGGATCCCTTCGCGAGAGAGTTGATCGAAAATGGTTAAATATCCTTCCCGCAGCGAGCAAGAACAGAATTCTGATCTGTGTTGCGAAGATGGCTCTCTTGGAAACCCTAAAGCTCTGATACCATGTGTGGGGGAGCAGGAGAGAGAGCCCACTTGCTACTCTATGCAATGAGAGTGAAGGAGAAGAGGAGATTGGCGCAGAAGAAGCACACGCAGAGAAAGAACGTGAGAGAGAGAGAGAGAACGCTCGTTGAAATCTGGGAAAGTCACGCTATATCTTTTTGGGCTTCACCTTTGAGTATATGAGTAAGTGACTAGGGGGCCATTCACACTTGGGCCCCCTCACTTATAAGTCTTTTAACTTATAAGTTAGTAAGTACAAGGCACTTAGGCCTTTATTCCCTAACATTAACTTCTTAGTTAATGGTTTTCCACCCAAAGAACTGCGAAAAGATATAGCTCGAAAATTAATCAAGGAATGCAAACCCTATTGCTTACTCGCTGGAACTCTCTATAAGAGAGGAAAAGATGATGTTCTTAGACGTTGTGCCCGCGAGGATGAGTATTTATATATTCTACAAGAGGCACACATGGGCGTAGCTGGTGGTCACTTTTCAGGAAAGTTGACTGCCTGAAAGATCTTAGAGTCAGGCTATTGGTGGCACACTCTGTTTAAGGATGCATCACTTTTTGCAAAGGGATGTGATGAATGCCAACGCTTCAACAAGCCACAAACAAGGAATAGAATGCCTCTACATCCCATCAAGGTAACCCAACCATTTGAAAAGTGGGGCTTAGACTTTGTAGGACCGATTAGTCCGGCTGCGCAATCACGATATATCATTGTCGCTACCGACTATGTAACCAAATGGGCTGAAGCAAAAGCAACACGAAAGGCGGATGCAAAAACAACAGCTAAGTTCCTCTTTGAGAACATTATCACACGTTTTGGATGCCATTTTGAACTTGTGAGTGACAATGGAACTCATTTTATAAATGAAGTAATAAAAGAACTCACATCAAACTTCATGATATCTCACCACAAGTCTACACCCTATTATCCCCAAGCAAATGGCCAAGCTGAGAGTACCAACAAAACACTCATCTCCATTTTGACAAAGACAGTCGAGGCTCATCGCACTGATTGGGACCTAAAGCTTACATCAGCTTTATGGACTTATCGTACTGCGTATAAAGTTGCTATTAATTGCACACCGTTTAAGATGGTGTATGGCCAAGAAGCAGTTATGCCATGGGAGTTTGTCATTCCTAGTCTTCGAGTAGCTTCTCAAGAAGGTTGGGATGGTAACCCCTTAGTGGAGCGATTATATATCCTGGAAAGGCTAGATGAAGAAAGGAAATTAGCTGTGCAAAATGCTATAGTGGAGAAGGATAGGAGAAAGAAGTGGTTTGATAGCCATTTAAAGGATAAAGACATCAAGGTTGGTGATAAAGTTCTTATGTACGGGGTACGTAATGAAAAGAAGAAATTGAAATACGCTGGTAAGGGACCATATCGAGTGTGTGAAATTACTCCGCAAGGTACCATTCGTGTGGAGACTCTAGATGGAGTTGAAACCATTGGATTCCTTAATGGGAGTAAATTCAAAAGATATTATGATCCTCTAAGCCAGAAAGAGTTGCAAGCCATCCATCAAAAGAAGGCTGCCAAGGAACAAGCAGAGCTTAAAAAAATCCAAGCAAGAGTTGAGGCTTGAGAACGACAACAACGTCTTAGACGCCAACGAGAGGCTAATCTGGGAATCATGCAAGCATTTTTCGAGGACACAGATGACGACTCATTAGAATCTGAGCCACCCCTACGATACCCAATTGAGCTAAATAGCCCCTATGGGAAAGTACTATACAATGCCTTATTATATACGGGAGCTAAACACAATTTGTTATCCTATGGAGTTTGGTGTCAATTAGGGAAACCGACCCTATCCCCGAGTACGATGCAAGTCAAGGGCATTAATAAAAAGAAAACTGCTATTCTTGGAGTCCTTCAGACCCCTGTTGTCTATGACAATGGAAGCATAGTGCAGAGGTTTCTAGTCATGCCCGCAGGAGCTATGGAAGGCAACGTAAACCTGGGACGCACGTGAATGTTGGCAACCAAATGCACTATTGATTGGGATACTGGTAGTGTCACGACGCGACCACCGACTCTTACCCCTATCATTCAAGCAAAGTCACCTATGTTGCAAACTCTAGCAAAGTTGAAGGATAGCCAACATTCACAAGCCAAGGTGGTTAACTCGTCTTTGCCGGCTACCCATGAACCTAGCACTTCAACACTTGTAGTTGCAGCAAGCAGTAATATTGCAAGTACTCAACCTGCACGACCTAAGAGTACATATCAATGGGTCCCCAAGGCCTTACTTCCAACTACCTCAACCCTCCCATCCATTCCAAGAAAAAATTTCCCGGGAAAACCAAGAGCGCGTCCTAGGAGAGTCAAGACCAAATCACGATGGATTCCAAAACAACTATTAGAAGCCCAAGGCTACTATGATGGAAATGAGCAAATTTGGGTACCTAAACGTAAAATGTGTCCTTCCCTATCGACAACAAACCCATATGAGTCAAACAGTGTAACGCTAAAGCCAATGGCAGACCGTGGGAAGGGAAAGATCACAGAATGCTACACACCTAGTCCAGAGCTAGTTTGGGCTCCAAGGCAAAACCAATTTATTCCACCTAGCTCAGGAAGGGGGGAGTTCCATAAAGCTTCTAGCTCCTCATGTAATACATCCATAGAGGTAAAAGCTTCTACACAGCCTCCATCTATAGTAGTGGACCTCCATGAAGCTACAAAAGAATCCACACCTCCCAGTGTTCAAGAATCACCTGATGAACCACTTCAAGTTCGATCCTCGGAGAGTACCTTACCACCCTTGCAACTTGACGAGGCACCTAGGGTAATAGAAAACTACTGGCAAAAATCCTCACCTATTACCAACTGGAACAATTGGTTTCAAAGGGTGACGACATCATTTCAAACGGTATGATCTACCCAAGGAAGGGGGGAGTTTTTGTGGACATCCATCATTCACTTGCTTCCCTCTCAACCTTTCTCCCTGACCTCTTAATCTCCAATCTTAGGGAATGTATATATAAAGCCTTATACTCACAAAAACAAGATAAAAAAGTAAAAGAGCAAGAGCCATAACACAAATCATAAAAACAAATTATGCACAAGAACACGACCCTTGTAATATTTGCACTCTAACCATCATCTATTTGCGTGTACAAATATGGCTAGTACGCTAGAGTCATCCACTCCTGCCTTGGGTGAGAGGTACCCTCGTTACTTTTCACAAATATTTCACATGGTCTTTCCAGTGCTTGCATGTGAATGGGATTTGATAGGTACGCTAGCATGTGAGAGGAATTTTGAGGAGTTAGAATGGCTGATACGTCTCTTGACCACGTCTGATCCATACTTAGTAGAGAGCGTTTCTCCCATTGCACAAGCCTACCCTTTTGACCAAGATGACTATAGGCGTCTAGTGACCTTCTTAGTAAACATGGGCACCTATGATGAAGAAGAAAATTTACACGACTACACGGATGGCACATATGGTCTCATGGATGATGACATTGTTTATCTCGACGACGAGGATAGGGGTTTAGCCTTAGGTTTCCCCCCAACCTCTACAATATCCTATTCCCTTGACTCTCTAGGGGGAGTGCAAATAATTAGGTTATAATTCCTTATGTTTTTTGTTGTGTTCAATAAGTGTTGGTACCTTTTTCCACTAATGTGCCTCCTGGAGGTATTCCTTTTGTTTCCTAGTGTGTACAGGAACGTGTTGCTATTGGTAGGATTTGGACCTTCATGGAATCTTTATCTCGACTCACTCTTCAAATCAAGCGCGACCATCGACACAAACAGGTGTTTCTTGTCCATTAGCATTGCCCCTTATCTTTTTTGCATCTATGATTGTCTGCTTTAATTGTGATTGGTAGCCTAATATTCACCGCATTTGCTTAGTATCAAACATTTAATTCAATGTTAGTTTTTGTCATAATCACTTGTCTAGGTTTAAAAATCAAGCAGTTCGACTAAGCTAGTTTGACCAAGTTAGGTGTTAGAAATCTTCTCTCAATACCATGGGGAATGCCTTCCTAATAATCAATGGTTACTTAAGTTCTTAATCCGATTTAGGCAGCATTGTGTGAAATGTACCAGGGCTTTCTAGTGGGCTTGACCCTATTGATCTTTAGCTTAAGTATTATAAAGGGAGTTAACTAGTGTGATGAGCTTGGGGAGGTGTATCAGTGTTATATGACCCCCCAAAGTTACAAAATTAAAATGCTGAAAATGAACAAACAAAAAATCAAAGTGCCACACTGTAAAATCTTAAGCTGGAAGAGAAATCTCAGCTTGATTTGGTACTTCACTCACATGTATTGCCTATGGTACTAGAGCCCTAGAGGTTCCCAGTGTGGGCGCTTTTCCTTGAAAAGCAAAAAACCCAAGGCATACAAAATAAGCACACACATCAAATTGAATCAATGTGAAAAGACTTTGGGGGGTCAAAGAAAAAGTAATCAGTCAGGCGATGATTTCATGAGAAATTCCTTTTATGGTAGATTAACTACAAGGTCTTCTAGATATAGCCTCTAGTCAACCCTCGAACATGAATACTTGGCTCTCGCGATTAAACAACTTAATTAACCACAGAAAATTAAGAAGCTTACCCATGGTATTAATATTCGATCTCTAGTGCCTTTCGACCGTCAAATTAGCGACCCCAGACTTGTTTAATTTTTTACCTTTACATGTGTTTATGCATTTGATTACATTGCAATTTAATGTTCATTGCTGACAAATTGTTTGAAATTCTTTTACCAATCAATTTGTCTACCTAAAACTGCATATGCTTTTTACTCACTTATGAGAATGCAATTACTGTGCCAATGTTGTTTGACTTTGCAGTGGCTGAAGAAGGCTAAGGACATTCATCTCAAATGCTCTTCCACCTCGACGAACGAGCTTCAACTCAATAGCTTCCGAGGACAGAATCTACATCAGGAAGGGGGGCATGTTAACCCTCACAGCTCACGGACACCCCATCACCTACGACGAACGTGTATTATGTATTTCGTAGAGTCAGGTACCGGGCTTGTCGGACCAATAGGAAAAGGGTAAGAGTGATCGCCGATGAGAGGCGCACTCTAACCGGGACATTCAAGGGATTAGTTGGCTAAGCATGGGCGCCCAAGTGTGAATGGGGTGAGCTCATATAAAAGCCAACTAAACCTAAAATTCACTCATTCTCTCATTTGTGCAATAGAAGAGTGCTCTTGCTCCATCTCCATCTCCATCTTCTTCTTCTTCACCTCCTTGTGTGTGTGTGTGTATGTGAGAGAGAGAGAGAGAGAGGGAGAGTGTGTGTGCGATCGAGCATTACGAAGGCACGACGGCGGCGAAGCGGTTGAGCGCGGCACGACTGCAGCTTCTTCTTCATCGCGGCGAGGAATCCACCACGAAGGCGAGCGTAGAGCGGTGAGTGACACACCCTTTGCTCTCTTGAGCTTGCTAGATTAGTCTTGTTGTGTGCTTGGAGCCATTTGTGGCTCGCACACGGTGTATTGGCAAGTCCCTTGCTTCGATAGTGCGGCAAGGAGCGCACAGTCGTAGCCATCCTCATTGCAAAATTGAGTAGGCATAGAAGTATTCACACATACATCCATTGTCGCTAAAATTTGAGTCTACTCAAATAGCTGAAACAAATGCTCTAGAAAGGGTTCAGGTACATAGGCTTTATCTGTGCAATCCCTTTCTAAGGTACATTCTTCTCTTTTTAAGATCCCATTTTCTGAAGCTCCACACATCCAAATAGGAGTATCTTTGTTTAACCAAGATGGAAGCTTAGTTTCAGTCGAAGAGACCGAATCAAACTCTTGTATGGGCCTTTTCATGACATCTCTAAAAGTATGATCTTCTAGATTAACCCTTGTTATAGATCCCACTTGCTTCAAGTACAGATAATTGTTTTCCCAATATTGGATAAGTTGTACCTGTCGCATGAAAGGTCTTATCAATATGATTTTGTAATTGAGTTTTTTCCCAAAGTCTACTATGGCAAAAGTGTGTTGATATTCAATTCCACAGGAATTGACTATCACCTTTTCAAGTAGCTCTAAGGGTCTTTCAATATGTCCATCAGCCAATTTCAATTTCATTTGAGTTTGTCTAATGGCTGGTTGCCCCCAGGATTCCTATACTGCTTTCGTGGATATGGATATGCCTGCTCCACTATCTAGTATTGCCATGGTTTCAATGTCATTATATTTCAGTGGAAGGGTTGTGTTTCCTTCTTCCCCTTCGTAATATTCTCCAACTTTGTTATTTGGATGTGAAAAATCAAATTATCAATATTCATTCTACTCTCTTGATTATTATCAACCATGCTAATTAAACTTATGTGTATGCTACTTTATGCTTTGGTACCCTCATAAGTTTTTTGTCCACCCTTGTTCATCCTTTCATATTTTAATTAGAATCAACAAGGTCGATCGTCAAATAAAGAATTGACCTTATTGAGCATAAAGTTATTGAACTTAGATATATTCAAAATACTCTTGTGCATATATTAAAAAATGTACCGCAATCCGGTGTGATAATGTCCTTAATCAAGTATTGTAAGTCGTAATGGAAGCATTAAAACAAACTTCTTATGTGGATTTGAATCCACAAAATTGGCATGCCTTGATGCAGCTTCCGTAAATGTAGCACCAGGGATTTGAACTTTTTTTGACCTCTTCAAAGATCTCCAAAACTTCTCTTGTAACATTAGGCCCCAAATCTCGAGCCTTTTGTATTCACCTTGGACATCTTGCCTTGCTATGGAAATCACCATTTCGATAATGCCTTGGAAGTGTTTTCCTTCTTGAAAAACCATCTATAGAGCCTGGATCTTTGAAAGTTGAGAGTTTTGCATGAATCCTCGCATTGATTTTTCATGTGTAGTCTTTGCTTTACCTCACACAAAGCATATATTTTCATGATGGATGATTCATTTCTCCTTTGCATGGCCTCATTCCTTGAATTTGGGAGCTCCTTGACTTTGTGATTTTTCATTTTCTTGTCCCTTGCACGTAATAGTTTTGCCTTTCCTCGCATGCTTGTGCATGGCCTCAATCCTCAAACTTAGATGGCTTTGCATTGTTGTGCATCTTCTTAACATGCTGTGCATGGGCTTTCCGCCATACATGGTACTCAAGGCCCATTAGTCCCTATTGTCAAGGGCTCTAAAGCCTTGCTTGAGATAGCCCTTGCATGACTCCTTGTGTAGCATAATCTTCATGATAAAAAATTTTCCATTGACTCGGTCACAAATTTGTACTTGGAAACCTCTTAAACCCTTGAATGCCTCCTTGTACAGTGGGAATCTTCTTGATCGATAATATCGGTTTGGCCACCTATTGAAAGCTCTGTAGTATGCCCCACCTTGGCACTAGTTTTGAGCACCATCACATTTGCTCCTTAGCTTTGGGGAAGGTGCTCTTGGATTGCCCAAGGGCTATCCCTTAGGTTCCCCAATAATGGTTAAATGTGCAATTTTTAGACATGGCAATAGCATGCATGTTTGATGAGATAGAGAGAGCCTCATTCTCTTTCTTGTTTTTGCACTAGAGGAAGCTTGAAGGAATCAAAAACTTATTATCTATAAGAGCTCTAAAAGTGCTATAACGGAACAATAGACACTTGCATGACCATATAGCTTAGTTTTGGTGGGCCCTCTATGAAGAGAAGCTCACCTACACAAAGAAGGCAACATATGTGGAGGCCATGATTCAAAGATTTGGACTTACATTTGAAGGAAAGACCTTAGTATAGTTATGGAAATTTGCCAGTTTGTATAAGTAACGGTAAAATACTTTGAAGTAATGTTAAAATATTTCATTGAAGAGAACACTAAAACAAGAAGTAAGCACAAGACGCTCACTCAAATTTTAAGTTTTATGTAGGAACCCAAGGAGATGATAATACATGATGCAATTGATTGGCTAAAGTAGTACATCTCACGGTGCCCAACTTCTAAGAAACCTTAGCAAAAAGGATGCTTCTTGGGAAGTAATTTGGGACAATGCTCTTTATATTCATCTATTTGGTAACATCATTCCACTTTGAAAAAATATTTTGGAGTTGCTTTATTGTATGCATATAACTCTGAAATGGAGGGAGCCTTGAACTTATGTTTGTGGAATTTGTGTAGGTAGCCATCCCATTAGGAGCTTCCAAATAGGTACAAACATTCCTCAAGGTACTAGTGGCTTACTTTGGTGTGATGTGTGTAGCAAAATAGGGAAACATGTTGTAATGGAAATGGCCTATGAACCTTGAGAATAGCGCAACTAGAAGAATTAAAGAGAGCATTTTTGTGAGACTAATTTGAGAACATAGAGGGTGAACTTAATTAGAGGTAGCAACATAACCATTACACTCACTTATAATCACCCTTCTTGCTAGCATACATAATAGCATAGTAATGAAGATGGAGAAGATGGCAAACTTAAGCATTGAAGCATGGCTCTTGGTTGGATTTGCATTCCATAGCCAAGAGTGTTAGTGTAGGCTCTCAACAAGCTTGGAGAAGGAGATGGAGTTCCTCCACTTTCACCAAGTCACAATCTTTGAAAAAAATGAGTGTGTGAGAGGTGAACGCCCCCCAAGCATACCCCTTGCTTGCTTTGGGTGAGGAGCCCTCCTTTATGCTCAAGCATGAATCTCATTGGACCCCTCTCCCCCTAGCCAATCACATGCACAATGCATTTCAAGCACATGGGTAGCATTAGGACAATTGTCCTCCTTACCTCTTTGAGAGAGAACTTGAAAATATCTAGATATTTATTGAATTTAACTAGAAGCTCATTGGACCCCTTTTAGCCAAGCCAATAGGATTCAAGCACACCATGTCGCTAAGCATAGGGAGAGCTTGACATGTGTCCATGTGCCCCTTGAGAGAGAGTAGGAGGTTAAGTCAAAGATTCCCCTAACTTTGGGGATTTCCTCCTCCTTTGTAGGGTATCTTTTTAACTCAAGCACCTTACCCCCCATGCATGGGAAGCTTCTCACAAACCTTCCTCATCAAGCATGAAAAGCACCTCAAGCACCTTAGTCAGCAAGCACACAAGCACCTCAAGCACCTTAGTCAGCAAGCACGACAAGCACCTCAACCACCTTACTCATCAAGCATAACAAGCACCTCAAGCACCTAGTCACCAAGCATGACAAGCACCTCAAGCTTGGGCCGGGTTCCCACCTCAAGCACATCCCTAGCTTGCCTAAGGTCTAAGGACTTTTAACACTAACCTTTGGAGGTCTTTAATGAAGCTAACCCTAAAGTCTAGCTCCATTAGATGCATGTTTCTCTTTGATAGACCACCTCTTTTTGAACCCCTATTGAGATGTAACCATCTCTCCTCTTGGTCCCTTGCTGAGATAAGTCTAGAAGCACTTATTGCACATTGCTCTTTGGTAGAACATCTCCTTTTGGACCCCTATTAAGATGCAACCATCTCTCCTTTTGGCCCCCTGCTGAGGTAGGTTTAGAAGCACATGTATCTATTCTAACTCTTGTTCTCGTTTATTCTCCCACATTGAATGATCAGTTTAATATGAGAAAATCATTTGGGTTAGCTAGATATTAGATTTTATGACATTACCTCTCTCTTGAAATCATAGTCGTCCTCGACTATGAGGTAGAGAAGATAAAGCCTAGTCATTAGTCCATGTTTCTTAGTGGGTAGAGGATCCCTTTTTACCCTATGACATCATTCCAAGATGGATGATTAATCCATTTGGTGCTTGGGAGACTTAGCTACCACAAGCATGTCTAGTCTTTAGTCCATATCATACTTCCAAAGTAGAGTGACAAGTTCTACTTGGTGTTTGGGAGATGTTGTCACCGCAAACATGATCCTAAGCATGCATACTTCTTAAATTTTGTGCACAATAAAATAAAGAGAACGAGTCTTATAAGACAAAAACATTGTTCACTTAAAATGCATTTTCATTTGCTTACTCTAGTGTAGCATTGTAAGCACTGACAAGGTTCATATTATCCTTAAGCTAGGTTCCTTGCATCCATCTAGCATCTTTAAAAGGATAATCCTTAAACTTAATAAGATATCATTGGATAATCTTACCGTTGCTTAATACCTTGTCTTCATATTCATAGGATGGACTCAAATTGAAGTACTTCTTCTTGATCTTTGATTTTTGGAGGGTCTGCAACTATTGCTTCTTTTGGTGGCACTCCTTTGTAAGGCTTACGTAGATACTGTTAAGTATGGAGCCTGATTTACCCTTGTAATTTTCTGTGGTAAAAGCGCACATTTGTAAGGCCCCCATTATGAGGAGAAGCCATCGTGCGTGAAGGAAAATCACTCACCGGAAACCAAAATTTTCACGGACAAGAATCAGGGGCAACTTTAAAGGCCTCGGGGGCAGAGGCCCCCGAGACTTTTTTTCGCCGGAATATTATGGCCGGACGGCGGTCGAAAAGTGGTCGGAAAACAACCGGTCGGTTGGCCGGTGGCCGGTAGTCAATGGCCAATGGCCGGTGGTCGGAAGTCAATGGCCGGTGGCCGGTGGTCGGAAGTCAATGGCCGGTGGCCGGTGGCCGAATTCAAAAGCGGACTTGTCTTCTCAAAGGCGGCCACACATGGGCGGATTGGAGGGTCTGATTTGGACTTATTCGCACAAGGGCGGCTACACATGGCTGTCTCTCATAAGAGAGGGCAGCCCTTTTGGCCTATAAAAGGAGGCCATTTCTACACACATTTCATAGTGTGAAGTTGATGCAACAAGGTGAGTGTGAGGTGGTGAGAGTGAAGCAAGGCGGGAGCTCCATTAAGGGTATAATCCCTTTGTAAACTACTTCTTGTTTTGAAGTACCAAAGCCATTGAGTGGCTGCTTTCCCGTGGACGTAGCCCACATTGGGTGAACCACGTATATCGTGTGTACTCTCTCTCTCTCTCTCTATACACTATAATCTCGTGTATATAAATTTGTCTCTCTCCATTAAGTAATCTACTCAATTATCTATTTAGCTACGTCTTATTTCCTAACAACTGGTATCAGAGCAAGGTTTGCTCGTAGCTAAATTATCTCAAGGAAAGGATTCCTTGAATTGAGTGGGAGTTATGGCGGAGGAGGGGAAGCTCAAGATTGAGAAGTTCAACGGCAAAAACTACCAACATTGGAAGATGCAGATTAAAGACTATCTCTACCAGAAGGACCTCTATTTGCCACTAGGCGGTCTTGCGAAGAAGCCTGCAACAATGGCAGATGAAGCATGGATTGTCCTTGATCGAAAGGCACTGGGAACAATCCGGTTAAGCTTGGCGTCAACGGTGGCCTTCAATGTTTCGGAGATGAAGACCACGGAGGACTTGATGAAGTCACTTGACGACTTCTACGAGAAACCATCGGCATCCAATAAGGTATTTCTTATGAAGCGCTTGTTCAATCTAAAGATGGCAGAGAATGGTTCAGTTGCAGAACACCTAAATGACTTTAACACAAACATAAGTCAACTTCGATCAGTGAAAATCAATTTCGATGACGAAGTGCGAGCTCTCCTTATACTATCATCTCTACCGGATAGTTGGGACAGCCTTGTGATGGCTGTAAGTAATTCTATCTCTGGCACAAATACTCTTAAGTTTGATGATGTTGTGGGTGTTCTTCTAAGCGAGGAAATGCGAAGGAGAAGCACAGGAGAATCATCAAGTGCTGCACTATCAGTGGAAACAAGAGGAAGGCCTAAGGAGAGGTTCAAAAACCAAAAGGGTCGTGATCGCTCAAGACGGAGCAAATCACGAACAAAGTCAGTTCTTGAATGTTGGAATTGCGGCAAGAAGGGCCACGTCAAGAAGGATTGCTGGTCCAAGAAGAAGAAGGAGACAGAGTCTCAAGACAACAAGCCAACATCGGAGGCCAATGTGGCAGGTAAAGTAGAGCAAGATGCTCTAATTCTCTCATTAGACAATGTGTCTAATTCCTGGATAGTAGATTCCGGGGCTTCATTCCATGCGACACCACACAAGCAACATTTCCAAGACTACACCAAAGGTAATTTTGGGTATGTATACTTGGGAGATGATGAAGCTTGTGAGATTGTCGGCAAAGGTACAGTTTCTATCAAAACTGCTAACGGAAATGAATGGAAGCTTAAAGATGTTAGGCATGTTCCTTCTCTTCGCAAAAATTTGATCTCTACAGGACAATTGGACGATGAAGGTCACAACATTGCATTCGGAAACAAACGGTGGAAGATCTCAAAGGGATCTTTGGTGGTTGCCAAGGGTGAAAAAGTCAGTACACTTTACTTGTGTGCTGTTAGCACGCAACCTTCAGCTTGTGCAGCAACTACAGAAGTTGACAGTGCGGTGTGGCACTACCGACTTGGGCATATGAGTGCCAAAGGAATGCAAATCCTTCAAACAAAGAAGCTTCTACCAGGTTTGAAAGAAGTGGACTTAGAGTTCTGTGAAGATTGTGTTTATGGCAAACAAAAGAGGGTAAAATTTCAAAAATCAGGAAATGAAAGAAAAAATAAAAAACTTGAGTTGGTTCATTCTGATGTTTGGGGTCCTGCAAGTACACCATCACTTGGTGGCTCATTGTACTATGTAACATTCATAGACGATGCGACTAGAAAAACATGGGTTTATGTCATGAAGAATAAATCCGATGTATTTTCCATATTTCAAAGGTGGAAAGCCTTTGTGGAGAATGAAACAGGTACCAAGGTTAAATGCCTCAAATCCGACAATGGAGGTGAATATTGCAGCCAAGCTTTTGAAAGCTTTTGTGCTAGCAATGGAATTCGGAGGCAAAGGACAACCCCAAGGACACCTCAACAAAATGGGATTTCGGAAAGGATGAACAGGACAATCATGGAACGAGCACGAAGCATGCGGCTACATGCAGGCCTACCGCTTGAACTTTGGGCGGAAGCTGTAAGTACGTCTGTGTACTTAATCAATCGGTCACCCTCAACGGCATTGGATGGGGGAGTTCCAGAAGAGGCATGGACAGGTAAACCGGTGAATTATGCATTTCTCAAAGTGTTTGGGTGTGAGGCTTTCATGCACATAGATAGAAGCCTAAGATCAAAGTTAGATGCAAAGTCCAAAAAGTGTTTCTTCATTGGCTATGGAGAAGGAGACTTTGGGTATCACCTATGGAATCCTGAAGATGGTAAAATCTTAAGGAGTAGGGATGTAATTTTTAATGAACAAAATATGTACAAAGATTACTTGGAAAGAAAAAAAACAAAAGAAATAGGTGATGAGTACATGGAGCTTGAGGACGGTGAAGACTCAAGGAGTGCAAACGGTGACAATGTGCAACAACATCAACCAAATGAGGAGCCTCAACCTATTCTCCGAAGATCTACAAGAGCAAGTAGACCTCCAGAAAGGTTTGTTCCTTCCTTCAACCATCTCTTGATCTCAGATTCTGGAGAGCCGGAATCATATGAAGAAGCTATGCAACATGAATCCAAAGAAGAATGGACGAAGAGCATGCAAGTGGAGATGGACTCACTACATCAGAACCAAACATGGGAGTTGGTTGAGTTGCCTAAAGGTAAGCGGGCACTTCAAAACAAATGGGTGTACAAGATAAAGGAAGAAGAAGGTGGGAAGAAAAGGTACAAATCTAGGCTTGTGGTAAAAGGTTTTTCTCAAAAGAAAGGTATTGACTTCAATGAAATATTTTCTCCTGTTGTAAAAATGAACTCAATTAGGCTTGTCTTAAGCCTTGTGGCTGCTCATGATCTAAATCTCGAGCAAATGGATGTAAATACGGCATTCCCTCACGGTGACTTAGAGGAGGAAATCTACATGCTTCAACCAAAGGGGTATGAAGTAAAAGGTAAAGAGAAAATGGTTTGCAGATTAAAGAAGAGCTTGTATGGTTTAAAGCAAGCATCAAGACAATGGTACTTGAAGTTTGATCGATGGATGTTGGATCATGGATTCACAAGATGCAACTCGGATCACTGCGTCTACACGAAGAATTTGGGAGATGGGAAATTCATCATCCTAATGTTGTATGTTGATGACATGTTGATTGCAAGTGCTAACATGCAGGACATCAAAGACCTAAAAGAGGAGCTGTCCAAATCTTTTTCAATGAAAGATTTAGGTGCTGCAAAGAGGATACTTGGTATGAAAATATCAAGGGACAGGACGAAGAAGACAATAAAGCTATCTCAAGAAGATTACATCAAGAAGGTACTAGAAAGGTTTGCAATGCAAAATGCAAAACCAGTTTCTACACCTTTGGCTGGTCATTTTAAACTAACGAAGGATATGTGTCCAAAGACACAAGAGGAGATAGCCTATATGTCTAAAGTTCCATATGCTGCAGCGGTAGGTTCTCTAATGTATGCTATGGTCTGGACAAGGCCAGACATTGCACATGCAGTGGGAGTTGTGAGTAGGTTCATGGACAACCCAGGTAAAGAGCATTGGCAAGCTGTGAAGTGGATACTTAGGTATCTAAAAGGGACAACAACAAATGCTTTGTATTTTGGAGGAACTGATATTTTTCTAGAAGGGTATGCTGATGCAGATATGGCAGGTGACAAAGATACTCGAAGGAGCACTACTGGCTATGTGTTCACGGTTGGAGGCACAGCAGTAAGCTGGGCTTCAAAGCTGCAGAAAGTGGTTTCACTTTCTACCACGGAAGCAGAGTATGTAGCAATGACGGAGGCAAGCAAAGAAATTCTGTGGCTTCACAGATTCTCTAGAAGAGCTTGGATTCAAACAAGACAATTGTGTCTTGTACAGTGATAGCCAAAGCGCTATCCATCTTGCGAAGAACTCAGCCTTTCATTCAAGGACAAAGCACATTGGGGTGAGATATCACTTCATACGCACTCTTTTGGAAGAGGGACAACTAAAGCTAGGAAAGGTGCATAGAAGTGAAAATCCTGCAGACATGTTTACAAAGGTGGTCAACAAGGAGAAGTTGAGCTTTTGCTCATCTTCAATCGGCATTCAAGGATAAAAAGCCAGAATGGAAAGCAGTCACAGGTTTGGTTTGGAGATCAGTCTCCAAGTGGGAGATTGTTAAGTATGGAGCCTGATTTACCCTTGTAATTTTCTGTGGTAAAAGCGCACATTTGTAAGGCCCCCATTATGAGGAGAAGCCATCGTGCGTGAAGGAAAATCACTCACCGGAAACCAAAATTTTCACGGACAAGAATCAGGGGCAACTTTAAAGGCCTCGGGGGCAGAGGCCCCCGAGACTTTTTTTCGCCGGAATATTCCTTTTCGTCGGAATATTATGGCCGGACGGCGGTCGGAAAGTGGTCGGAAAACAACCGGTCGGTTGGCCGGTGGCCGGTAGTCAATGGCCGGTGGCCGGTGGTCGGAAGTCAATGGCCGGTGGCCGGTGGCCGAATTCAAAAGCGGACTTGTCTTCTCAAAGGCGGCCATACATGGGCGGATTGGAGGGTCCGATTTGGACTTATTCGCACAAGGGCGGCTACACATGGCTGTCTCTCATAAGAGAGGGCAGCCCTTTTGGCCTATAAAAGGAGGCCATTTCTACACACATTTCATAGTGTGAAGTTGATGCAACAAGGTGAGTGTGAGGTGGTGAGAGTGAAGCAAGGCGGGAGCTCCATTAAGGGTATAATCCCTTTGTAAACTACTTCTTGTTTTGAAGTACCAAAGCCATTGAGTGGCTGCTTTCCCGTGGACGTAGCCCACATTGGGTGAACCACGTATATCGTGTGTACTCTCTCTCTCTCTCTCTATACACTATAATCTCGTGTATATAAATTTGTCTCTCTCCATTAAGTAATCTACTCAATTATCTATTTAGCTACGTCTTATTTCCTAACAGATACTTGAAAGTTTGAGATCTAAAGAGGGTTGCCATTTGATGTGCCTTAATAGTCTTTTTGACAGGCATAGAGTGTGTTTTCTTGCTAAGCCTGTCGATTGAAACAATCCAAGTTGCTTCCCTCGATCAAATTTCTTTTTTGGTATACCACGCATTTTGAAACATACTCTTATATGTTCGCTTTTCATGGTAGACCAACAAAAATACATTTCTACTCCTCAAAGAGTAGATTATGGATTCCCTCTTTTCCCCGCATAAGGAGAAGCATGGGAATCATACATGACTTTCTTATTGTATGGATGAGTAACACATAGCCTATTGATGTTTGGAAGATAACCATCCTTCAAGGTGAATGGTTCTTTTTTCTTTCCTAATGCAAAGGCTGTAATTACATACTTAAAGTCTCTGTCAATAGCATACTAATCTATTATAACAGATAGATCATTGTGAGTTTCTATAGACACCACATTTACCCTGAAAGTGCATCGACCACTTGATTGTGCTTGCCAACAAAGTGAGCAATATGAAATTTAAATTGTGAAAGAAAATTTTCCCACCTCATTTGTTTGTTGGAGAGCTTGGTTTGCATCATGTAGTTCTTGAGGCTTTGTGATCCATTCGTAGGATGAATGGAGTCCCCAAGAGATAGTGTTTCCACATGTCTACGGCATATAGAACAACTAGTGGGTCATTTTCGTATTTGCCCAATACTCACTTATCAGAGTTGAGTCTTTGACTCTCATATGCTATGGAATGCCCTTCTTGAAGCAAAATAGCTCCAAGGCAATCACCACAAGCATCACATTGCACCTCAAATGGCTTTGATAGATCTAGTAGTGTGAGCACAAGTTGAGAGATAAGCTTCTTCTTAAGCTTCTCAAACACTTCTTGCACTTTTGCAGTCCATGAATACTTAACGTTCTTTTTTGTTAAGTCATGTAATGGGCCTGCTATTAGCGATAATTTTTCTATGAAGCATCTATAGTATGCACACATACCTATAAAGCTTCGTACCTCCTGTAGATTCCTTGGATTAGGCCATCCTTTTATTATCTCTAACTTTGTTGGATCCATACACGTGCCATCTTTAGAGATAATGTGACCTAAATTTTGATTCTCTTGTAGGAGAAATTCACTTTTCTTTTTATTAATGAATAGCTTATTCTTTTTCACAACTTGAAAGATTACCTGGAGGTGTCGCTTGTACTCCTCAAGAGAACTTGAGTGGCCCATGGCACATGAAATCTATTTTTGATAGTGATCTTATTTAGTGCTCTATAGTCGACACACATGTGATATGTGCCGTCTTCCTTTTGCACTAAAAGTACTGGTGAACAGAACGGAGAGGAGATAGGCCTCACCATCCCTTTTTCCACCAAATCATGCACTTGCCTCATGATCTCCTCTTGTTGAGCTTGGGAAAATTGATAAGGAGGCTTGTTTGGTGGTGAGCTTCCTGGTAGAAGCTCTATTGCATGGTCATCATCCCTCGTTTTGGAGGTATCTCATTAGGGATTTCATCAATGAAAACATCTTAGAATCCATTTAGGAAATTAGACAAATCTAATTCCTCTTGATTCCCTTTATTGCTACTTGTAAAACCATTGGAATCATTTGCAAATTCTCCAACAAAAATCATATACGTAGAAGTAGAGCTTTTCATGGACTTATCAAAAGCAAGCATATTACCAGGGATATGGTGTTCCCTGACTCGTTAGCATCTACGTACTTTCTCTTTTCCTTGTAGGTGAAGTAGATTCACCTTTCAGGGAACTTCATGTTGGAAGCCATGCGATTAAGCCATGGTGCCTCAACGATAACATCCTCATGTTTGAGAGGGGAGATGAAGAAATCCTCTTTGTACGCATAGCTTTGGACATGAAGCCTCAATTTTCCAATTAAGGGAGTAATTGAAATGTCTTGTCCCTTGATAGATCCATTGGATTTTAATGTATCCCCCATCTTGTGGGCTTGTATGCCTAGCTTGGTGGTCAACTCCATGGATATGAAGTTGTGAGTTGAACCAGGGTCAAACAAAATAAAGGCATCATGCTCTTGCATCTTTCCCAAGCATAGGAAAGGAGAAATCCTTGGCAATGAGCATCCTCTTTTGGAGCTTCAACCATAGAGGTTCTAGGTGGCTCATTGTGCACATTTCTTTGGGGGCAAGCACGATAGGCTTGTCCTTGCTCCCCACACTTGAAGCAATGTTTATCTTTGCGATAATGCTCTAGCTCCTCGAGAGAAAGTCGATTCTTGCCTTTGTAGACTCCTTTCTCCTTAGCTTTATTGTTGTTGATAGACTTGCCTCGGGAAGAATTTTGAGCATTGTTCTTCCACTTTGCTTCATTTAGATCTTTGTTTTCCATGGGCTTGGCATTCTTTTTGGTCCCTTGTTGGAAATTGATGCGTGAAGCAACCATAGAGTGGTGGATTACTTCCGTGATATAACCAAGCCATTGGGAGTTGCCATACTTGGCCATTTCTTTAGGTAATCCCGCACATAATTGTTGCTTTTTCTTAACGAAGTCTATTTTTTGAAAGACACTAGCCTTGAGATGTAAATCCCAAAACTTGTCCACATATTTGTGGACAAGTTGGATAGACTCATGGGGTAGAAGCTTCAAACTCCGCCATTTGGTAAGCACCATGTCCTTTGCATTGCTTGCAAGGAATTGCTTCATTATGGAAACTCGTAGAGTTTTCCATGTCTTTGGGGCTTCACCATTGCCACAAAGACTAGCTCGCCATTGACGAACAGATTTTTGTAAGTGCATAGCTACATGACATAGCTTGGAGGACTCTATGAAGCCCTCGTCTCCAAAGGCCACAAAAAATTATTGGATGAAGGCCAATACTTTGTTGGTAGCACCAAAGGTGCCATCTTAGGTGAGAAAAGAGATACTCTTTCCTCCCTCTTTGAACTTCTTGAGCTTTTGTGACCTTCGCCATGCAGGGTAAGATCTGCGATGTCCTCCCCTTTTTCATTCTCTAGTATTCTCTAGGAGAATAGCTATTGCTTTCTTCGGAAGAGGAGGAAGGTGAAGAAGAAGAAGAAGAGGGTAACCTCTTTCTTGAGCTTTTCTTCCTTTGTTTTCTCTCTTCCCTTTCAAAGTGACGAGGATAAGGACTATGGGTTGACCGTTTCCTCTTTGGAGGAGTTGGCAATCGTCTAGACTGCCATCTTCATGGAGCCACATCTTTAGAGGGACTTAGGGATTCGCTTCTTTCTCGTTCGTTGGATTCCTCCTCTCTTATGGGAGAGAGTATTCTTTTGGGAGTCTCATCAAGAGGCCTCCTAAGCTCTCTCTCCTCTTGGAGAGGAAGGGAAATCCCATAAGCACGAAGTTGTTGAGTAACTTCGGCTTGCAAAGTAGGGTTGCCCATAGCTTGTTGCAACCTAGTAACAAGATAATTAACAAATGTGGGGGCATCATCATTAGCACCTTCATGTGAAAAATCAAAGTTTTCAATATTCATTCTACTCTCTTCGTTATTGTCATCCATGTTAATTAAACTTATGTGTTTACTTAGTGTATGCTTTGGCAATTCAAAACCTTAGTTGCTACTCCTCTTAGCCTTTGAAAATAGGCACTTAAGTATCTACACCCACAACTCGAATTGGTTAATTATAGAGAGTAGTGAAGTGATTTCTAACATAGCAAAATTGCAGAGGGATAGCTCCTTTTGGACTTCTTATGGCTCAATAATGGTAAAGCCATAGGAAAGTCTAAAAAGACTCCATTATTAAGACCAAAGCTCCCGAGGTATGCACCATATCCCACATAGTGGGCTCAACAAAATCGATAATAGATCCCATTCCCACTTACCCTAATATAATCAACAAAATTGAAGCATAAATAGGCTACTTAAGGACCTATCTTCTTAAGCAAGAAAAGAGAAACCAAATGCTCTGATACCAATGTAATGGAAATGGCCTATGAACTTTGAGAATAGTGGAATTAGGAGGATTAAAGAGAGCATTTTTGTGAGACTACTTTGAGAACATAGAGGGTGAACTTAATTAGAGGTAGCAACATAACCATTATACTTAATTAACTTGGCATGAAAAATACTTTTGCAAGAGAGAGAGAGAGAGAATTAGAGAACTTGACAACAGCTGACGAATGGATTTATGTGGATCCGGTCCCCCCTCCAATAGGATTTTGTATTATAGATTCTCCCATAAAAAGAGACTTGGTATAATACAATCTTTGTGTTCCTTGTGACCTTGGTGATGCTATGAAGATGGAAAGCTTCATGCATCACGAGCATAACATAAAATTTGTAAAAGTATTAACCATCCTCGGCCTCAATCCCAAGGCCTCAAACACCTTCGAAGGTGGAGAGACCTAGCGGCGAATGAGGGTAGGGAAGAGTAAGAAGAAACATTCGTAGGAGAAAGAAATAGTTCCTCATTTATCTCATCACTCTTCTTACTAGCATACATAAGAGCATAGTAATGAAGATAGAAAAGATGGCAAGCTTAAGCATTGAAGCATGGCTCTTGGTTGGATTTGCATTCCATAGCCAAGAGTGTTGGTGTAAGCTCTCCACTTCTCAACAAGCTTGGAGAAGGAGATGGAGTTCCTCCACTTTCACCAAGTCAGAATATTTGAAAAAATGAGTGTGTGAGAGGTGCCCCCAAGCATACCCCTTGCTTGCTTTGGGCAATAACGCTAACCTTTGGAGGTCTTTCATGAAGCTAACCCTAAGGTCTTTTAAGCTCCATTAGATGCACGTTGTTCTTTGATAGACTACCTCCTTTTGGACCCCTATTGAGATGTAGCCATCTCTCCTCTTGGTCCCCTGCTAAGATAAGTCTAGAAGCACTTATTTCACATTGCTCTTTGGTAGAGCATCTCCTTTTGGACCCCTATTGAGATGCAACCATCTCTCCTTTTGGTCCCTTGCTAAGATAGGTTTAGAAGCACATGTCTCTATTCTAACTCTTGTTCCCGTTTATTCTCCCACATTAAATGATCAGTTTAATATGAGAAAATCATTTGGGTTAGCTAGATATTAGATTTTATGACACATGTACTCGAAATAGCACATGCACTTAATGACCTTAGGAGAATACATGATCTATCTCCAGCTCAAGGATGGGGTGACACATCCATAGGGGGAACTCCTCTTAGAGCCAACCCTAGTCTTAGGGGCCCAACCACCGCTTCCTGGGGCTTCAGCCTTCACATTTGTTGACGTGGTTCCAAGAAAAAGGGGCAATGAACCTAGGGACTTAGTGCCTCTGTAAGTAGTCACTATGAATGGGAGTATGCCCAAAACTACTTCTTAGGGATTATGTTGAAAGAAGCACCTACTACCATGGGTATCTAGTGATGGACCTCTACCTCTTATGATAATGAACCCTATAGGACATAGACCCCCAATGGCGAGGCAACCTCCACCTCACCTCCTCAGGAGGGCGGTGCTTATTTTGAATATAAGGGCAATCATTGGATTAGATAGTATCCCTATGACAACAAAAAGCACTTAGCCACTAGCTCAATGATATTGTGGTGAATACCATATCACCTACTTGAGTCAAAATTTTCCTCACAATCCTAAGGACAAAGTTCCTTCCAAAAAAGTCTAAATTTAGTACAAATATTTGCTTCTCCATCTACTTTTGAAGGGGAGGAGATAGACTTTTTGAGGATGGTCCCCAAACCAAGCTAGAGTTCATCCTATACAAGATGATCTAGAGCCTCCCTCACTAGATGCGACATCTTGTTACTCTTCAAAACCAAAGAAAACAAAAAAAGGAGAAGAATAAGGGTCCACATAACATCGCAAAAGACTAAAAAATACAAGTCCAAGATAGATGATGTGTATCCATGGTAGTATAGCATCACACCAACTAACTAAATATGTGAATCCGGTGAACTTGGAAGGTAACCTTTCACCTTGGAAGGTGGAAACTATCTACACACACCACTACATTGGTGGCCATAAGAGATGCATGTTGGTTGCATTGAAATCTCAACCATGTCTACTTCTTGACCTACTCACTTGGAACACTGTGCCAACCTTTCCTATTTGCACATGTGACTTCTCTATACCTTGCGTGCGTCAAATATCCACCAATGAACCATACATGTTCATAAAGTATGCACCAAGTGCATAGAGGATATTATGTCCATAAAGCCACAACACATCGATGATCAAATCTAAAGCATAGAATAGACCAAGGTAAAAAAATAGCAAGCACTCACCATATAGTGTGTAATGTTTGTTTCACCCCATGTTGTGAGGACCGACTTTACGAACTCCACCACCAAAATATGGAATTGTTGTCAATGCTCATTGGTTGTGCTTGCAAGTCATAGTATCTTCATCATCTTGTCAAATAATGCCCAAACATGCCGTCCGCTAAGCATAACACTTGCATTGCCATCAGGAAAATCATTAACCCCAAAGGGCCCTTGTAAGAGCTACCAATCAAATTTCAGCCAACAATAGGACATAAAAGGGGGGGACATGGATATCCCATATCTACATACCTCAAAACCATATCATGTAGCATATCTATGCAAAGAGCTAGCTAATGCGCTCCAAATGCACTATTGTTTGAAAAATTTGAAGTTGAAATGCTCAACTTATGGCCATTTGAAAAAAACAATTGCAAAAACTGGTAGGACCGTGGCCATGCGACCGTGGCCACAAGCCCATGCTCATTGGTGTAGAGAGTTGTTAGCGGCTGGACACACCCTACAAAAAATGACTGCTCCGACGGAATATTATTTTTTGTAATTATTCATTTATTGAGAAAAACCGACATTTCACCTGTGTAAATATTGGGGCTTACAGAAGTTTCCAGATTGTATCCCATTTTTGACATTTAGATTGTGTATATGTTTAAATTGGAACATTAGGGTTTGAGATTGTAAGGTATTTATACCACTTTTCTACCTTAATAAAAAAAACCTTTGTCATTTTTAATAAGTTCAGTCTATGAGTGAGCGTACTGTGTACGAGAGAGAGTGAGAGTTTCATCTTGACGCTACGCACGCACTGGTGGTCGGAATCGAGTGCGGAGAAGTGCAGCGTGTTGCCCCCGACGAGAGCTATACACCAATACTTACATTGTGGGCGTACGGTCTGGTTTTGCGAGCTCGACCTACGAGCTTCATCTGGTGATTCGATGAGCATACGTTGTCCGTTTTTGCATTTCAGCATATCTATGCATTCGCATCGAGTAGAGCTACACATTAGGCACTTTAGTTTTTGGAAACGACAACCTGCAGATTTTGGCCAGACATCCTATGTGATTTTGCACCAGGTGTTTAGGGTTGGGATTTTGGTTCACAGACCTTAGGGAGAGCGACCTATTGGTGTTAGTAGGGTCTCCTTCAAGTTCTGTGGCATTTAGAGAACGTTTGATGGGTATTTGGCTCTTGGAAGCGTTGTAGGAAATCTCCTCTTATGCATTCCTAAAGGCTGTAGCTTAGACATTGGGTAGAGACCTCTGTAGGAATTAGTCGAGAGTCGGTCGAGTGTAGATTGACACCCTATGCTTTCTTCCATGCGCCTGCGGGTCGAGCTTCGTCCTTAGCTGAAAAATCTTGTTAGGAGAGTTCTCGTTGTGCTGACGTCCATCGCAGCGTATCCGCCAACATTGGTGCCGCTATCGGGGACGAAAATCCTAGGTAGGTGACCGAGACTAGTCCTTGAGGATAGGGATTCTCTGGCTTGCCAGAGTCTCGTTTTACATTTAGATAGGATCAGAGGGTGGAGGACTCTCTAGGTCTTAGAGGGAGTCTATGGAGCGTGTGTCTGGCCTAGATCCTTCAACTTAGGTAGACTTAGATAGTTTTTAGGCCTTAGTTGAGTTGATGAGTAGGAGTTCGATTGGTAGAAGCGGTGAAAGGAGAGCTTGAGAGTCCGGAGAGGCCAGGAAGCAACCGAAACACCAATATCACCATTTCACATGAGGATTAGGAGTAGGGTAAGTAGGACATCATATTCATGATATATAGCACTTCATGCATGTTATACTTGCTGTTAGGTTCATCACAAGGTTGTAAAAGACGCAAAAGAGTGTTTGAAAGCTGAAGTGAAGTTCAAAAGTTGTTGTGAGTGTTTCTGAGAGAGCTACAGAGCATCAAGAACATTTCTGTCAGGAAAAAAAAAATTAAGCTAGGAAACATCCTACGCATAGGATGTCTACAGGCTGATCTAGTGGGAATTTTGAAAATTTTGAGTTGACCAGTGTGTTCAGAAGGTACGTTTTACCCTATATTCACCTGGACAGTGAAAATTTGACCATATCTTAACATGATAAGGCCAGATAGACAGAAATTGCCAGACATCCTACCCAAATTGTGCCAAGGTATTATTTTAAGACCAAAACCATAGGGTGGCTGCATGAGCATGATCTGTATAATTTATTAAGTGCCTGAGAAGGGTTTCATCTCAATTGGGTGAGAAAATTGGGTTCTATGCAGACCTTAGCATCTTTGACTGAAAAGGGCTAGAACAGCTAAAATTGGGGTCTTTTGAAATCCAAACCAAAATCTAAGCATAGCATTGGGTTGCTGACATCAAGGGGAAGCTGCGGCTCAAGCCTAGGGTCAAACAGGCCAAAAAGACATCCTACGTGTAGGATGTGTTCTGTGTGATTTTGCACTCCAAACCCAGATTGAGCATACCAAAGTGATCAGCACCTCAAGAGGAGTCTGTGCTTTGCATTTGAAGCCATTTTGAGTAATTAGACATGCTACGCGTAGAATGTCTAATGCACGAAATTGAAGCCAAAAACTGACTGTAGGCATAGCAGGGTGTTGTACAGCCTGAGGCAAGCCTCCTAGTCAATTTTGGTCCAAATTGGAGTTGATTTGACTAGTCAGACCAACATCAGGCTGCTAGAATAGATTTCTGATCCATTGACCAGCTTATAGGTGTCCAAATCAAAAAGTAAAAACAGTTATGGACTCAGCACATCAAGGGGAGTCTATAGTGCAAAAACCAGGCAAAACAAGAGCAGGAGACATCCTACGCATACGATGTCTACAGAGGCTTAGTGAAGAAAAAATTTGAATGAGGACATACAATGATGTTCCAATTGACTTAAGAGTTCCAAAACTTCTTTCAGAAGTGATTTTAATCCTTGTTTGACCTTTTGACAGAGCAAAGATGGAATTAAGACTTTTCAAGTAAATTGACCAACATCTGGGGGAAGTACAGTTCCAGATTAGCAAACCTAATCGAGAACATTAGAAGTGTATAAAATACAGTAGTAGTTGAGGTTAACCCTCCAGTTATACCAATCATTACTAAAACCACCTCTAGCGGTTAAAAGCTTTGATTCGATTGCCAAAGTTAAACGCCTGTGTACATGTATATTCAGTGGCAAAGCAAGAAGTTGTGCAGAAACTGATCCTTTGCCAGGTGAGTGGTTGGATTTGTGTTAAGTTGCATTGCTAAGTTTGATGAATTTAAGATCAGGAAGACACAATTTTTAGAGACCAAAAGGTGGCAGGTGATCAGGGTAGCTTAGTGTCCATCGAGGAGAGTGTAACTCAGGAAAGGCTAGATCCAGTAGCACCAATTATTGAGGAGGGTAGTGATACTGACACTTCATCTGATAATTCTTCTTGATGATGGGTAGTCAACAGCCAGGAGGTTTCTCCTATGAAGGACCAATGCCAGGAGGAAGCACCTCCCTAAATCCTTTGAATGATTCCAAGTTCACTATAATCTTCTTAGAAGGAACAAACTTGAGGGGAGCCCTAGTTTATTCTGACTATCGAGGACGCAAGTATATTTGTATTGAAGAAATACCTGCTCAGAGACTAGAAATAATTCGAGTCTATGATGATGGAGATAGATTTCGAGACGAAAAGGGGAACCACTATCTGATAGTTAGTAACCCTGAGGATTACAATAGATATGGAGATAACGTGGCAAAAGGAAAAATGGTTCAGAAACTCAAGAACCGCCTCCAAACATTGATCGACCTGGAGCGCTTTTTATGTATGATAAAAAAACAACCAGGGTCTCTACCTATAATGAGATTGTGGGAATTTACAAGCATGAGAGCGAGGGAATAGTCTCTTACTTCCGATGCAAAGAACCATACCCAAACGAATTAAGCAAAGACAAGGTTCTTTACTTATTCTCTTATGAAATTTCTATGGGGAAGGATATTGTTTTTGTTGATAGGTACGGGCGAGAATACACACGTATTCTCCCAGAGGAGGTAGAAAAGGCAACAGTTCCAGAAGCATCAACATATGCCCCAGAAGTAGTGCCAAGGGTTTCCTACACCCCTAGCAAATCGACAAATCCATTTTCAAAAGAGTACGACGCGACCTCACATTCTACCCGACAACAGATGTTCAACTACCAGGACCAACCAGCAACCCAACCATCATTGTAGGCATGGCTTAGACAGAGTGCAACATTAGAACAAGACCGAAACCGAGATGGTTATCCAGCCGCACGAGGGCTAAGGGATTTACAAGAACCACCACTCTATTCATGGTATCAAGGCGAGAGTAAGCCAAAAACTCAAGGGTCAACAGAGCCTGGAAGACCACCCATAGAGTGAGTTCGAAGAGATGAACCATCTCTTGCAAGAACCGTTAGAAATTACGGCTTAGGAGCACCATTGGGAGAGAAACCTGTCCACTACCGAAGGCCAGAGGAGGTATATAGATTGGGACGAGGAGATCCAATGATGATATTTGTAGACCATCGTAGAATTAGACCTTCTCAAGTGCAAAAATGGGTAAACAAGAAATACACTTCCCTACCCAATTTGCAGGGTTTGGACTAACCCTAGAGGAGGATGCTGCTACTTGGTTTGACTCTGTGGAGCGTAGAGACGTTGAGTCTATGGAGGAGGTGTTTGACGAGTTTATTGAGGAATTCTCACAAAGGGGGATAGCTCATAATACAATCTCACAAATCCATAAATTCAAACAGAAAGAAGGGGAGTCTCTGCGAAAGGCAGCCCTACGACTAAAAAGATATGTTAAGTTCTGCCCTGTGGAAGAACTGCCAACTCAGTCCAAACTTATGCTTATATTTATCCAAGGACTAAGGAATGCAGATCTCCAGAAGGACTTACATATGAAGAGGAGCACAACGTTAAACGAGTTAACTAAGGAGGCTCTTTACCTTGTAGACAATTTTGCGGTCTACAAGGAGGGTGAATTCAAGGATCTTGACGACGATTCATCCCCGATTCATCCTCACAACAAAGTGGAAGCAAGTCCGCTAAGACTGCACTGAAAGGAGAAGTAGCTGTAAGCTAGGAGCAGCTTATAGAGGAAGTGCTAAAAAAGATTAACCTATACGCCAAACCTCAGGCTAAACAGCCCAAGTGGTGTGCTATTGAACAAAAATGGACAAACCATGGGACGGAGGAATGTTATTATAACAAGGGGTATGTGAGAGAACGACCTTATGCTCCCCAAGCTCAGGTAGCATCTCCTCAACTTCCACCGATGCCTAGATATCAAGCAAGCAACCTACCAGGACCTGTAGGTGTAGAAAGACCACAACCAGTGTTGGGGCAGCAACCACCCCTACCACGATTACGACCAGTCAGCATAAGATACATACCAACAGTAACCGAACCAGAAGAAAAGGCTTTGGTGCATATGCATGCATATTATGAAGATCCCAATGGATATGCTGCAAATCCTGCCTATTATCCACAGGAAGAACCCCCAACGCCAGAACCATGGAGCATGATAGGAAGTGCAGGACCACCAACAGCTGCACAAGCAACAAGAGAAGGAAGATATAGCTTGGATAAACAAACATTGTTGGTCATAGCCAACGGAGGCATGGGAGGCCAGAGACATGCATACCAACAAAGAGGAGCTCAAGGAGCACCTCAACAACCTAAGGGACCCTGCTACAAGTGTGGTGGAGACCATTGGCTAAGAGACTTTCCTCATGATGAAATCATTAGAGTCAACGCATATTGCACCGAGTGTGGAATTACTCATTTAATTCCCGATTGCCCTAAGAACCCGAGCAAAGGAGCAAAAACTACCTTGAACATGCTGAAAGCAGTGCCTTCCAGTGGAGGGTCAGAAAATGAGACAATAATACCTATTCACGCAGTGACATGAGCCCAAGCTCAAAGAATGATGAACGAACCCATAATTGAAGAGCCAAAAACCGATGCCCCAAGTTCAGAAGTGAAGCATCAGAGAAGCACTTGGAAATCTAGAAAGGCGCGTATGAAAGCCAGGAGAGAATGAGAGCAAACGGCTCTATCCGAGGAGTTAAAACACACAAAGGATAGATTAGAGCGGCTGGAGGATCTAGCTAGCCTAAGCTCACACACTGCGGCAACCATAGCACCCAAGGAAATAGCAGAACCCAAAAGTGCAGGATCAGGAGGATCAGTGTTGGCAGAAAAGGTAAATGAACAGCTAGACGCACTTTTAAAAGCATACGAAGCCAGACTCAAAAACAACCAAACCCAAGGCAAAGATGGATGACTTATCCATATGCTGAAATAGAAAAACAGAGGTTGGAAATGTGTTGAAAGATGATTGAAACAGCTCAATCCTTGATAGAAAACCCACTTGGTAAACCGGCAAGTTGGCATGAAGTACCAGCTCCAACCCCTATGAAACCAACTTTAGAGAAACAAGTAGACACGAAGGAGAGACTCACGAATGCCTCTGAGTCTAGGAGAGAGCCTATCATAGTGCCAAATACAACAGATGAGACAAGTGATGGTTTTCAACCTAAAACATTGGTAGAAATGGGTAAGGATTGTAATGGTCTAGATGATCTGTGGAAGCAAATCCGTGATGCCAATGAAGCTAACAGGGTGAGTTACCACATGAATAGAACCTGAAAAGAGAAAAATGAGATCTTACCTCCTATTGAATAATTTGAGGCAAGATCACAAATGAACTTTGATATACATTCGCAAGGGGGAGACCAGGGATCGATTAGTTTGGGGCACAGCCAACCAGACTCACTAAAAACTCTACCCTCTTACCTAGGAGAGTATGAAGCCAAGTCTGAGGTGAGAGCAATCCCATCCCAAAGACTTTCTTCTAACAGAGTGATGGATTCACAAGGGTTGATTGAATTGTTGTCCACCCTTGTGGCATGTACAATCACATTAGCCGAGCTCCTAAGGTTATGACCAAACATGTGGACCAGCATAGGCAAATGCTTAGAAAAATTTGGAGTAAAAGACCCCACCTCAAAGCTTCAAGAAGGGATCAGAGAATTGAACAAGCCTCAAGTAAACACAAGACCAATATTTTTAAACAAGGTTGGAGAGTATTACGAGGGAGAATATGGAAACACCACGCTACCAGTAGAATTCCAGGGAGTAATTTCCAAAGCTATTCTAGATAGTGGAATAGGAGTCGCTATTGCCACTAAAGAAATCTGGAAAAATTAAGGAAAACCGGCTTTGAGAGCTACCAGAATGAAATTGCAACTGGTGGATGGGTTCATGGAAAAGCCTCTAGGACTTTTAGAAAAAGTAATTGTCACCTCGTGCGGAATCGAGTATGAGCATACATTTATAATAGTCGATTTCGACAAAAAGAACAATTACGAGATCATCTTGGGAAGACCATTCATGAGACAATTAAATATGGTCCAGGATTGGGGTTACGACCACATATACCTCAGACATGGCGAGACTACAACCAAAATACACCTAAAAGACCATAGTTACAAAGATGTGAACCAGACACCAGTGGAAGAGTTTGATTCAGCTACATTGGTAGGGTCCGAACTCCCCGCATGGTTAGGGCAACAAAAAGAGCTATGGATGTGCGGAGCTTCACATTGTGGGAGCTTAAAAAGAGAGGAATGCGTCTTAGAAAGAGCTATTGAGGACAAGGATTATATTCCGAAACCTTTTCCTGAAGATGCCTTGGAACCTCTGGAATCGGAACACATACTAGCAACATTGGATATCCGCACCATTACAGATAGTCCAACGACAAAATTTTGCGATAAGGATGGCTATGATGTGCTACCCTATTACATGGTAAACCTTATACGAGGAGGAGATGAGATTGTAGAACCACCAGAACAAGAAGAGATCTGGAGGTAAATAACGATGCAAATAACGAATGTTCAAACAGCTCAAGCGAGCGTGGGGAGAAAGCAGAGAATATCAAGTTTTATGATTTTGCCAATTAGCACCCTAGACGCTAGGAACGCTATAGGAGAAAACGACCAGAAAAAAAAATGAGAGAGAACCTGATGCCCAGGATAAAAGATAAAACTCACTACCTAATGCTTGTCAAAGCAGAGGATTGTGTAAAAGACCAAATATCAGGAAGATTCTCGAGAGTGTGAAGGGAACGGATGCAAGAGGAAATAAAACAAGTACGGAAAGCTAAAACAGAAACAAAATAAAAAAAATCTCAAGAATCAAAACAAGAAACAACAAAAGACCCAGAGTGGACCAAATTGGAGCGTAAAAAGAAATACAAAGAACTAAAACGGACTTTACGAGAGGTATGGACTACTAAGGGAGAAAGTGATGGTAAGAAGGAGTCAGAAAAAGGAAACATGAATGTACCATCACACTATCGGAAATTCACCATCCAGGACAGAAAAATCATAATGACACCACTAATTAGGGAAGAATACGCCAAGAATCTTACGATGGGCCAGAAAATGCAAAACGGATAGACCTCACTGAACCAGGTGAAAAGCCTCAGCCGGTCTATATCGCAATTGATTTAGATCCTGAAGAAGAAGAATAGTTAACACAACTTCTCAAGAAGTATAAAGATGTGTTTGCATGGTCCTACAAAGACCTCAAAGGAGTTGATCCATCGATATGCCAACATACAATTCCTTTGAAATCAGATGCCAAACCTAGCAAACAGCGTCCTTATACATATAATGACACATTTGCTAAACGAATCAAAGAGGAGATTGACAAGCTGATGGATGCTGAATTCATCTATGAAATCGAGCATACAGATTGGGCCCTCACCCATTGTGGTTGTCCCCAAAAAGAACGGAAAGCTGCGAGTGTGTGTGAACCTCAAAAAGGTAAATGCAGCCACCATAAGGGATAATTATCCCTTGCCGATCACAGAACATATACTTGAGAGAGTGGCTGAGAAACGGGCTTATTCCTTTCTAGATGGATTTTCAGGGTATAACCAACTGGCAATTGCAATAGAAGATCAACACAAAACAGCGTTTGCCACAGAATGGGGAATATATGCGTATAGAGTTATGCCTTTTGGCTTAACCAATACACCAACTACCTTTCAGAGGTTAATGATGCATGCGTTCAAAGAATACCTGAGAATATTCTTAGAAATATATATGGATGATCTTTGTGTACACTCTCTTCTACTGAGGAACATATTGACCATTTACAAAAGGTATTTGAGAAGTGTAGAACGTATTGAATCTATCTTAACCCGGAAAAGTGCATTTTTATGGTTAGGCAAGGCCGCATCTTAGGACACATTGTCTCAAGAAATGGCATAACCACTGACCTAGACAAAATCAAAGTCATAGTAGACCTGCCAAAGCATACTAACGCAAAACAAGTGCAATCCTTCATGGGACACTGCAGATATTATCGAAGACTCATATATATGTATGCAGTCATCGCAAAACCTTTGTATCGTTTGTTAGTCAGTTTCAACTGGACTGAGGAGTGTGAAACTTCATTTCAAAATCTGAAGGAAAAACTTGTATGAGCATCTGTACTTAAGGCACCAGATTGGGAAAAGATATTCCATGTTCACATTGATGCTTATGCATATGCAATTGGGAGTATTCTGGCTCAACCTGGAGACGGAACAATGGATTTCCCAGTTTGTTACGCAAGCCGACAGCTAAACAGTGTAGAAAAGAACTACACAACTACTAAAAGAGAGGGGTTAGGAATGATTTATGCTGTAAAATTTTTTTGGTATTATTTGCTCGCAAACAAATTTGTGTTCTTCACAGATCATCAAGCTCTTTTGTATCTGGTAAATAAACCATGCAATACCGGGAGAATTGACGTTGGTTTATTATATTGCTAGAGTTTGATTTCACAAGGGTGGTCAAAAAGGGTAAAACACATCTACGGGTGGATCATCTTTCAAGGCTACAAAACGGGGAAGCTCCTGAAGGAGTAGATGATGACATGCCTGACGCTTATCTTTTCAATATTGAAATGATTCCCAAATGGTCTCAGGAAATTGTTAGCATTCTTTCTTTTGGAGGTAGGTTTGATAACAAGGAAGACAAATCCAAACAGCAAACAATTCGACAAACAAAAAACTTCCAGTTGATTGCAGGATGACTTATCATCTAGGCTCGGACCAAATTCTACGATTGTGTATAAATCCGGAGGAATTCGAGTGTTATCGTGAAGAAGCACACGTCCAGGATTGACGTCCAGGATTATGCATTTCATTGTTCAACAATGAAAACACACCAGAGACTGAAACAGTTAGGGGTTTATTGGACAACTATGTATGCTGACACACACGCTTATGTTAACAATTGTACTATATATAGTGCCAAACGACCAGTGGATCACGCGACATTGTTTCAGGTAAACATTGCACCTGCATGGAGTCAATATATCATTGATTTGTTAACCACAAGGACGTTTCCTGAAAACATAACAAGAGCACGGAAAAGGGCTATAGAGCTGGAGGCTCGCGACTTTAATTTAATTGGGAACCAACTCTATTAGCGAGGAAAGGACAATCAACTTAGAATCTGTGCAAGTGAAAGTGAATACCTGCTGATTCTAGAACACGCACATGGAGGAATAAGTGGAGGCCATTTTTCAGGCGATAAGACGGCAAAAATTGTCTTAACAGCAGGAATATGGTGGCCTACATTGCATATGGATGCTGAGGAGTTTGTAAAGTGTTGTGACGCATGTCAGCGCACCAAGGTGCCGATAAAGAGAGATGAGATGCCACTACGGCCAATGATGGGAGCAAGGGCATTTGCAAAATGGGACATTGATTTTGTGGGGCCTATTTCACCCCCTGCATATCGCACCCATACCCAATATATCATTGTGGCTACGGACTATCTCACTAAATGGGCGGAAGCCAAGGCAACACAAAAAGCAGACGCAAGAACCACTGCACAATTTTTGTATGAGAATGTATTTGTACGATACGGATTATCAATAGAAATTGTCAGTGATCGAGGAACACATTTTCTTAATGAAGTCATTGAATATCTGCTAGAGGAATTCATGGTCATACATAGAAAATCTGCTCCATATCATCCACAGGAAAATGGACAAGCTGAGGCCACAAATAAAACACTATGCACGGTTCTCACTAAAATTGTATCAGATTCAAGGACAGACTGGGATCAGCAGTTACACTCAACACTATGGGCATACAGGGTAGCATACAAAACATCAATAGGAACAACACTGTACAACATGGTGTTTGGCCTAAATGCTATATTACCCATAGAGTTTTTAATTCCAACTCTACAAGTAGCGAAACTCTTAGAATGGACAGAGCATGAGTTCTCTTCAAAAATAGATGATCTTGAAAAGCTAGATGAACTTCGCTTGAGAGTTGTAGCTTCGATCTATGCTAAAAAGAGAAGACAAAAATAATTTTTTGACAAGCATGTGCGCACGAAAGAGTTCAAAACAGGTGATTATGTACTTGTTTATACCTTGAAGCAACATGCCAAGAAACTTAAAAAGCGAGGGATGGGACCCTTTGTGATTAGTGACTTATCACAAAGTGGAGTTGTCAAGCTTGCTACATTAGCAGGTGAAGAAATGCCAAATTGGATTAGAGGGTGTCGTTTAAAGAGATATCATTTACCACTAACACAGGATATGCTTCAACAAATCCATCAAGAAAAAAAATGAATGAAGGAGAAACTGAGGGTACGAGAAGAAGCTCAAGCAGAAGCAAAAGAACGCATTGCAAAACGACGGCTTCTGCGACAACAACAACAGTGTCGCTCACCTATTCGAATAAATGCTATTCGACTAACGAATTTTGATGAAGACACAGTGGAGCCAAAAATTGCAGTCAAAGTGGGTAGCAATCAAGTTGAATCAATGGCATTGCTTGATTCTGGAGCTCAAGAAAATCTAATCTCTTACAGATTATACAAACAGCTCAAGCTCAAAGGTCAACTACATCCTGCTCCATAAGTGCTGGAAAGTAGTACATCACATTCGCTGAAAACATTGGGCTGGATTATATTGCATGTACAACTACATCAATATATTTACCCACACAAGTTTTATGTGGTCGAGGATGAAAGCACACAACACCCCATGTTGTTGGGACAACCTTGGCAAAAAGAGTATAATGTGCAGATAGATTGGAATGCGAATGCAGTAAAAATTCAACATGCACAAGAACAACAGGTGGTAGCCTTTGCTTAGCAACCCTGCAAGAACCAGATGGCAGCAACACAATCACTAGATAAAGAACCAAAAAGATGGGTGCCACTAAAGAACAACACGATACCCATGGCGACCAAACAGGGAACTGCCAACCATGTTCACTCCAACCATAAAACAACATCGACCGCAATCAAAAGATCAAGGTTAGCAACATGAGAAAAACAAGTATGGGTGCGGAAGGATAGAGGTGACATGGCAAACAAACCACAACACAACAGCATGAGTCAAAAGGAGAAAACAGTTCAACCAAAAACCAAGGGAATAAAATAGATATGGATTCCCAAAAGAATGCTTAGTAACAAATTAAGTGCGACTCGCATTTGGATCCCGAAAACAAAGCCGCAAGAACTCCCTTCAGTACAAGCACCATCGGAAGGCAAACGCACACTACATATGAAACCGGCAAACCGATCTATGTGGGTGCCAATCAGCAGCAGCAAAACAATGACAACAGCGGAAGTAGCAATAAGCCTACAAAAAACTCCAAAGCAAAGCTACCAATGGAAAGCCAAAGAGACAAGGACTACGGCCAACTCCGCCACGACAATTCTCTCCAAGGAGACGACTATGGCCATATCGACAATAGCGGCAAACCAAGCAACTTTTGCAAGAAAGACGATCAAACAGAGAGCGGTAGAGTTACAACTTTTACTTGCAAAGAAAATCTGCCGCCAAAATCAACAACAAACAGGAAACCTCGACGGTGAATGCCAATAAGCATCTTGCTTATTACCTCCTCTTGCACAACATTAATTTTTCCATGCATTGACCGAGTATGCATCATATAGGGCCACATTACACAGCCAAGCATTAGCATGATTTTTTTAACCCAGGCATGGCACATACACCGAGGTGGTACCTTGTCGCCCGGGAGGACTCCGGCTAGGAGGGGGGGGAGGCATTCTCAAATGCGGACCCAACGGAAAGAAGAGCAAAAAAGGGCATGTTTTTCAACTATTTTAAAGGGTTGTCATTTGATTGCAAAATTTTCTGAACTAACCTAAGTACATATGCTCGTATACAGCATGAATAGACAAGTATATGGGGCCAAACGCCAAATCAAGCCCCTAGGTGTGTGTATATAAGTAAAAATAGCCATTTTTCGAGCAAAATATTGAAAAAATAGAGAAATCCGGCCATAAAAATTACATGTGAGTCTATATAGTGTTTTGCGGTGATGTTTTTGATTTATTATGATTTTTGGGGATTTTTTGGGTTTAATGTTCTATTTTCCTTTTAATTTACTAATTTTCGGCAGAAAAACTTTAAAAATACAAAAAGCAGGTGAAAAACGGTCGTAATGAAAAACAAAAAATATGGGGATGATCAGTGACTATAGGACAACCTATGGTACAATGGGGGTGCAATATGTGAATGGAGCGGAAAGCGTGTTTTGGCCAGATTTTGACCGAAACGTCAAATTTCTCGTAAACTAGGCAAATGGAGTTCAAATCGAGAAATTTTTGAGCCTAAACCGCATCTTGCAAGAAGTTGGGAGCACATGTCAAATTTCATGGAAAGTGGTTTGGGGACCCCCATTATAAGAAATTTTCACTTGATTTTAAGCTCATTTCTACTATTGACTTTTGAGAGAGAGCTCCTGCTACCTAGAGCGAACGGGACTTCCAGCAGCTTCTACGACGTGCACGACCACCGGACAGGCTCCAGACATGAGAGGTAGGATCACCACCTTGAGCTTTTCGCACATGTTTGTTGTTTTGTCGCGAAAACTAGCGTAGGGTTCACACGAGAAGAGAGCAGAGAGACCTACAGGTAGAAGTGACCACCTAACGGCTAACCCAAAAGCAATGAGACTTCATCGGCGGCTTACCCTACCATAGGAGACCACTTTTGGATGACCAAAGGCAGTAGAAAAACATCGGGAAAAACCCTAATTCCTAGAGCCCCGCAAGAGGCCACCAAATGGAAAATCGGCGGAAAGGTGCCCAAATGCTACCAAAATTCATGGTAGGAGCATCTCGACATGCTCAACAAGTCTATATAGCCCACATGGCCATAAGGCGACCCAAAGCGGCACTAAACTTCAGAAACGGCATCAGACACACAAAGGGTCAAATAGCTCTCGCGGCCAAACCGCATGTCCGTTTGCCACCAAACTTCACGAGCGGCTTTCCTAGACCATCAACAACCAAGCCCTATGGTGGTAGACCACCACAAGTCATCGACGACATGTAAACACAACAATGGGTGCTTCCAGAGTGACAAATTGCCAAACGGAGCTCCGGTGAAGCCAAGTCGACAAAAACCATATGGCAAGGATCCCCAAGGGACCGTGAAGCTATAGAGACAAACATCAAGAAATTTCATCGCCAAAAAGTACTCCAAGAGTCAGAAAACGGCTCGAAGGCTATGAAATCCACACATAGAGTTTCTTTCTATCAATTTGACTTTTTTGTTGAAATAATGCTTAAAAGGGACTCAAGGGGGCTCAGGGCAGGTACCAGTAGCACTCACCATATAAATTTCATCAGGAGACATCCTACGCATAGGATGTCTCAAGGCCAAATCTGGGCACCAAACCTAACATTTCCCATCACACACAGCTTCTGAATAGCCTGTACATGCTAGCCACCAAGTTTCATCACATTTGGACAAAAATTGACCTCATATGCATCAAAAAATGCAAAGTCAGAGCATAGAGGCAATAATGGGCCATAGACCTACCAAAACTTGTCCAAATGAAATGAAACTTGCACAATACACTCATGAGCACATTGCCAAGCTATCTATGTGGTCAGATGTAAAAAATGATGAAATAGACATCCTATGCGTAGGATGTCTAAATGACCAAATTGGCCCCCAGCTGATATTTTTCAGTTCCAGATCTCTTTATGACACTTTCATAAGCCCATGTATCAAGTTTCAAGCCAATCCCATCACATTTGGCCCCCAACACCTCCAAGATGCACTTTTGAGCCCAAAAACACTACACATGCTCTTACCAACACCAATTCTTGTCCAAATAAAAATCCAAGAGCAGGGCCATGTTCCACATGCCAAGAGCTACCCACAGAACCAATTTCAAGCTATTTTGATGAAAAAGACATCCTACGCGTAGGATGTCTCCAGCATGATTTTGACCTACTATGCAAGAACTGACTTCATAGGGACCATTAACATGGTGCAAGGAGCCTGTATATCAACTTTCAACCCATTTGAATATCATTTGCCACCTGTTGAGGACATCCTACCCAATTTGTAAGCCAAAAGCCTGAATCTGCCCAGAAATGCACTTTTTGATGCCCAAACCCAATTCCAATCACATAGCCATGTTCAATAGGCCAAGGGCCACCAGCCTGCCAAGTTTCACCAAAAACTGATGAAATAGACATCCTACGCGTAGGATGTCTAAATGATAATTTTTGGCCAAAATGATACTGTGAGCACATCCAGAGTTTCCCTAGTTCCTTTTAAGTTTTATTTTCAATTTTCAAGTCATTTGGATAGTTAAAACTCAGTTTCTCAGCTGATATGGAAAAAATGCTAACTTCGGACTACTGAATGCAACAGGATCTATGGCAGCCGCAAAATCACCGGCAAAGAAGAAGAGGATGACAATAAAAGACTATTTAGAAGAAGAGGAGCCATTTGTGATCCCAGAAGGAACCCTGAAGCCAACCAACACATGGATTCAGGATGATTTGCTAGAGTCCAATGATTTGAAGACCTACCAAGGCGTGTTCAAAGATCCTGAAGGAAATGCACTAGAGCTACCCATGATAGCACGGGATCTCAATGAGTTTGTCAAAAGCAAGATGGGAGATTAGCTAGAAAAGTTGGACCTCCATAACTACTTTGAAGCTTTGCCGGCAAGAATTGACATCAAAAGAGTGTGGGAATTTGTAACCACTATCAAAGAAGATGGAGTGGCCAGAGTCACTGATCTGCAAGGCAAGCCGGATACCATGATTGTCATCACAGAGAGGGTGGTGGCAGCCGCACTAGACATCTCCAACAAGGGAGATAGTGTGACCAAGAGAAGAGATGAAGTCAAGGTGTACTCCGAAAAGAAGAACAACTACACTTTTGAAGATATTGCAAACCCTAAAGTGGTTGTCATGAGCCAACTCTACAACCAGTACTTCCACATGTGTACAAAGCGAACACACAAGTACAGAATGCCGCTTGGAGCCATTGCTACCACCTTCACCTGGGCAATGCAAAAGAGCAAGCCAAAGATGATCAATTATGCTGCTTACATCCATGACAACCTGGTGAAGTTGGGCAACAAAAATCCCACCTAAATTGTATCGGGTGAGCTGATAACAAAAGTGGTCTATGGAGCACTGCATGCCAAAGGAAACTGGCATGAACCTCCATCACAGAATGATTGGCTAAAGCTGAAAGAAGATAAAGAAGAGGAACCGCCCAAAGCACCCAGAGTAGCCACACGGTTGAAGCGCTGGTTAGAAACCGTGCTAGAAGAGCCACCAGAGCCGAAGAAAGGAAAGAAGAAAAGTGTACAAGTGCCGATCAAGGAGATCAAGTCACAGAAAGCAGCGTGGCTAGAAAGATTAATGGAAAGCTTCAGAGCCGAAAGAGCACTCAAGGGGGATTTGAACGAGCTGTGGAAGCCATCACTAGAAGCCATGTCGGGATCATCTCGAAGGGTGCACCAAGATCGGTTTGAAGACTACATCAAAAATTTTGAGATCCTAGATGCTACGACAGAGAATATCCCTAATATCCCATTTACAGAAGAAGAAGTGGATGAAGTACGACGGCAACTGCTAGAAGAGCAGGAAGGCCAAGAAAGAGAGCGAAAGACCAAGGCGGACTGGGACTTCAAGAAGAAGCCACCAACTCCACCGTCAAGCCCAGAATCCAGCCCACCGCCATCACCACCTCCTCTTAGACCTCCACAAACCCAACAAAAGGAGGATGAACAAGAAGACTCAAAGCAAGAGAAGAGCCAAGAGAAAGAGAAGAAGGAAGAAGCTGAACCGAAAGAGGAGAAGTTAGATCCAGAAGAAAGAAATTTTAGCACATTTCTTGATCTAATAGCTGCAGGTTTTTACGAGAAGAGGCAGCCAATGTGGCCTTTCAGTTGGCAAGCACTAGGCCCAAGGAACAGATGCAGAGCCTGCGGTTAGTGGAACTGAAAGAGATGGCCACTGATACAGTGGACCTATAGCCACCGACCAATGACTAGGATGTGGTGATGCACAAGCTAACCGGGCTCAGAGCAAAATCATCGGCCACGGAGAGTGAGATTGCTAATCTCAAAACCATTGAAGTTCAAATCAAGGCTAAAGTAGACACACTACAAAAACAAAGCCAAGAGCATATAGAGAAACAAACAGAGATGCAAGTCAGTTTGGCCACGGCATTACAAAGATGCCAGGAGATGGAACGAGAAAATCAGGTAGCAGATCAAAGACTTCAAAGAGATAAAGAAGAATACAAGAAAATCAGCAAGTCATTGTCAGATGCAGAGAGAGAAAGAGACAACCTAACCCTACAACTTGCTGAAGAATCCAAAGAAGTAGAAGCCCTGAGGAATGCCAAAGAGAAGGCAGAGATAGAGCATGAAGCAAGCCAGGATGAGGTAATAGAGCGTAAAGATTAGATTAAAGTCAAAGAACAAACCATCCAAAGGCTGCGGGCATCTCCGGCCAGATTCAAAGCTGCTAGCTCGACTGGCACCACTTCAGAGAATGAGTTATATGAAGAACAAATGAAGGAGCTCCAAAAAGAGTTAACACTGGAGAAGCGACAAAGGTTGATGCTGGCTAAGGGGTCTATGGTAATGCAAAGCCACCTAGAAGAAGAAAATCAGGCCATGAAGAATGAGTTAGAATCCATCAAGAGAAAGCTTGAGGAGGCAAAAAAGATAAATGAAGATCTAAAAGACCTCTTAGTAAACATGGGAGAGGAAGCGGAAGAGGAAAAGAAAACGCTTCAAAAGCAGATAGAAGAGCTGAGAGGCGAGCAGTAAACGGAAGAGCAGCAATTTAGCACCGGGCCAACAGCCATGGAGGGAATTGACATAGAAAATGTGTCAGATCCCATGGACACCAATTTGCAAGAGGACATCTTGGTAGGACCCTCACAAAAGCCACAAGATCTGACACAACAAGAAGAAGAGAAGTTGCAAAAGGCCATAGAAGCGAAAGTCAAAGACACAGCCAGAGAAGCATTGGAGTGGGAGCAGAGAGTGTTTAAGTCGATGACTATTCAGAAGATAGATGACAATAACCTTCGGTGTGAATGGCTACAGCCATCTCTCCTATATCCTCTGCTAAAGTATGAAGCTGCTACGATCAACAAACGAATAAAAGAGGAGCCAACAGTGCCATTGTACAAAGCAGATATCTCCAAACGTGAAGGAGTCAAGCTGATAGTGGACTCTCAGCCCAGGTGGAGAAAGGCATGGCTGACAAAGTATCCTCAATATCTAATTCATCTAGTAGAGGCACCTAAAGTGATCAAAGATAACCTCAGTTTCTGACCTCTACCAAGGATGAGGACATTGAAAGCCCATGAGTTTTTGCAGAGAAGCCAACCCACTTGGCTAAATTACCCGAAGCTGCCAGGCTCGAAGACAGGCGAGAGAATAAGTGAGCAATACATGGCGAAAACCCTAACGGGCGTCATCAAATTGTTCACTGGCTCGCCTGACCTATCTTGCGTCATGATGAGAAAGATTTGTAAAACCCTTTTGGCAATCTTCGAAACATTCAAACCAGGACATGTGACAAACAATATCTTCTTCTTTCAAGATACATACAGATGTGCATACAATCTGTCTGGTCAGCCTTCTCACGAGGTGATACATGCATTGTATCAAAGGATTATGTTTTTTCCATCTTATCACCTCCAGGCCTTTGAAGAAGCCTTCTACACTGGCTTCTTCACAATCATCACAGACATATTCGGCCCGATGCTACTAGCTCAACATGCGAGATATGAGTCACTTCTCAAGATGAGAGAAAGCCTACATTGAAGAAGCAGCTCAACAGCCATGTCGGGGACGACATGAACAAGGAGGGGGAGAGTGTTAGCGGCTGGACACACCCTATGGAAAATGACTGCTCGGTGGAATATTATTTTTTGTAATTATTCATTTATTGAGAAAAACCGACATTTCACCTTTGTAAATATTGGGGCTTACAGAAGTTTCCAGATTGTATCCCATTTCTGACATGTAGATTGAGTAGATGTTTAAATTGGAACATTAGGGTTTGACATTGTAAGGTATTTATACCACTTTTTGACCTTAATGAAAAAAACCTTTGTCATTTTTAATAAGTTCAGTCTATGAGTGAGCGTACTGTGTACGAGAGAGAGTGAGAGTTTCATCTTGACGCTACGCATGCACTGGTGGTCGGAATCGAGTGCGGAGAAGTGCAGCGTGTTACCCCCGCCGAGAGCTATACACCAATACTTACATTGTGGGCGTACGGTCTGGTTTTGCGAGCTCGACCTACGAGCTTCATCTGGTGATTCGATGAGCATACGTTGTCCGTTTTTGCATTTCAGCATATCTATGCATTCGCATAGAGTAGAGCTACACATTAGGCACTTTAGTTTTCGGAAACGACAACCTGCAGATTTTGGCCAGACATCCTATGTGATTTTGCACCAGGTGTTTAGGGTTGGGATTTTGGTTCACGGACCTTAGGGAGAGCGACCTATTGGCGTTAGTAGGGTCTCCTTCAAGTTCTGTGGCGTTTAGAGAACGTTTGATGGGTATTTGGCTCTTGGAAGCGTTGTAGGAAATCTCCTCTTATGCATTCCTAAAGGCTGTAGCTTAGACATTGGGTAGAGACCTCTGTAGGAATTAGTCGAGAGTCGGTCGAGTGTAGATTGACACCCTATGCTTGTTTCCACGCGCATGCGGGTCGAGCTTCGTCCTTACCTGACAAATCTTGTTAGGTGAGTTCTTGTTGTGCTGACGTCCGTCGCGGCGTATCCGCCAACAAGAGTATATTCCAAAAGAATATTTGACCCTAAAGGGCCCTTTTGGAGTTCATATTTTTCCTATTGGCTATCATTGTCCGTTGTATACTTGCAAAGAGCCTTCCACAACTCCCATCCACCTTCAAATGTTGATGATCCGGCATGTGCACTACAAAAAGTGCCTTGCCTTTAGTCTACTCATGGACACTAGTTGGGCCACTTCCTGAGCGCTTGCATTTTTCTTTTGTGCAACAATGGAGGTGCTGGTTCCTGAAAACCTATTGAATTTAAGAGCCCTTCCACTTTTGAGATAACATCAAGCAACATCTTTGTAGGCTTCATTGTAAAGGAATAATTATTATGAATCTTTAATAAGCGATCAAAGATGTGCAGAAAAGCATGAAGTGCGCAAAATACCCATTTTTGAGAGTGAAGTTAATTATAGAGTTCCATTCACTGTCTTTTGTGGCACGATTGGACTCCTTCAGCATAGAGCGTCGTAGCACCTAATGCTCCCACATGTGTAATTTGTGAATTGTCCTCTTCCTCTGTTTTGTCAACTATTGTATTTTTGCGTGCATTCCCCTTATAGCCCTTAATGTAGAATGGACAAGGATACAGAGCTCTAGCCCCTTGTTTACACCCTAGAATGCACTTGATTGTTTTCAAATCGCCACTTAAGTGCCAGTCAACTTCAAACTCCCCTTTGCCATCTACTTGGAGTTTTTTCCCAGCTAGCTATGCCTTTATGACATTTGTTATTCACGAAATGCGTTGAAAAATCCAAGCAAGCACTTCATGGGTCTCCTTGGGAACCTCAATAGCACCAAGCCACCAAATTTCTTTCTCCGACTGGACACTAAAAGATGGTGCACAATCATCGTTCATAGTTGTACATTTTGCAAGTAATAATGCCTCGTTCATGAGAGTAACACTCATCCTTTATAGTCTTCGTTTTTTCAAAATTTGACATTTGTCTAGCTTGAACAAAAATACCAACTTTGGTCCTAGCACTACAAAATGTCTACAGCAAAGCTATAGAGTGGAGATGAGATCTATGGAGTGGAGAGCTATGGGGGAGAGAGCTGCAACAAAGCTATGGAGTGGACCTGCAAACAAGGGGAGGGAAGGAGGAAGAGTGTGTGTTGAAAAGTAGGAGAGAGAAGAGCGAGGGAGAGGAGTGGGAGAGAGGGGAGTTTTTTTGGAGGGAAAAAGAAAAAAGAGGGAAGTTTGACATTTTGCAGGTCTAGCAGTGAGATTTTGAGAGAAAATTTTGATTTTTGGGTATACATATAGGTTGGGGAGAAGTTTTGAGGAAAAATGAGGTCTATTTGAATTTTTTTTAAAAAAGTGTATTTTTGGGATGGGGTTATGGACGCCCTTGATGATGTGGCAAAAGAAAAGGGTGGAGGGTAGTTATTGTCATAAGGAACACCACTCTTTGGGATAGAGAGAGAATGTACCTATCCTCCCTCCCTAACCTTTATTTCAGCCTACAAAAAGCCTATGATAGCTTAATAAAAAGCCTATGAGAATACCCTCATTCAATGACCTTGTCTCCTAAATCACACACATTTGTAGCCTTAATTCCTTAAAATTAGGGATCCTTATAAGACCCTTTTGGGGTTCATATTTTTCAAAATAGAGGAGGAATGCTTATTTGTGCATTTGAAGGCATTAGGAAAAGAAAAACCTCGAGATGGGACGGTCTGACTACGGAGTACTTCTTGGAATTCTGAGAGGATTTAAAGGCCTCGATCGTAAAAATGGCCAACCGAGCCCTAGCCAATGGATCCTAGATGCAAGCATTATTAGGGGCCTCATTAAGCCCATCTTGAAGCAAATCTACTCCTCCCAACTGAAACACTAGTGGCCCATAACCATGATGTCAATAGATTACAAAATTATTGCCAAGTCAATTGCCCTAAGAGTCTCTTCCACTTTGGATAAGGCTATCACTACACACCAACACTATTTTATCAAAGGAAGATCTATTTATGATTACATACTGATAGCAATGATCAAATTAGAATACACATCATTCACTAGGCAAGATTGTGTCTTGCTAAAACTTGAGCTTGACAAAGCCTATGATAGAATTACATGGTTGTTCATTGAGGAGGTCATGAAAGATTTGGGATTCAGTCCAAATATGTGTCAGTTAGCTACAATTCTCCGTTCTGGAAGCCACTCTAAGCTTATATTTAACAATAGAATTGTGGGCTCATTCAAGCTCAACAGATCGATCAAGCAAGGATGCCTAATTGCCCCTCTGCTATTCCACTAGTTACATTGCATGAAGATAGTGTTGTGCAAGGGGAGATCCAAGGCATGTCCCTGCCTAACAATGACCAACTCCTAGTGAAGCTATTTGCAGACGACTCCCTTCTCTTCCTCAAAGCCTGCCCCCACATAGTCAGAAAGGCTCTAGAGATTGTGTAAACGTTCATCGTAGCCTCAGGGTTGAAATGCAATATTGAAAAATCAAGATTGATATTTTTTCAAAAAATGATTCTTTTGGTCCTTCTGTGTGGACCGGCGAGATAGTTTCAAAAGGTATTATCTTTAAACACCTTGGTGTTCCATTGGAGGTTGGGGTAACGCACAAGCAAAGATTCCATTTTCTTGGACAAGGTTAGGAGAAAATGGGAGTATGTGTAGTTCCCTCTCCTGAGTAAGGTGAAAGTGATCAATTTGTTTATGCTCCCACACATAGCATTTCACTAGCCCAATTTTGAAGCTAGCCAAGTGCCGTTGGAAGGAGTTCCTAAAACCACTAAAAAGATTCTTATGGAAAAATAACACCAAAGATGGAGCATCTTGGCAGTGGGCATGGTGGGATGCCATTGTGAGACTTGTGGAGCAAGGAGGGATTGGGATTTTCAACCTGGTGCCACGTAGAGGCCCAATTTGCCAAATTTTTGACGGCCATCTCTGAGTAGGACTAGGCATGGGCTGTTATGATAAGTGACATGATTGGGAAGGCTAATTTTTCTCTTAGGGTGGCTGGTGGAAAGGCTTGGAGATGCACAACAAATTGATTACCCATAGGTGGTCTGACCTTAAATTAGGAAGAACATCGGGTGAATTATTATGAAATTGCAATAGAGCAACGGAGGCACTGGAGTGGGGAGAGCTAACTAGATACTTCCAAAACTCCATCATACACTAGTCCCCTTGGATCTCTAAAGCCAGTAACATACCATTGAGCCCTCTTTGGAGGGACACAACCAGAAAGATGAACACTACAAGTCTTAGACATTTGGCCCATTTCTGGGACACTAATAACAATATACGGAAATGTATTGATCAACTAGTTTCTCAGTTCGATCTAAGTGGGGTAGAAAGATTGATGGAAATCAGAGTTCTGGAAGGGCTTGACAACTACTATATGCTAGTGTGTGAATCCAAGTTTGTGTGGAAAGCTTGGTGATGGCCTAAGAAAGGAAATTTGAGAAACCAAAAACCATGGAGGTATATCTTTCTCTTATGGTCTTGATTGATTGGTTCTCTCCCCTCAACAAGCAGTGGCTGGAGGCAAGATGAGGGGCAGTAGTGAATAACATATGGTCTCCATAATGGCCATGGCAATGAAGTTCTATATATGGAAGGTATTATCCGGGGCTCTACTGACAAGAGTGAAAATTCATGCTAGAGGGATTGGCTCATATAGATGTAGTGGCTGCAAAATGGCTTGTGAGGACCTCCTCACCTATTCAAGGACTACCCTGCTATCATGGCCTAGCAGGGAAAATGTGCAAGTGGGTTCAAAGGACATGGAGAATAGGTTTCTTTAAGAATGACATGTTCCTTGGAGGGATGAGATTGAAGAGCCAGGAGCTCTTGGTGTTGGGTTAAAGGCCCGTGTGCCCGGCTGCCCGTTGTTCAGCCGCCCATGTACAGCCATTCATTTACTCATTCATAATAACTATACTCAAAACTACACATTGTAGTGTGAGTAACGCCCCGCCACACACTGCGTCTATCTCCTTCTTCGTGCTGGATCTCTGTGTGTGTGCTCTCCGATCCCAACAAGTGGTATCAGAGCTTGGTAGTGAGAGCATTGAGAGCTTCATCATCATTGTTGAGTGTGTTGAAACTTGCTGTTGTTTCATTGCCGTTTTTCGGTTTCGCACACGCGCGCATTTCCAAAGAGCAAAAGGTTTTTCTGAGCTTGGCATTGGAAGGTTCAGCACTCTGCGAGTATTTTCATCAGGCGTCCTGGAGTTTAACCCCCCTTTCGGAGCCATTCGTGCCATTAGAAATCCCATCCGAGCTACAGACTAGGAGCTACGTTTTTCATCTCTCTTTGGTAGTTTTCTGCTGCCAGAGCTTCCATAGCCATTACAGGTGCCATTGTTGTAGTGTCTTCCACTTACGTGAGCCCACAGCTCATTTGAGAGTGTGTAGCCTCTTCTTGGAGTGGCCTCATACACACAGATAGAGTGGGAGTTTGGCGACATTGTCTTCTTCGACTACAGGTACAGGTACAGGTGCAGGTACAGGTACAGGTACGGGTACAGGTTACAGGTTACAGGGAGCTTTGGATACAGGTTTCTTCTGTGGTTACAAAACATGTATTTTGACTGTGGGACAGCCATGTATATGGTTGTGGTTTGAGTGGGAGCTTCTACTCTTCTGGGCAGTCTGTTTATGCGTGTTCTTGAGCTACAGGTTTACATCATCTATGTATGTTGATGGATGTGGATATGGCAGTTTGACAGACACTCTTTATGCATGATATTGTGGAGATTTGGTTCACTTATACATAGAGCGGGTTTGCTCTTGCTTGCAGTGTTGCGGTTTGAGTACGGACAGGTACTTGGTTGACAGTTGAGATTGGACTTCGCTGAGCTTGTGCATTGGTTATATGCTCACTTGGATCCATTTATGCTCACGGATTTGTGTAAGCTTGGTCAGCTTATGTCTCTATTGTGGTTATTCAGACATGGAGTATGTTTATGCCTCTATGACAGCTCATTGTTGATGCCTTTTGTGGCACAGTTTGCCTAGGCCGGTTGAGTTACAGGTGTCACGGGTTTATGCATTTGTTTGTGGATTTGTACGTATGTTTTTTGACCATATTATGGGCTGATTTATACTCTATGCGTTTGCTCTTTTGATTGAGCAGCAGGTGTTGTTAGATTTGCAACACTACTTTGTTGTGGTAGTTTGTTGGTTGGTTACAGGTTTCTCATTGTTGCATTCTTGTTGTAATGGGCACTAAAGAGGACACAGTTTTCAATATTGAGAAGTTGGATGGCGCTAACTTCTCATATTGGAAAGATCAGATTTGGGATGTCTTGGTGCAGAAGAAACAGATTCGACCTCTAAAGTTGCAGGGAGTTAAGCCAGAGAACATGGAGAGGGATGATTGGGAGGAGTTGGATGAGATGTGCAGGTCTACCATTAGGCTTTCCCTTTCAAAGTCTGTTTATTACAATGTGAAAGATGCACAGGGTGGAGCTTATGAGCTATGGCAGCGGATTTGCGATATGTATGATAAGCATTCGGCTGCTTCTATGGTGTATTGGATTAAAAAGCTTATTGATTTGCGAATGGAGGAAGGTGCTTCCATGAATGCGCATTTGAATGAGTTCAATACAATTTTCAGCCAACTTGCTACGCAGGAAATTACGTTTGAGGAAAATGTAAAAGCTATGTTTTTACTTGTCACGTTGCCTGAGTCATGGGACACATTTAGGACAGCCATAAGTAACTCGGTTCCTGCGAATGAGTTGACAAGTACTAATGTGGAGTCTAGTATTCTCACGGAAGAGATTAATCGAAAGAATAATGCAGGTAATAAGTCTTCTAGTGCAATGGTTGTCAGAGGCAGGACTATGGACAAGTATAAGTCCAACAGGGGTAAATCTAGAAGCAGGTCCCGTGCAGGCACAAGTAAAAAGGATGTGGAATGTTTCCATTGTGGTAGAAAAGGCCATTTCAAAAAGGATTGCTACAAGTGGAAAAGGGAAAATGGAGATGGTAAGAAGAAAGACCATGATGCTAAGGACAAGCCTAAATCCAATGTCAAGATTGAGGAGTTAAATGCAACACAGGGAGAGTGTAGCTCTCAAGATGACCATGTATGTGCTCCGACTAGTGCTACTAGTGAAGATCTTGGTGATGTGTTGCTTGCATCCTATTTTGATGACGCTTTTCTTCTCACTCATGAGCGTAGTATGCCTATGGATTGGGTCATTGACAGTGGTGCTTCTTTTCACGTTACGCCTCATAGGTAGTGGTTTCATGACTATGATGCTTCGAGCACAGGTACTGTCAGGATTGCCGATGGGCGTTCTATGCAAATTCATGGCATTGGGGATATTCATTTGGCTATGCCAAACTCTACTACGTTTGTCTTGCAGCGTGTGCGTCATGTGCCGGCTCTTGCAAAAAGCTTGATTAGTGTGGGTCAGTTGGATTCACTTGGTTTCAATGTATCTTTTGGTGATGGAGGTTGGAAGATCACTAAGGGCAGCCTTGTTTTGGTTAAAGGTGCTAAGAGGAATACGTTGTATTCCCTTTGTGTAGCTAGTGTGGCTGATCACATTGTGGGGATCACTGAGCAACCTCCTGCTTCTTTATGGCATCAGCGTTTGGGGCATATGTCACTAAAAGGTATGAAATTGTTGGCACGTGCGGATTACATTCCCGTTTCAGATTTTGGTGGTTTTGAGTTTTGTGAGCATTGCCTTTATGGTCGACATGCTCGGTCTTCTCATAAGAAAAGTGTTCCACACAGATCTTTGGAAAAGCTAGCTTTGGTGCATAGTGATGTATGTGGGCCGATGCCCAATGCTTCTCTTGGAGGTGCTATGTACTTTGTTACGTTCATTGATGATGCTAGCAGGAAGGTATGGGCATACCCCATTCGTAAGAAGGATATGGTGTTTGATATATTTAAGCAATGGTTGGCTCTTGTTGAGAACCAATCAGGTTGTAAGTTGAAGTGCTTACGTACGGACAATGGGGGTGAATTTATGTCTCATGCTTTCACAACATTATGTGTTGAGAAGGGTATACGGCGCGAGCTTAGTGCTCCCTATACACCTCCTCAAAATGGTGTGGCAGAGCGCATGAACAGGACTATACAGGAAAAAGTCCGTAGTATGCTTTCTATGGCTGGTTTGTCAAATGGATTTTGGGCTGAAGCTGTTGCCACTTCTGTGCATTTGATAAATCGTTCACCTAGTGTTCCTTTGGGCTTCAAAGTGCCTGAAGAGGTATGGACAGGTTTGCCACCTTCGTATGGTCACCTTTGTGTTTTTGGCTGTGAAGCTTATGTACATGTACCTAAGGCAAAACGCAGCAAATTGGATCCAAAGAGCAAGAGATGTATCTTCTTGGGTTATGGTAGCTCTGGTGAGATGGGTTATCGATTGTGGGATCCTATTGACAGGAAGATTGTGCGCAGCCATGATGTTGTTTTTCATGAGGACTCTATGTATAGAGCATCACCGCGAACGGTTGAGGTTCGGCGTGTGATATTTGAGGAGGATGGACATCGGTATGATGGTCCCATGGCTGCTCGTGGGCAGCCCATTGACCCTCAAGTGGGAGATCAGCCCTTGTTGGGAGATCATGTAGATGTGGGACAGCCAGATCAGCCCTTGTTGGGAGATCATGTAGATGTGGGACAGCCAGATGCACCTCCTGCACAGTCTTTGAGGCGTTCAGAGCGGCGTGCAAGACAGCCTCAGCGTTTTGTGCCTTATATGGATTATGTATTGTTGACTGATTGCGGGGAGCCATCATGTTATGATGAGGCCATGTCTAGTGTTGACAAGCTCAAGTGGGAGCAGGCTATGCAGTCAGAGATGGATTCGTTGATCCAAAATGAAACGTGGGAGCTTACTCCTTTGCCAAAGGGTAAGAAGGCACTACCATGCAAGTGGGTTTACAAGATAAAACTGTGTTCAATGGATGCAAAGCCTAGGTACAAAGCAAGGCTTGTGGCTAAAGGATTCAAGCAACATAAGGGCATTGATTTTGACGAGATCTTCTCCCCAGTGGTGAAGATGTCTACTTTGCGTATGTTGTTTGCTTTGGTAGCTACAGAAGACATGGAATTGAAGCAAATGGATGTAAAGACAGCTTTCTTACATCCGGACTTGCACGAGGATTTGTACATGGAGCAACCAAGTGGGTTTGTTATTCATGGTTCAAAGAAGATGGTATGCCGGCTTCTTAAGACCTTGTATGGGCTGAAGCAATCATCTCGTGAATGGTATCGTAAGTTTGATGCATTCATGAGTTCATTGGGCTATGTACGCAGTTATGAGGACCCATGCCTCTATACTCGCAAGGCTGCAGATGGTAGTCTTATTGTTTTGGTTTTGTATGTGGATGACATGCTGATCGCAGGGAAGTGTATTTCTGATGTGGATGCCTTGAAACATAGGCTACATGAGACCTTTTCCATGAAGGATCTTGGGGATGCCAGTCATATTTTGGGTATGCGGATCACTCGTGATCATTCTCGCAAGATGCTCTTTCTTAGTCAGAAAGAGTATATTGACAGGGTGCTTGAGCGTTTTCATATGGAAGGGGGGAAGGCCATTAGTACCCCGTTGCCTCCATATGTAAAACTCAGCCATGATGACTGCCCTCAGACAGATTTGGAGACTACAGAGATGTCTCAGATTCCCTATGCGTCAGCTGTTGGTTCCTTGATGTATGCCATGGTGGCTACGCGTCCAGATCTTGCTCATGCAGTTGGTGTGGTTAGCAGGTACATGTCTAACCCGGGCAAGCGTCATTGGGATGCAGTGAGAGGTATTCTCAGATACTTGAGAGGGACTTCAGAGTTGTCCCTATGTTATGGTGAGAAGGATATGTCTGTTTGCGGATATACAGATTCAGACTATGCAGGGTCAGTGGACTCGAGGAAGTCTACTAGCGGCTATGTGTTCACAGTTGCAAGTGGACCGGTTTCGTGGGCATCACGTTTACAGCCATGCGTTGCTTTGAGCACTACAGAGGCTGAATATATGGCTGCCACTGAGGCTGCCAAGGAGGCCGTATGGCTCTCACGACTAGTGGGAGATCTTGGTATGGCTTGTGATGCTCCGATTCTACATTGTGATAGCCAGAGTGCCATAGTGTTGGCTTGGAATCCTATCTTCCATGCGAAGACAAAGCACATTGAGGTGAGGTATCACTTCATACGAGAGGTGCTAGAGGACAAGCGCATAGAGCTTGTCAAGGTACACACTGACGATAACCCTGCTGATCTACTCACGAAGTCGTTAGCCTCACAGCGGTTTGCACACTGTAGATCGCTGATGGGTATGGCTTGACTTCTTTTGCTGTACTTTGGCCACTTTAAAGGCACACTGCCTTTAAGTGGGAGATTGTTGGGTTAAAGGCCCGTGTGCCCGGCTGCCCGTTGTTCAGCCGCCCATGTACAGCCATTCATTTACTCATTCATAATAACTATACTCAAAACTACACATTGTAGTGTGAGTACCGCCCCGCCACACACTGCGTCTATCTCCTTCTTCGTGCTGGATCTCTGTGTGTGTGCTCTCCGATCCCAACACTTGGTATGTACTCAAATCATCAAGTTTTGCTACTTTAAGGAAATTTGGAAGGCTAGGAACCATAGGGTGTTTGAGAATGCTCTTGTAATTGCTAGCTTCATAGAGATAGTACTAGATAGTAAGGAACTAATTGTCTCCATTGGTAACTGATTGTCCCCTTGGTAAGAGGAAGGACTCAAACAATTGGTATGGGCCATCAATGTCATTCTGATGGGATAGAATTGACATGTTGATCGGTAGTTGGATGTCTCTTTGGGAATCTTGGTTGCCAGCTTCATAGTCTTAAGCAATGTGATGGTCTTTGAAGCTCCTGTGCCATTTGCTTGATTGAAGGTTGTAAATTTTTTTGGAGGATTACTTATCTATTTGATGCTTCTTTGGGATCCATTTTAGCCTTGTTGTTGATTGTCATATTTGACATTGTTCCTTAGCAGTGGGTTCTGGCTTGACCTTTGGTTTCCATATGTGTTCTTTATTACACTATGCTTTGACCAATTTATTTGGTAACCAAATGTGCTTTGTTTTAATTTTTGGAGTCCACCGTGTTGACCTTACCTTGATAGCTGTGTTTTATTTGGAGTAGGTCTGCATGACTGTGTTGTAAGGTTGGCTTGTTTGGGGGTTGAAATGTATTCTTGACTTTTTTGTGCTTGGATCACGTTCTTCGGAGCTCATACACGTTTGTAAAATCCACTTTGTTTCAAAGGTTTCATCTTACTTGTTTGAGATTTGTACTTCCTCTTTGGTTACCTCTGGTTATTTTTCTTCCAAGATTTTCCTGTGCATTCACTTTACCTCCTGATCCGTAAACCTTGTGCAGCATGCAATGTTGAAGTGAGCGACTTGCTCTCTTCTAACTGTATTCTAACCATAGGAGGAATTGAAAGAATTCAAGCGGTGGTGCGGTGACATTAGTTTTATTGGTTTCCTTTGGGACCCATTTCTTTGTGATTACTGGTTGTTTTGTTGATGATGCTCGTTTGGGAATCCATACTTGTCCCTACTTTGTTTGTGTTTGAAGAGACTTCTTTGGGATCCACCTTATCTTTGTGTGAGTCAAAAATGGTCTTTGCTTCAGCCCTTGTATGCTTGGTTGGGGACGGGATTTAGAGTTTGGGAGTTGATACTTTAACTGTTTTGAAATCCAAATAAACTCTGAAACTCTTTGTGCTTGAACCAGCTTCTGTGGAACCCAAATTTGAGTTGCAAAAGCTTACGACTTTGTGATTTTCTTAGCCGCTCTTACATACTTCGATTGTTTTCCTTTTGGTGTTGGATCTTGTGATTTTTCATCAGAGATCTTCATCTTCTTGATCCATACCTTCTATTGGTCAAACTGGCTCTCTTTGGTATTGAGATTTGTTGAACTTTTTGGCTCTAAATTATTGCTCTTTACTTTTGGCTTTCCGAGTTGTTAGGAAAGCTTCTACTGATAGTGATGGCCTGAATTCCTGGTAGGGGATGTCATAAGAATCATCATTGTCGCTAATATCCTCAGCAAAGTTGATATCCGACACTTTCCCTTGGTGGTTTGGCTGGTTATGAAAAGTTATTGTTTGTTTGCTCTTGGAATGAAATTTCTGTAAGAACTTTTCTAGCCAATTGATTAGCACGTTCTTAGATCATTGCCATGGCCGTCTTCTTCTTGGTTGAGTATTTTCTTCCTGCATAGGTACCACCCGTATGTGGATATTTGTTGCGGTTGCATCACCATCGGGGATTTTGAAATCCACTTTTGATGCACTTTATTCTTGCAGCGGTGACATTGATTCTAAGATCTTTGATTTGGATAATAATAAAGTTGTGCATTAGTTAAAGTTTCATTCATGTCACCTACTTGATTGTTTGGATTTTTGTTGTCGGCATCTTCTTGAGGCTCCCAGTGTTCTACAGAGTCATAGAACTTGTCTTCTTCTTCGTCTTTTGATTCAGAACATTCCTTTAATTTCTCTTAATTCTGGGAACTTTTTGATGCCTGTTACTCTTCGTTTTCGTGGATCATACTCACTGCAAAATAAGGAACAACATCACAAAACCTTGTTATTGGACCGTCTTGAATAGTGCGCACATCCATAGTAATGGTTCTAATGCTTCTTTAGGGTAGAGGCTCTAATGCTTCTTTAGGAAATAATTTTGGGATATAATCCTTATCTACGATTGCCCTTTCTAAAATACACTCCTCTCGTTTCAAGCTACCACACTGGGAGGCTCCACACATCCATAGCTCTTTCGATTTTCCTTACCATGCTAGAAGTTTTATCCAACTAAAGTAGCTGAATTAAACTCCTCAATCGGTGTTCTCATCACATCCATGGAGCTATGGTCTTTCAAGTTTATCCTTGTTGTGGTTTCCATATGTCTCAGGTAGATATGGTCATAATCCAAATCTTGGACCATTTTCAATTGTTTCATAAAAGGTCTTCCTAGAATGATGTCATAGTTGTTCTGCTTGCTAAAGTCAACAACCGCAAAAGTGTGTTTATATTCAATGCCACAAGAAGCAACAACTACTTTTTCTAGCAGTCCTAGGAGCTTTTCAATGTGTCCGTCTACAAGCTACAGTTTCATCCTGGTAGCCGTCAATGCTGGTTTTCCCCATTGTTTCCAGATCTCTTTGTTTGCGATGGCAACACTAGTTCCACTCTCAAAGATTGCCATGGTTTTTACTCCTTGTAATTCCACAGGAAGAGTGGTGTTCCCATCTTCTCCCACATAGAACTTACTTTGTTCAAAGGTACCAGCCTTGCATTCAAATTAGGTCTTTCAAGATCTTGGATCTCCTCTCGGATCCTCGCTGTTGGGTCTCTTACCATGAATGTTTTTAGACATTCTGCTACTTTTGACCAAATGTTTGGTCGAATTTTCAACAGTTCTACTAATGTGTTTGTACAGGTCACCGATGCTGACAAATTATTTATTAATTCCTTAGAATCTATGACCTTTGTTGCAAAATTTCTATGGGACGGCATGACCTTGATGTCGGACTTTGCTTCATACTCTCTCATGTAAGATGGTAGAGTCCTTAATGACTATGGTTGGCCCTTTATGGACATCTATGAATCTATGTCTCCATAATATTATCGCAAATCTAGGTTGAATTATGATCCCACCTTGAATTCCTCTATGGGAGCAGAAGGTAATGTGTCGCTTCCGTCTTTTGCCTCTCTCACTACTCTCCATAACTTCTCTGGCCAATGGTCCTCAACTACCGGTACATATGAAAAAAAGTCCCTAAAAGATTGATATGTCATATTTGGAACAATCTGCGGATCCTCTCGCTCTAATTCTGGTCTTTCATCATTTGTCTTTTCTCGTGTCGGCTTGCTCTCATGCACTCTTTCCATTGCTTGAGTTACCCTTTCTTGATGTGTAGGCTCTTGCACATATAGAATAACTACGTGTGGACTCGGCTTTTCCGTAGGAAGTTCTTGCAGTACTTGTGCTACTTGAACTAACTTGTGACACATTTCTAGTCTCTGTTTATCTAATTCAACATATAGATATGCCATCCATCTTTTCTCTTGGGTTTGATTTTTTTTAGCCACGCTTCATAGGCTTTCAAGAGGGCATCTAATGGCTCATTAACCTTCTCGACCAACACTGATCCTCTTGAACTACAATTCTCAGTTTCTCTTCCGTGGATGGTTCTTTTGGAGGTTGAGACATCCATGTAAGAGGACGTGCAACCCTTTCCTCATGTTTTCTTATCTTCTCTTTAGCTTGGGTAAGCTCCTCAGCTATGGATTTTTTCTCTTGTTCCCTACGTGCTTTCATCCTAACCTTTCTAGATTCCTAACTATTTTGTTTGCTCTTGGTTTTTGGACTAGGTGTGTTGATCTTTGGTTCATCATCCGCACGTCAATTTTCATTTTCTCTATCTCTAGGTTCTCATCAACTTCCTTTTGAGCTTGCGCTCTTGTAACTACGTGAATTGGTATGATGTTTTCACTTTCTGAGTTACTAGGTAGCTGAACGATCTTTGAGACATTTGTTGTGATCTTTCTGATTTGGTTTGGTTGTTTTGGATAGTTAGGGATCAAGTGAATGACACCACAATTAAGATAATAGGCATTTACTTGAGTGATCTCCGTCTGAGGACATTGTTTGACCAAGTCTATGAACCTCAATGTCCTTTCTTCCATCTCATACCTTCTTTCTTCAGGTCAAAACATAGGAGGTGGAGGTTGTACCGGCCTTACCACTCCGTGTGTCTCTCTCATCTGTTGTCACTTTGAAGGACAGTACCCTCTTTGATTGCTATAATACATTGTAGTTGGTACTAGCGATTGTTTATTAGATAATTCCATCATCAGTGTGCATTTCATGTCTACTTGCATTCTCTTACTTGGCAGTGGAGATTGTTGTCCTAAGACAACAAGATGTGGCCTTGAAACTCCTACAGGTCCTAAAAGGTTCCTTGACATGTATCTCGGCATTGGGGGGACTTGTGCTGGTGTTATTTGGGCTTGTGTAGCATATGGACATTATTTCACATACCCCTTACAGTACTATGGTTTGTCCACTTCTGCTCTATCGCACACCACTTTATTTGCTTTACTTGAAGCTTAGTAATTGGAGTGATTCTTTTTAGCAACTCTTTTATGAATTTCTCCTCGTTCAATGGTGACTTAATCTTTTGAAGTGACGTTGCAAATCATCTTGATCTTTGAAATCCCCTTCCTTGTTGGTTGCACAATTGTCTACGATATATAGAGCTTCTTTTGTCAATTCTTTTAGCGTAGTGCTCTTTATTGTGTATCAGAATCCTTGACCTCTTGTGCACGGATTACCTCGTTTGATAAATACCTGATTATAAATTGGTCTTATTCAAAGGGATTGATTATTTTGTTGGAGACTGGTCCATTAGAAAGATTCACTTGAGGACGCATGTCTGCCATCTCTGTGATCATTTCATCTCTCGTTATCGCTTTAGGAGGGAATCCAGGTGGCTTCCTTTTTGGAATTCTTGTAGGAATTCTCGTGTTTGGTGGAGATATTTGTGGTCCTTCATTGACTAGATATCCACTTATTTCTAATGCATTATGTGAATTTGTGCTTTCTATAGTTTGTATTCTTGTCCATATTTGTCAACAGCTATAGATGTCCATTGACAAGCGACTCCGTACGTATAGGCATATAAGAGCTTGTAGTTCTCAACTCTTTTGGGTATGGCTTTGAGCACTTATAAAGGTTGACCTCACTATTGCCAATGTATCTATATAGTCCTTCACTCTCATGATATATCATCCAAACTCTCTCAACAAAATTGGTCTTTATCAACTGCAAGTTTGGATGATCCATTATGGGTGGATGCTCCTCTATCGCTCGGATTTTGGAGCTTGTATAAGTTGAGTTTGAATCTGAAGTAGACATCATTTATGGGCTTAACAGCTCTAGCTTCATGTAAGCAGTCTTATTCCAATGTGTTCAAGTACTTTGGTTAGGAAAAAGTTGCAACTATGTCCAAAAATGTGACCGTTTCCTCACAATTGTCTCAAATTATCACTTTTAGACACTCCTAACTTTCGGATGAATTTTGAGGCCTTAAACGACGTTTTCGTGAACACTGATCAGCAATGAATAACACAAAGTGTCTTAGATTATTGTTCAAGAGTTACACTAAACGCTGTAGAGATACTCTTGAGCTTCGTTTTGATAAAAAGTTTCTTAATCCGATAATGAGAGCTCAAGTTATGGCCAAAACAATCTTCTATTGTATTCAGTCTTCCTGTAGGTCAATTCTGGTGATTTCAGAGTGTCAACACTAGATACATGCTTTGGTCCACTTATGAGTGTCCAAATATTGTTTTGGAATGATATTTGGTATTCTAGGGTCAAAAGGAAGTCCTTTCACTAGTCAAAGTTCTTGTATGGCCTCAACTCATACACGTATGATGTCCCCTGACTCACAATTTCTCCTAACTTTAATTGTAGAGTCTTCTTGATGTACTCTAACCACCCCAAGTTTTAGTTTGTGATTCTGAAACTTTTAGTCAGGTCTATCACTCCTTTTTCTGTTTGGTTGCTTGCAACTTCCCTGGGAGATTAGCTAAGCCAAAAGTGATCCAAATTCAATGAAACTTGGTCTCTAGTCCTACTTTGTGATGACAAACACCTTTGTAAGCTCATATATAATTTTTGGCCTCTAATTTAGGACTTGATACATCATATGTGTATGATGTCTTTTGTGGAAAAATGAAGTGAATTTTATCCCAAAGACTCCTAAGCAATCCTCAGCAACATTCAGAATTCAACTTCAACACTTTTTGTGCAAGTTATGGTCAATACAAGCATAAACCTTGCCCAATTTCCATCTTTTGGCACTTTTTAGCCCAAATGTGCTCCAAATGCAACGAAATTTTGGCTGGGGACTTCTTTTATGCTTTAGGACACTAGAGTATACTTAGATGTCTGATTTGACCTAGATATGGCCTAAAACTCTTCATACGCGTATGATGTCTTTTGGCTCAGATTTCACTTCTATTTCTACCCAAGGTGCTTCTTAATGAATACAGGAGGAATATGTGCTCACCAAAAAAAGTGGATATAAAATATGCACAAAATCACTATTTTTCACTTTTACCTTCTTCAAATCGCAAAAATCTTCTTAAATTCAAAGATATGTGTCCAAATGAGATGAAATTTTACAAACAAGCTGAAATCATCATTTCCAAACCTCCTGTGTGGTCAGAAGTGCAACGGGACTTTCAAATCTTGACTTGAGACATCATACGCATATGATGCCTATGTGCTTAGATTTTGGAACTGTCTTCACATTAGGTCCCCCTTAATAAGCAACAAGAATATATGATCGCAAATAACAAAGTTTAAGGCTCAAAATTGCTCTCAAAACACAAATTTTACATGTCACCTTCCATGAAATGCAAAATCATACTTTGCTCTCAAGATATGTGTCCAAAATGATTTAAGCTTGGTGAGGTGTTGAAAACAATGTGTCAAAGCACGCTGTAATGACAAATGGTCAGTTTTGTTCAAAAATTGAGCTAGAAGTCTTTATATGCGTATAAAGATTACTGGTGAATTATTAGCATTGGCCAAGCCCAAATTGGTCTTTATGGTCTCCCTTCTAGATTTGAAGCCCTTTCAAGAGTTTTGGTACCTTTTCAAGCTCAAACAAGGAAAATTTCCAATTTTCGGTCTTTTGTTTCTCGGCTTTTGTGTTTTAAGCACCAAATAAAAATTGAAATCCTAGTTTAAAGGTGTACGTAGGGTAAAACACCCCTTTAAACACTCTGGTGCAGTCAGATTTGTCAAATTTGGTTTCCAAGTGCCTCTTGAGACATCAGATGCGTATGACGTGTGAGTTTTCAAAAATTCATTTTTTCTTCACATAGAACTGTTGCAAATGCCCTCTTATATGGACAACATAATTAATCATAAAAAAAAGGTCAATAGAAACCTGTTTATTACATTTGTACCCTCAAAATCAAACTTTTTCGTGATTTTAAATGCATACAAGCACTACAACAAATAAATTAGTGATGAATAGATCTAGATCAGAATCAGAACACTTATCTAAAGTTACTCCTACTCATCATATGGGGTTTTGCAATTGTGAATAGAAAAACGATTCACTTCCACACATAGACTAGCAAACACTTTTATCACCTAACAAATCACTCGACCACCAACAACTATTATAATCTACAACTAATACTACAAATCCTAACTAAATCTATCTAGTCATCGAACCTCGGCAAGACACGCGCTTTCTGGCTTTCCACTTGATCTCAAAATTTCCTCTTTCGGATCCACTTAACAAAAATGATCTCTTTAGTCAAAACTAAAGCAAGCAACCATCACACGATTATTAGCAGGATTATCTACTTAAGTCCTTGTGTCCTCGGCAGTAATGCCAATGTTGTGGGAGTGAATCACATCACCTATAAAGTGCATGCAACACTACCTAGATCAACATAATGTCAATCTAGGACACAAATGACACGATAGGCACACATAGGAAATTTCTATAGCTTGTCAGACGACTGGGACCATCCCACAGATGCAACACTCTAGAAGGCCAACTAAACCAAAATCAAGAATCTCACAGCTCTCAACTACACCATCCAACCCACACACATAAACGGAAGATAACTCACCAAATCATATCAGAATCATACAAAACTTAAGGAACACCATCCCCTCACTAGGATACACCTATCCCAAAACGTCTCTACACTCAAAATCCTCACTCCAAACCCATCTACTGCAACACGTATGAAGAAATAGCAAAATGAAAGTGTCCAAAATTGAAATCTATGAATATCGATGTGTAGCTTATGTTGCCACAATTCTAATGGCTACTTGCACGTAGAAAACAGACATCGTTTGATACACTTACAACCACAAATAGCTTGTAGATGTGTTAACACGTGTGCTTTGTTTTACATGGAATGCTTGGCATTGTTGCGTAACTCTCTTCAAGCCTATCACAATGGTGCAGTCAGATCTCCAATGCGATGAGAAAGTAGGGAGTAGCATCAAGATGAAACTCACGCTCTTTCTCTTTCTCTCTCACACATAGTCAACGGTAGCACAATACCTTGATTAAGAAAAATTTCTCTTTACTAATGACCTAGGTACCTTATATACTAAGGCTACCATAGGTTCAACCAAAAATAGAGTTCAATGGGTTTAATGGCTTTGTATTTACAATCTAGAAGTGCCATTGCACCCCGGCTTCTGCAACTAGAATAGCTACTCATTAGAAATGATGTTTTTAACCATAATCCGCATCATCTCATAACTCTCAAAAAATAAGACTTTGGTACAAAAATTGAGCTATGTCATAGTGTTGACCCATGGGTCAACACTTGGGCTCTATACCAATAGACCCATCATGGCTCCTCAAACAACAAACACTGGTGTGCACATGGCTAGGACCCATAATCTCAAAGAACTTACCAATAACTCTATCGCCCCCACTTGAGTCCACCAAGATGCTTGATGATAGTGGCAAACTCATGGTATCGCTCCTCAACGTGATCAGCTCTTGCCAAGCCTCTCACATTTGCTCTTCCATCCAAGGGCTTCCTAAGTGACACTCATGCATCCTCTATAAGGAAGCAATTCCCTTTAAGAGCTACTTCTCCTCCTCCCTGGTCATAGCCAAAAGACTCATGGAGAAAGAAACGACTAAGCTCCAGAAGGCTAGAGGCTGCTCTAGAAATAGGTTCACCCTATGTGCCCATACTTGCTATCCAAAGCATCACAAGCTGCTCTCTAAGATCTGTAGATCCATCAAAATTCTCTTTGGGATGCGTAACATGACACTACCATTTCTTTGTCTATCTAGCATCGTAAGAATCATTAGCACATGATCAAAAAAAGAAGTCCTTGCCAAAATGCATATTGAATCATCCATGTCACAAATGTGGTCACTAGAGTAGAAACAATCTATCATGGATAGATTCACGCCCCCTACTTTATGGTCAAACCAAGAGAAAGAGAGGCTATCTAGGGGCCATACAAATCTTGCATGCTGCCATACATCCAAAATCCTCTAAGTCATACATAGGTGCTCCCAAATAGCCAGCTCAACACGTGAACAATAACATGGCTAACTCCAATCCTAGGTGAGGGGTCCTCTGCATGGTAAAATACCCCCCAATGCACCACTACTCTTTGCATAAGGCAAGGACTCCACAATATGTGATCAAAACTCAGCCCATGCACTCACATGGTTGGGAACATAAATATTCAAGAATCCCACAAGGCTACCTTGAGCCTACATGGTGACCCATTGGGCCGTACCCAGCACAAGAATACCTTGAATCTGCATGGTGTCCCACTGGGCCATGCTTGGTACAAGAATAACTCTTCCCACAATGGCCTGCTACCATGAGTCCACAATAGTCATATGTACGCCTCCTTGAATGCCACCAAGCCCAAAAGTAGCTGACCAAAAGTTTCATATTGGCCAAGCAAGCCCTTCCCACAACACCAAATACGGCTCTCATAAAGGTGGCGCTTCTCTTGAAGAATAAGGATATCTATCATTCCTTTCACAAGGCATCTTTGGTGCTCCTGTTGCAAGCGACCCCTCTGGCATAGAAATTGGGGTCCACCTAGGCCCTACACGTTCCATGAGACAATCCCAATGAGGTCAATGACAAAAAGGCGATATTGTCCCCACGACATTCAACCTCGCAATGCTTGAGGTCGTCTTGGATGGGGAGTAATATGCATCTGAGAAACCTCAAGTGAGTCGTGTCTAAATTGATTGTCCAACCCATGCCCAAGAATAGCATGCATTCCATAGGGCTACATCCTCTGTCTAGGAATCCTCATGTACAAATACATAACAAGGAACACTCTGGGTATCTGCAAAAAAATATATCACAATGTGTCTACACCTAGTGACATCATGCAACATCACACTAAACTTGGCTATTGGCTAAAGCTATACAAGTCTATCACTCCCATGTCCCTCATGTGGTGCAAGAACTCAAGAGCCTAGAACTGGAGCCAATTGAGTACTATATGCAAAGTCCACTCTATGTGATCCTTATCACACATTGAAAAGGAAAAGCCAACAGTTGTATTCAAGGCCTTGGTATCTCTGGATGCCAAAAAGAGAACATGTACTCTCAAACAAGCTGCCTCGAGGTCAAAGATGGGTCGCCAAGGAATTTTGTGAAGTCGCAGTAGTCGAACAAGTCCCATCATTCAACAAATGTCAAAACGGGTCAACCCATGAGGAATTGTCACAAAAGAAAAATCTTGCACCAAAAGTGGCATCCTCAAGTAGGGTAGTCCCTCTCGTGCTAGCCACCTAGTAGAGAAAAAGCTCTGCCAAGAGATCTACGAGTTGTTAAGGAGTGTCTTGGACCCTGAGCCTGTGGTGGAGTGTGAGAAGTGCCAAGAGAGGAGGCTAAGGGAGGTAATGGGGGAGATGGGATGGGCAAGGGGTTGGGGTAGAAGAGGGGGGAAGGAGGTAAGAGCAAAGCTGAGGAGTCAATAGGAAAGGAGGAGTAATGGCTAGAGGTGGCAAGGATAGGTGGAAGGAGGCTCCTAAGGAGTATTCTGTTGCAAATGGTCAAAATGGTTCCCTATGTAGGAACCCACTATTGTTGGCATGTCGTAGGTTGGCCACTAGGTGGTAAGCCCATCCCTAACAATCGCAACCATGTACCTATTTCCTACCACCATCAGCTGACTGGAACATTATCTCTTGGAGCGTATTCCTTGCAAGGCATGTCCAACAGGGCCATGGCAAGGAAGGACAATCTATTTTCATGAGATGCAAATGGGAGGCATTTCTCTAAATGCAATAACATATGCTTGCACCTTGAAGACTAGAGGCCTTATGCAAGGCCTTCACATGGACAAGAGAATTCAAAATGAGATTGCTATTAAGGGGTTTCTTGAGAAACATATTGTGCTTTGCAATGCTTTGTTCAATATGTATGTCAAATATGGTGTCCTTCAAAAAGAATATAATGTTCTTGATGGGGATCCTCTCTAGAATGCCATCTCTTAAGAGTGTGTTGGTTGCAAGCCATGCCCAATGTTATTATAATAAATTGCTAGGCTATTTTCACCACATGTGAAGAGACCACATTCTTCTAAATAAAATTACCTATGCTTGCACCTTGAAGACATGTGGCCTTATGCAAAACTTCACATGAACAAGAGAATTCATGATGAGACCGCTACTCAGTGGTTGTTGAAGAAACATGTTGGGCTTTGCAATGCATTTCTTGATATGTATGCCAAATGTGGTGCCCGTACAAAAGCACATAAATTATTGATGGGCATCCTGTCCAAAATGTGGCAAGAGCCCCTTATTCTCTATAGTATAAAGAATAAGTAAATGATAAGTGGGTGGCTGAACACTATGTCTAGCCCAGGGTAAGGCACATTGCATTTACCCCCAACAAATTTTCACTTAAAAGCAAGTATGTCAATGAGTGGATCCACTATAGGACATAGTAGAAGATGCAAAATAGGTGAGACACTCTCTCAACATCTTGCGGGGGTCATGTGAAGTCCCCAACCCACCAATACCAAGATTGGGATGGGGTCCTTGACAGGTCTCTAGGCCTATTAAAAGTCAAAATCTCTAAACAAGAAAAATCCAAGGATTATACCTTTACCATTGACAATGGGTTGGGTCTATAGCCCTAGAAGAAGACCTAGTCCCGTCTCTCACAGCGAAAATGGGACAACATCTTAAAGATCTCTAAGACTGTTTTAGCCATATAACTTCCACAATTTGGGATAAGGTATCCTCAACCAATGCTTTTTCCCCCCTAACAGATGTGAGGACACAACCGCTGGTGAACTCCTCTTCCAAATTGGAGACGTTTGCTAAATGTTTTTAGTGCGCGGGAATGGATAGTTACCTGACTAATCAGGTCCACCCGTCCATGATTAACAACCTTAGTCAATCCCCACTTACCACCCCACACTCACACATTATCCTTTTGTTTCCTAATTACTACCACATGTGTTTTAACATTTAAAATAATGGATTCCTTTTTAAATTTTCGTCACAGTAATTCATTCAAACAAGTCATTGAAATCAACATTGAAATTAGTCTTTTAGAAAACAAACATATTTAGACTTAAGACAAGGTACGGTCACTTTTAATATATCTTGACAACCCTGACATGTACTCCACTTTTCTCAAGCACACATATACATGGGTAAAAACAACAACACCCTTCCTTATTTATAAACAGGGTGGAAACCCATCACCCAAAAGTTCCGGGCGCCCATACAATCAGGCAGTTCCCCTAGGATAAAAACGGTATCCTAAGTAGTATCCACAAACATACATATGTAAGAGGTATAGACTCCACGTACATGGGGGAAACCGACTCATCCATGCTGACAAGCCATCATTACTCATCACCTGAAGTGAAAATATTCCAAGGAATCAAAGGTTTCTTGAGACAAGATGTCTTAAGGATGACCATCATTATTTCCTAAGTCAACCAGCCTTATCCCAAACAATTCCTTCCTAATTTACAAACAAGTGCACGTAGGTTTCTTGAAATTTGTCTTTTGTTTTAGCCCGTTTTACTTTTCCTAATTCCTTACTCCCTCTTTAGTTATGCAATGTTAATATTTAAAGAAAAACTTGAATTATTTAAAGTTAATTATAACAAAGACCCACTTGGGATTGATCGGGAATTTGTTATAGTGTTGGGGCTTGAATGCTCTCGTCGATAGGCCTACTACTAGGCCCAGCCTCGTCGTCATGTGACACTCTAACTCTTTTAGGAACACTACCCTCATCATCAGATGGAGGATTGGCTCGGGTCCTTTTTGGTCCTATGACCTCTTATCCTTATAAAAAAGGACATCTATTTATTACGTAAATCATCCAAAAATTTGACTTAACCTTCGTATTCAATCTAATTCCCCTTCTTAACCCAATCAAGATTAAATTTGTAGTCCTAGATGGTAATTTCTTGATCTAATAATTCCTTATCTTCTTATAGGGGTGAGATAACTTTATCATAGCTTCCTTAAGGTATAACTAAGCTCTCTTGATCTAGTAATTTCTTGATCTAGTAATTTCTTATCTGCTTATAAGGGTGAGATAACTTTATCATAGCTTCCTTAAGGGTATACTAAGCTCTCTTGATTTTCATATAAATTTATACATCTTCTTCCTAATTTCCCCATCTTTATTAAGCTTGAAATTTGCTCATTTTAAGCTTAATATTTATTATATTCATTTTCTTTAAATATTACCTTTCCTTAGCTTTATATCAATAATTTATACTTCCAATTTTTCCTAGAGACTTTTGACAGCAGATTCTATTTATCCTAATTAATCTTTAGATAAAAATAGGACTTTTCATCAATTTTAACTATTAAAACTAATTAATTAATTATGTTATAATTATCACTAGTAGTTAATGATATTTATTAACTTTGGTAATTACCTTTTAATCATCCAAGTTAGTTATCTATTTTTTCCCTTTCATTTTCAGCTAAAATTATTCTATTTAGGCTTAATTAAATAGCTAAATTAACTTTTTGACATTAATCTAATTATCATAGCTTACTTATGATGTATAATAATTTGATTAGATAATTTTTCCCCTTTAATTTCAGCTAGAATTAGTTTATTTTACATAGATAAATAGCTAGATTATCTTTCTAACAATAAGATAATTATCACAGCTTACCTATAATGTATACTAACTCTAATAAATATCTTATAATTATCTAACTTGATTTGCTAATTTCCCTCTTTAAATTTTGTGGCTAAAAGCAATCGGTTTTTTATTAATTGAATACTTAGACTAATTTAATGTTAATGAGGTAATTACCCCATGTTCCTAATAATGTTTTATAATTGTGATAATTAAATTAGGAATATTTGATCTACTTAAGTAGGTATCCCATTAGTTTTTGGTTAAAAATAGCTAATTTCTACCTAATTAATTACATAAACTAATCAAAAAATTATGATATAACTTTCCTAAATTCTTAACAACATAATCAAGATTTGATAATTATCTTGTACTAATCTAAGCTCAATTAGTATAATCATCCTTAATTTAAGACTAAAAAGATTTATTTCATTCCTAATATGGTTTAATAATTAATTAAATCAATATCCCTAATCTTAATCTAGCAAAATATTTAAGATTTTAAGAGAGTAAAATTTTTAATCTTCTTAATTAATTAGATTAATTAAGAAAATAGAAGTACTTTAGCATAATTCTACTAATTAAACTTAGGGATTAGGCTAATTACTCTTGATAATCAGCTAGAGTTTTTGCTCTCTAGTGATTTTTTAGTAGAGTTTCTCTCTATGTGAGAGAGAAATGGCCAGGTCTCCTAGTCTAAGTAAAAATGAGAGGCTCAGGGTCCTATTTATATTTTTTCACGCACACACAGGCTCTCTGTGGCTGCAATTGGCAGTTCCTTGCTACTCAAGCAGCCCCCATCCTCAAGAAGGCACCATCTACTGCTAAATCAGTGCCTGGAAGCTCTTGCTATCTCCTCCCAAAGCCTGCCTCATAAAAAAATCAAGTCTGCTAAAATTTTTGGCTATTTTTTGCTATTTTTATAAATATCTAGGGAAAATATCTGGGAGGCCTTAGTAAAAGTCTATGCTTAAATGGTTTCTGCAACCATCCAATTTTTCTTAGTAATTTAATTTACATTAAATCTTCCACGGTATAATGCTTTTGATGATCCTTAGCCACTTGAATATCTTGCCGTATGGCTTTGATCTGGCCTTCCATTTCCTCTAGCATTTTTTTTTAGGCTTCTACCTTTATAATAGGGTCAAAAATATTCAATGGTGATATGCATTCATGCCCATATAGAGCATTGAAAGATGACATCCCAATGCTTTTATGGAAAGAGGAGTTATAGGAAAATTCTACTAAGGGAAGAAATTGAATCCACTTGTGGGGTTCTCTACTGGCAATAAGCTCGAAGGATATCTTCAATTACTTGGTATACCCATTCTATTTGTCCATCTGTCTGAGGATGATATGTTGAGCTGAAGCATAGTTGTGTTCCTAGAGCTTCAAATAGAGCCTTCCAAAACTTGGAAGTGAACTTTGCATCCTTGTCTCACTGAAAATTCTCATTACAAGCCCATGTAGTCTAAAGATCTCTTTAACAAAGATCCTGCTTATATTTGAGACAGTATAAGTGGTTTTTATTGGTATTAGATGAGATGATTTAGTAAGCATATCCACGACTACCATTAGGGAGTCATACCCTCCTTGAACTGTGGAAAGGCCTGTGATGAAATCTGTCATAATAATCAATATCTAATTCTCCTAAATGATTTTCTCATGTTAAACTGATCATTTAATATGGGGAAGTGCCAGAGGAGAAAAAGCTAGAATATTGGTTAAGCTAGCAAACCGGCCACAGTAGGGATCCAAAGGAGGGAAAATAGGGATCCAAAGGGGGGGGCATCTGCAAAAGAGCCATGTGAAACAATGGGCTAAAAAGACCCTAAGGTTCAGCCCATTAAGACTTCCAAAATGCTAAGGTTCCAAAATTCAAAGGTTATGTCCAAAGGTCAACCTTAAGGAATTGGATGCTTTGTGTGTGACCAAAAAAGTCTTGCATATCCCTACATAGGAGGGGGCGAGCCTAGCAAGTAGGGGATGAGAGAGAAAGCCACACACACACACACACACAAGCCCCCTTAACACAAAGGGAATGAAGGACACATGTCAGATGCCTAAGCTAGTTGCTCCCAAAGTATTTGCTATTTTCTGGTTAGAAATGCCCACTATGTTCATGCTAATTTCCGCTACACACAAGTTTCTAGGCTATTAAATGTTACAAAATCCATGCTAATGAATTCCCACTTCATTGAGGTATGTCTAAGGGTTGCAGCTTTCCTGGCATCATCACTCGTTCAGCCTTGTTTTTCTGACAAGAGAGGCATTGTCTGATGTATCGAAGTACATCCCTCTTCATTCTGGTCCAGAAGTATCTTTTCATCAAGGTATTAAGAGTTTTTGCATATTCCAAGTGTCCTGATACTAGAATATCATGACCTTCCTGAAGAATTAACTGCTTTAGGTAGGTATCCTTAGGAATGTAAAGTCGATGTCTGTAGTAAAGAAGGCCATCCTCCATAGAATGGTCCTTCGCTAGGGCTTTTTCTTTTTCTGTTGCATCTTCCTGGTGGCTAAGAATTCAAATAGTTTGAAGATAGGCTTCATCTTTCTGTGAGCGTTCCCTCACCTTATCCAATATTGGATTGTTGGCCATGGAAGGAAGGATTTTCTGCTAAGAGTATCGGCAACCACATTTTCCTTTTTGAGTCTATATTTTATTTGAAAATCATATTCTTGAAGAAGTTCTATCCAGCATCTTTGTGTATGTTAGGGTTGGTTGGAAAAAAATCCACTTTAGACTCTGGTGATCAGTGATTAGCAGAAATTGGCATCCCAATAGATAATGTCTCCATAACTTGAGGGCATGTATAACAGCTAATAATTCCAGGTCATGAGTTGGATAGTTCAATTCATGAAGCCTTAATTTTTTGAAAGTGTAGGCAACCGGTCGGCCTTCCTATGTTAAGACTCCTCCTACAATGAGTCCACTTGCATCTGTTACTACCTCAAAATCTTGAGTAAAATCGGGTAGCTTGAGTACAGGAGCGGAGGTGAGGTATTGTTTCAATTGTTGGAAACTATCTTCTTGTTCTCTCTCATGTAAGCTTAGAGGATTTCTTGAGTAGCTGAATTGCATCAAGGAGTGCATAATGTTTGATGAATATTCTATACCACCTTGTAATACCTAGAAACCCTCTAATTTCACTGATAGTTTTGGATTGTGGCCATTCTATAATGTCCTTAACCTTTGTAGGATCCACTGAGATCCCCTTAGAAGATATGATAAATTCAAGATAGCTGACTTCAGGAGTGCAAAAAACACATTTGCTCATCTTGGTATACAATTGATGTTGTCGAAGAATACTCAAGACCTTGCATACATGTTCCTCATGCTCCTTAGCATCTTTAGAATATACCAATATATCATCGAAGAATACCATAACAAAATCATCCAAGTATTCTCAAAATATATCCCGCATGAGCCGATTAAAAGTTTTTGGTGCATTTGTAAGGCCAAAGGGCATGACTATGAACTCATAGTGTCCATATTGAGTGTTGAATGCAGTCTTGTATATGTCTGCTTCTTTGATCCGGATTTGATGATACCCTGACTGTAGAGTGCGCAGGTGATGGAGAAGGTAGGAAAGAAGACTACGCACACACACCAACACACATTGAGACACACACACACACACACACACACAATTGTTACCGAGCAGCCATTCAACGAGCTGCTCTTCTCTTCTTCTCTTTTAACTATTATCCAAAGTATATTTACAACATAGTATGGTCAGTGTCCAACCGCCCATAGCACAATGGACATATTCTTTAACATCATGTTCTTTAACACTCCCCCTCAAGCTCAGAGTGAGCTTGCATATGATGGATTTCCAATGCTTCACGAAAGTAGCAAAACTTCTCCTTTCCAAGAGCTTTTGTGAATATATCCACAACTTGATCATTTGTCTTCACATACACCAAATCAATCTCATTTGCCCATGATAAAGTTCTCCATCCTGTAAGACCATATGCTGTAGTTCTCTCTGGTCAGCTTCTCTCCAACAATCTGTGTGACTTGAGTTGAACTTTTTTCCATCTTCACTCTCTCAATTTCTTCCAAAGGATTTTGACAAAATTTCGGTAGAGTTTCGTTTGTATTTGGATTATATCTCAAGTGACAATCTCAACCAAAGTGCTCATAAACACTGACAGAAAATCTCTCACTGCCAAGGGAAAATCCACTGACTCACTTTGCCACAAACTGACTCAGTACTATGCATAAAGACTCTAAAACAATGTTCACATGGACCTGTATGCAAATGCAATCCATACGCTGTCCTGTACCACATATCCATACATCCACCTTCTTCCCATAGTCGTAAACGACATATGAGGTCTTTCGCGGGGCCAGTCGGGGGTTCGCTCCAGTACCTAATCCACCTTGCTAAGGCACCAAAGCTCCCAAGGCAAGGCTTCAAAAAACCTCACTCGACCCTCACAAAGACTGCAGTTTTCCAAAATACATTAACCGCATATCCGTACATAACCACAAAGTACTCAATCAGACAATATAACCGCCTCAACTTCTTCCCACAACCTTTCTTACATAGGCGGCTGCCCATAACGGACCCACAACAGCCAAACATAATCTTCGATGACACAATATCGTGATGCAAAAGCTCTATGTCGCTCTCCAAAACCTGTGTAAATGCTGAATTCTTCACCTGTAACCTGTAAATCTACTGCCGAGTGCAAAACTGGACATCTCCTATGCTTGTGTGAGCTGGCTGTTTGCTATAGAAAATTGCAGATTTTGAAAAATCTAAGTATGCCAATGCGTCCGGAATTCCCAAAAACATAAAGATAGACTCCTGGATCACTGTATTCCGAGTTCGGATGAGGGAGTTATGACCAAAAAACCTCTCTTTTTTGTTGTTTTCCAGAGCTGCGGAAACCTGTGTATTGACTGTAGCTCCTTAAACTGAGCTCTGATACCACTTTGTAGAGTGCGCAGGTGATGGAGAAGGTAGGAAAGAAGACTACGCACACACACCAACACACATCGACACACACACACACAATCGTTACCCAGCAGCCATTCAACGAGCTGCTCTTCTCTTCTTCTCTTTTAACTATTATCCAAAGTATATTTACAACATAGTATAGTCAGTGTCCAGCTGCCCATAGCACAATGGACATATTCTTTAATATCATGTTCACTTTGTAGAGTGCGCAGGTGATGGAGAAGGTAGAAAATAAGACTACACACACACACCAACACACATCAAGACACACACACACATAGAATCGTTACCCTGCCAGCAACCATTCAACGAGCTACTCTTCTCTTCTTCTTCTCTTTGAACTATTATCCAAAGTATATTTACAACATAGTATAGTCAGTGTCCAACTGCCCATAGCACAATGGACATATTCTTTAACATCATATTCTTTAACACTGACCTGAGGTCAATTTTTATGAACATCTAGGCCCCGTGCAGTCTGTCCACAATCTGTCCAAAAGTTATTCTATGTGAGGGATAGGATACTTGTTCTTTACCAATACCTGATTAAGGCCTATGTAATCTATGTAGGAGGCGTAAGGATCCATCCTTCTTTTTCTAAAACAAAATAGGTGCTCCTCAGGGAGAAATACTTGGTCAGAAACCCTTGCTCGATTAGTTGTCAAAGTTGTTCTTTAAGTTCTATGGCTTCGGATAGAGACATTTTGAAAGATCTTTTGGAAATAGGTTCACTACATGGAAACGTTTCTATTTCATGGTCTATGTCCCTTGGGAGAGGTAAATTTGAGAGGTCCTCTGGAAACACACTTGAAAATTTCTTAAGCCACTCCAAAAGTTGGTTGGCCTGTGAATATTTGGCTTTGTTTAGTTTGAACATGAAGATTTGTTGTCCCTTATGTAATCCTTTAATAAGTCTACTAGCCCTAACTAGATGAGATTTTGGCTTCCCATTACGTCCCTGAACTAAAATTTCCTCCCCTAGTTCATTCCTAAAGGATAAACTACCCTCAGCAAAGTGAATGTGTGCTTGATTTTTTATTATCCAATCCATTCCCAAGATACCATCGTAGATTCCAATAGGTAGGTGCAAAAGTAAGAGAGATAGGAACTCCTCCTAATTCAAATTCTACTTTTCTGGTTGAATGTTGAGAAAGGACTTCTTTTTTGTTTGTTAATTCCACTACCATTCTTTTGACTGGGTACTGATTCAGCTTAAGCTTCCTTAAACATTTTGGAGCAAGAAAATAATGGGTGCTACCACAATCTATAAGTAATTCAAACTTTTCACCTTGTCAGATTACAGTAGTTTTTGCATATTCCAACTATCCTGATACTAGAATATAATGGCCTCCTTCATCTTCTCTCAAGTTGGTTTATTTGTAGGATTATCTCTGCAGTGTTGTTTCCACCTCAGCTTGGCATCTCCACTAAGACAGAACATACCCAGCATTGTTTGGTTTTCTTAAGCAGTTCCTGTGGCTATGAAATAATCATCCATAGCTTCTAACCATGCTTCTACATCCCGCTTGTAATGGAATTGGCCTATTTAATTTGATAGTAGCGGAAATTAATGAGAGTACTTTTGAGAAATGACTTTGTGAGCATAGTGGGTGAACATAATTGAAGATAGCAACATAATCATAGCAATTAGTTAACTTGGCATGAACAATAATTTTGCAAGAGATAGAATTTAGAGAACATGACAGCAGTTGAGGACCGGATTTATGTGGAGCCGGTCCCCCCTCCAATAGGTATTTTTATTATGATTTCTCCCATTAAGAGAGACTTGTTACAATACAATCTTTGTGTTCCTTGTGACCTAGGTGATGCAATGAGATGGAAAGCCTCATGCATCACAAACATAGAATAAACTTGAAGAAATATTTAACTATCCCAAGCCTCAGTCCCAAGACCTCAAACACCTTCGAAGGTGGAGAGCTAGCAGGGAATGAGGGTAGGGAAGAGGAAGAAGAAACATTTCGTAGGAGAAAGAATTAGTTCCTCACGTATCATAACTCTTGTTGCTAGCATACATAATAGCATAGTAATGAAGAAGAAGGAGATGGAAAGCTTAAGCATTGAAGCATGGCTCTTGGTTGGATTTGCACTCCATATCCAAGAGTGTTGGTGTAGGCTCTCAACCTCTACTTGCTTGGAGAAGGAGAGGGAGCTCTTGCACTTTGCATAGCACACAATGAGAGTGTTTGTGAGTGTGTGTGGGTGATTATAACCCCTAAGCAACCCCCTAGCTTGCTTGGGTCGACCCCCCCTTGTAGCTCATGCTTGAAGCTCATTGGACCCCTCCAGGCCTAGCCAATCATAAGCAGGAGGCATTACAAGCAGCAAGGGTAGCCTTCAGACAAGTGTTCCCCTTTCCCCTTTGAGAGAGAGGGCTAGATAAATGCTAAATAAATTAATTAAATCTCCTAAATTATTATTGGACCCCTTGGGTGGCCAACCAATAGGCTTCAGGCACACCATGAGGGCAACATGAGGAGGAACTTGACAAGTGTCCCTTTTTCTTTCTTTGTACGATGCATGCCTTGTGCGAGTGTGTGGATGTTCTCTCTTATACCCCCTCATGTAGGTCTTGCCCCCTCCTTGTAGGGATTGAATATTTGACTTTTTGACACCTCATGCATAGGTCCAGTTCCCACCACAAGCTTGGCTCTTAAGCACTTTAAGCTTGGGCTATGTTCTCACCTCAAGTGCAACCCTAGCATCTCAAGCATGTCAAGCCCCTCAAGCATCTCAATCATTAAGCACCTCAAGCATCTCAAGAACCTCAATCATCAAGCACCTCAAGCACCTTAGTCATCAAGCATGACAAGCAGGACAAGCACCTCGAGCTGGGTCGGGTTCCCGCGCCTCAAGCTCAGCCTAAGGTCAAAGGACTTTTACACACATTATTGGAGGTCTTCAATGAAGCTAACCCTAAGGTCTTATGCTCCATTTGTTAGCCTTGCTCTTTGATAGACTATCTCTCATTTGGGCCCCTTTACCATTGTCCCCTTGTTGAGATAGATCTATAAGCACATGTCTATATCTTAACACTTGTTACCATTTATTCTCCCACATTAAGTGATCAATTTAATATGAGAAAATCATTTGGGTTTATTAGATATTAGATATTAGATTTTATGACATTACCTCTCTCTTGAAATCATAGTCGTCCTCGACTATCAGGTAGAAGAGATAAAGCCTTAGTCATTAGTCAATTTTACTTAGCGGGTAGAGGATCCCTTTTTACCGTACGACATCTTTCCAAGATGGATGACTAATCCATTTGGTGCTTGGGAGACATAGCTGCCCGCAAGCATGTCTGCTCTTTAGTCCATTTCATTCTCCCAAAGTAGAGTGACAAATTCTACTTGGTGTTTGAGAGACGTCGTCATCACAAACATAATTCTAAGTATGCATACTAGTTAAATTTGTGCACAATTAAAAAGAGGACTAAGGCTTATAAGACAAAAACATGAGTCATTTAAAAGAAATTTGTACATTTGCTTACTCTAATATAGCATTGTAAGCATTGACAAGGTTCATACTATCCTTAAGCTGTATTCCTTGCATCCATCTAGCATCTTCAAAAGGATAATTTTTTAGATTTATAAGATACCACCGGATAATCTTACCATGTCGTAGTACCCTGTCTTCATGCCGAAGGATAGCTTTGGGTTGTAGCACCTCTTCTTGGTCTTCAACTTCGGGAGGGTCTTCAATAATTGGTTCAGTTGGTGGCTCTCCTTTGTAGGGCTTAAGTAGGCTTACATGAAAGGCATTGTGTATGAGCTAATGGCTAGGCAACTTGAGTTGATAAGTCGTCTCATTGATGGGCTTCAAGATTTGGAAAGGACCATAGTGTCTCTTTACTGGTTTAGCATAATACTTTTGATGGCCCGTAGGATTTTTGCCCGTCGTTTTCCTTAATCGAGCCTTAGGAAACTTGAGTAAGACCCAATCATTTTCTTTGAACATTAAGGCTCTTCTGTGCTTATCAGCAACAGATTTTTGCCTTTTTTGAGGGATGGATATAGCCTCCTTAATCTTTTTAAAAGATTCTTGTAGGTCACGGCTATACTCATCGGCGGCGAAGATCTTCCCATGTACTTTGAGTAGCAAGGGACTTTTAGGTCTTCCCTCAATGATCGCAAAAGGTTCTTTTCCCGTAGAAGTATGTACAATATTATTGTAGGCATACTCTACAAGAGGTAAGTATTTTTCCCATTGTGAGCGTTGATCTACTTCGGTAACATAAGTCTTGAGTAGATCGAGTATCGTAAGATTGGCTATCTCACTTTGGCCATCCGTTTGTGGGTGATAGGTCAAAAAGAAATTCAATCTTGTTCCTAGATTTTCAAAGAGACGTTTCCAGAAATTACTGGTCACTCTAGCATCTCTATCTGACACGATGGATGTGGGTAATCCATGGTGCTTGAAAATCTGAGATATGAAGAGAGTTTCCATTTGATGTGTCTTAATAGTCTTTTTGACAGGAATAAAATGTGCTTGCTTGATAAACCTGTCGACTATTGTACATATTCCTGTATTCCCATGGATAGACTTGGGTAATCCAAAGATGAAATCCATGGATATACTCTCCCATGGTGAATTTGGGATAGGCAATGGCTGGAGTAATCCAGATTGCTTCCCTCTATCATACTTGGTCTTTTGGCATACTACATTTTGAAACATACTCTTGTATGTCCACTTTCATGGTAGGCCAATAGAAGTACGTCTCTACTCCTCGGAGAGTAGGTTGAATACCTCTATGCCCCGCATATGGAGGAGCATGGGATTCATACATAACTTTCTCACAAAGGGAATGGGTAACACATAGCCTATTGCCGTGGAGAAGATAACCATCCTGAAAGGTGAATGGTTCCTCTTTCTTCCCCAAACCAAGGGCTGAAATTATGTCTCTAAAGTTAGGGTCAATAGCATACTCATCTATCATAGAGGATAGATCATTGTGAGTAGCTATAGACACCGCATTAACTTTTGGTCGTTGTGAAAGTGCATCAGCCACTTGATTGTGCTTACCAGCTATGTGAGCAATATGGAAATTAAATTGCGGAAGAAAATTTGCCTACCTCATTTGTTTGTCGGAAAGCTTGGTTTGCGTCATGAAATACTTGAGACTTTGGTGGTCGGTTCGTAGGATAAATGGAGTCCCCAATAGGTAGTGCTTCCATGTGTCTAGGGCATGTAGAACAGCTAATAGCTATTTCTCATAAATGCCCAAGACTCGTTCATTGCCCTTCTTGAAGTAAAAATACTCCAAGGCAATCACCACAAGCATCACATTGGACCTCAAATGGCTTTGAGAGATCCGGAAGCACGAGGACTGGTTGGGAAGTAAGCTTCTCTTTGAGCTTATCAAAAGCATTTTGCTCCTTAGCAGTCCATACATACTTAACGTTCTTCTTAGTTAAGTCATGTAGTGGTCCTGCTACTTGAGAGAATTTTGCTATGAAGCGTCTATAGTATGCGCACATACCAATAAATCTTCTTAGCTCATGTAGATTTCTTAGGTTAGGCCATGATTTTATTACCTCTAACTTTGATGGATCCATACGGATACCATCGTGAGAGATAATATGACCTAGGTATTGAATCTCTTGAAGGAAGAATTTGCTTTTTTTTTGGTTGAGAGATAGCTTGTTCTCCCTCAATGCTTGAAAAATTACTTGGAGATGTTGCTTATGTTCCTCCAAAGACTTGGAGTAGATGATGATATCATCAAAGAACACTCCAGTAAATTTGTGGTATGGTCTAAAAATTTTCTCCATTAGATGATTGAACGTAGCTGGTGCATTAGTCAAGCCAAAAGGCATGACTAGATATTCATAAAGACCAAACGTTGTGCAAAACGCAGTCTTTAAGATATTTTCATCCCTATCCTTATTTGATGATAGCCACTCTTAAGGTCAATCCTACTGAAGTAGGTAGAGCCTTGTAGCTTATCAAACAGATCTTCTACCCGAGGCATGGGAAATCTGTTTTTGATAGTGATATGGTTTAGTGCTCGATAGTCCACACACATACGGTATGTACCATCTTTCTTTTGCACTAAAATGACTGGAGAACAAAAGGGAGAGGAACTAGGCCTCACCATCCCTTTGTCTACCAATTCCTGTACTTGCCTCATGATCTCCTCTTGTTGAGCTTGTGAAACTCAATAAGGAGGTTTGTTAGGCGGTGAGCTTTCTGGAAGGAGCTCAATGCGATGGTCATCATCCCCTCGTGTTGGAGGTAAGTCATGGGGATATCATCGATGAACACATCTTGGAATCCTTTTAGAAAATTAGACAAGTCTAACTCTTCTTGATTCCTACCATTTACATTTGATGAAACATTAGTATCTTTTAGAGACTCTTTGACAAAAATCATGTACGTAGAAACTGAGCTCTTCATTGACTTATCAAAAGCAAGAGGATTTACAAGTGGAATAGTGCGACCACGTTCACTAGCATCTATATACATGTTCTTTCCCTTGTAGGTGAAGTAGATTCTCTTTTCAGGGAACTTCATGTTGGCAGGCATGCGATCAAACCATGGTGCCCCTAGGATAGCATCCTCATGTTGGAGAGGAGAGATGAAGAAGTCTTCTTTGTCTACATAGCTTTGGACATGAAGCCTCAACTTCCCAATCAAGGGAGTAACGGAGGCTTGTTGTCCCTTGAAAGCTGCATCAACCATTACCATATCTCCCATCTCAAAAGCTTGAATTCCCAACTTGGCGGACAACTCCATTGATATGAAGTTCAGAGTAGAGCCAGGGTCAAACAAGATGAAGGCATCATACTCTCTTGTCTTTCCCCAAGCATAGGAAAGTGATGATCCTTTGCAATGAGCATCCTCTTTTGGAGCTTCGATGGTGGAAGCCCTAGGAGTCTCATTGCGAGTATTCTTCTTGGGGAAAGAACGATAGCCATGTCCTTGCTCCCCACACTTGAAACACTTATGGTCCTTGCGAAAAGCTTCAAGCTCTTTAGGAGAGAGTTTGTTTTTACCTTTGTAAACTCCCTTCTCCTTGGACCGATTGTTGTTGTTGTTGGAAGTGACTTGGGAAGTATTTTGAACATTGGTTTCCCCTTTGCATCATTTTTGTCTTTGTTTTCCATGGGCTTGACATTACGTCTAGCCCCTTGATGGAAATTGATGCGTGAAGCAACCATGGTGTAATGGATTACTTCGCTAATAGTACCATGCCATTGAGAGTTGATGTATTCGGCCATCTCTTCAGGTAATCCTGCACAGATTTGTTGTCTTTGCTTGGCAAAGTCCATCTTTTGAAAGACAGTAGCATTGAGAAAGTATCTCAAAACTTGTCTACATACTTGTGGATAGACTCATGAGAGAGAAGCTTCAAGCTGCACCATTCAGTAAGCACTTTGTCTTTTGCATCGCTTGCAAGGAATTGCTTCATGATGGAAACTTGTAGAGTTTTTCATGTCTTTGGGGCTTCACCATTACCACGAAGGCTAGCCCACCATTGACGAGATGATTTTTGGAAGTGCATAGCTACATGGCGTAGCTTAGAGGACTCTGTGAAGCCCTCGTCTCCAAAGGCCGCATCAAATTGTTGGATGAAGGCCAACACTTTGTCAGTAGCACCAAAGGTGCCATCATAGGTGAGAAAAGAGATACGCTTCCTCCTTGAACTTCTTTAGCTTTTGTGACCTTCGCCATGCAGGAAATGATTTGCGATGTCCTCCCCTCTTGTATTCTCTAGGAGAATAGCCATAACTTTCGTCGGAAGAGGAGGAAGGTGAAGAAGAAGGAGAAGAGGGTGACCTCTTCCTAGCCCTTTTCTTCCTTTGTTTCCTCTCTTGCCTTTCAGAGTGATGAGGAGAAGGACTATATGTTAATCGTTTCCTCTTGGGAGGAGTGGGCGATCGTAGGCGGCCGTCTTCGTGGAGCCACATCTTCAGAGGAACTTAAACTTTCATTGCTTTCTTGCTCTTTGGATTCCTCCTCTCGAATGGGAGAGAGTCTTCTTTTGGGGGTCTCTTCAAGAGGCCTCCTAAGCTCTCTCTCTCTCTCCTCTTGGAGAGGAAGGGAAATTACATAAGCACGAAGTTGTTGAGTAACTTCGGCTTCCAAAGCAGGGTTGCACATAGCTTGCTGCAACCTAGTGATGAGATAATTCACAAACATGGGAGCATCATCATTAGCACCTTCATGTGTAAAATCAAAGCTATCAATGTTCATTCTACTCTCTTGATTATTGTCAGTCATGTTAACAAAATTTATTTATGTACTTAGTGTATGCTTTGGCAATTCAAAACCTTAGTTGCCACTCCTCTTAGCCTTTGAAAATTGGCTCTTAAGTATCTACACCCACGACTCGAAGTGGTTAATTATAGAGAGTAGAGGAGTAGGTCTAACATAGCAGAGTTGTTGAGGGCTAGCTCCTTTCGGACTTCTTATGGCTCAATAATGGTAAAGCCATAGGCAAGTCTAAAAACACTCCATTATTAAGTCCAAAGCTCCCGAGGTGTGCACCATCCCCCACATAGTAGGCTCAACAAAACTGATAATAGATCCCAGTTCCACTTACCCTAATATAATTCACAACATAAACCATTTATAGGCTACCTAAGGACCTCTCTTCTTAAGCAATAAAAGAGAAATCAAATGCTCTGATACCAATGTAATGGAATTGGCCTATTTAATTTGATAGTAGCGGAAATTAATGAGAGTACTTTTGAGAAATGACTTTGTGAGCATGGTGGGTGAACATAATTGAAGATAGCAATATAATCATAGCAATTAGTTAACTTGGCATGAACAATACTTTTACAAGAGATAGAATTTAGAGAACATGACAACAGTTGAGGACCGTATTTATGTGGAGTCGGTCCCCCCTCCAATAGGCATTTGTATTATGATTTCTCCCATTAAGAGAGACTTGTTACAATACAATCTTTGTGTTCCTTGTGACCTAGGTGATGCAATGAAGATGGAAATCTTCATGCATCACAAACATAAAATAAACTATAAGAAAGCTTTAACTATCCCAAGCCTTAGTCCCAAGACCTCAAACACCTTCGAAGGTGGAGAGAGCTAGTAGGGAATGAGGGTAGGGAAGAAGAAGAAGAAACATCTCGTAGGAGAAAGAATTAGTTCCTCACTTATCATAACTCTTGTTGCTAGCATACATAATAGCATAGTAATGAAGAAGAAGGAGATAGAAAGCTTAAGCATTGAAGCATGGCTCTTGGTTGGATTTGCACTCCATATCCAAGAGTGTTGGTGTAGGCTCTCAACCTCTACTTGCTTGGAGAAGGAGAGGGAGCTCTTGCACTTTTCATAGCACACAATGAGAGTTTTTGTGAGTGTGTGTGGGTGAGTATACCCCCTAAGCAACCCCCTAGCTTGCTTGGGTCGACCCCCCCTTGTAGCTCATGATTGAAGCTCATTGGACCCCTCCAGGCCTACCCAATCATAAGCAGGAGGCATTACAAGCAGCAAGGGTAGCCTTGAGACAAGTGTCCCCCTTTTCCCTTTGAGAGAGAGGGCTAGATAAATGATAAATCAATTAATTAAAGCTCCTAAATTATTATTGGACCCCTTGGGTGGCCAATCAATAGGCTTCAGGCACACCATGAGGGCAACATGAGGAGGAACTTGACAAGTGTCCCTTTTGCTTTCTTTGTACCATGCATGCCTTGTGTGAGTGTGTGTGTTCTCTCTCATCCCCCCTCATGTAGGGCTCGCCCCCTCCTTGTAGGGATTGAATATTTGACTTTTTGAAACCTCAAGCCCCTCATGCATAGGCCCAGTTCCCACCACAAGCTTGGCTCTTAAGCACTTTAAGCTTGGGCTGTGTTCGCACCTCAAGTGCAACCCTAGCATCTCATGCATGTCAAGCACCTCAAGCATCTCAATCATTAAGCACCTCAATCATCAAGCACCCCAAGCACCTTAGTCATCAAGCATGACAAGCAGGACAAGCACCTCGAGCTGGGTCGGGTTCCCGTGCCTCAAGCTCAGCCCTAGCTTACCTAAGGTCAAAGGACTTTTACACACATTATTGGAGGTCTTCAATGAAGCTAACCCTAAGGTCTTATGCTCCATTTGTTATCATTGCTCTTTGATAGACCATCTCTCATTTGGGCCCCTTTACCATTGGCCCCGTGTTGAGATAGATCTATAAGCACATGTCTATATCTTAACACTTGTTCCCGTTTATTCTCCCACATTAAGTGATCAATTTAATATGAGAAAATCATTTGGGTTGGTTAAATATTAGATATTAGATTTTATGACACCGCTCTAGTTTGGGCCCTTCTCCCAGGGAGTTGGACCTTCTTTAATACTGATTTCTTTTCTTGTGTAACAGTGTAGAGGCTATTTATGCGAGGGTTACCCTATGATTAATTTAGGGAGTTTAGTGTTTATTATTTTTTTCTCTACTTTACTTATTTCAAAATTAGCACTTCATTCACATTGCAATGATCAAACAGTATATCCACTCATCTTTATTCCAATAAACATGACACACAGTGTTCCAGGAAAACTCATGATATATACAATGATTGATACAATAAACTAATATGTACAAGGACATCAACACTCCTATATAAAAAGCCTATGGGTGGGTCCGATACAGGATCACAAAATACAGCATCTCTTGGTCCTCTAAATCTATGACTTACACCCATAGGCCTAATTTTTTGTATGGTAGTTATTTGATCAAATACCCATTGGTTTTGTGACACTAAAACCAATATGTACAAGGACATCAACACTCCTATATAAAAATCCTATGGGTGGGTCCGATACAGGCTCACAAAATACAGCATCTCTTGGTCCTCTAAATCTATGACTTACACCCATAGGCCTAATTTTTTGTATGGTAGTTATTTAATCAAATACCCATTGGTTTTGTGACACTAAAATACCACCATCTATTGCTATAGTTTCATTTGGATCCTCTGTTCCTATGCAAAAGTATACCTCAATTACTCGAAGCTCCTCCGCCCTTGAGTCTTTTGAGATTTAAAGAAAATTCTTCCAGCTCTCAAGCATCTATGAGAAAAACTCCACTAGACCTTCCCCAGCTAATTCCTCAAGTGGATGGGGAAAACATCTAATCCAATAGCTTCATTACACTCTTCCATACTTTGTATCTTCAGGATGTGCATGCTCCCATAAACATGATGTTGAAGACCAAAAACTTACGGAAGGCCTGATGGAATTCTTTCTGCATAGATGGGGACAATTTTCTCTTTCGTTCTCACATTTCAATTACACACACTTCCAATCACTTTTTGTCAAATCCCAATTTTCCCTAGTACCTTAATATTTTTCCTCTAGGTCCAAGACCTTTATCAACCTTGCTCTGTGTAACATTTAATGGCCTAATAACTTATGTGTAGCGGAAATTACCATGAACATAGTGGGCATTTCATTAGAATAGATTACTAATGAGAATTACAAGAGTGCTTGGGCGGAGAGAGCAACAAAAAGCATAACACCTAGTTAGATAGCATCAACAATACTTTCAAAACAGAGAGAAATTAAGCTATTGACAACAGTTGAGGACCGAATTTGCATGGAGCCGGTCCCCCCTCCAAAAGGCTTTGTATTATGGTTTCTCCCATCAAGAGAGACATTGTACAATACAATTCTTTGTGTTCCTTCAAGACTAGCTAGTGCAATGAAGATGGAAGCTTCATGCACTAAGCAAAACACTTAACAAACACAAATTGAATTATCCCCGTTCTCAGACCCAAGACCTCACACACCTTCGAAGATGGTGAGAGCTAGCAGGGTATGAGAGTAGATTGAGAGGAAGAAGGAGTATCTTACGAGAAAGATGTACATATCCTCACATAATCACTCATATTAGCATATCTTAGCTTAGTAATTAGCTTGGTAGAGGAGATGAGCATGCATTGAAGCTTGGCTCTTGGTTGGATTTGCATCCACATGCCAAGAGAGTGTTGAGGTAGGCTTCTATCTCACAAGCTTGGAGTAGGTGATGAGTTCTCCATTAAATCTTGGGAAGAGATAGTCTTCTCTTTCTTCACACATGAGATTGTGTGAGTGTGTGTGTGTTAATGCCAAGCAAAAATCAGCCCCCCCTCTCTCTTGGGCGAGCCCCCTTGCTATTTGCTCTTCCTGCAGCCACATTGGCCCTCCCCAAGTCAAGCCAATTACAATTAAGCAACATAAGTGATAGCCTTCTGACATGTGTCCCCCTTTCCCCTTTTGTGAGAGCTTGAGGTAATTAAATAATTAAACTAAACTCTCATTGGACCCCTTTGCCTCCTGGCCAATAGGAATCAGGCAAGCCATGGGGCTCCTGAATGCTCATTTGGGAGACTGCCCAATAGTCTTCTAGGAGACTTAATTCTTATTGGTTTCTTTTATTAAATGTTTTTAAATTAATTAAACTAGATTTACTCTAGCTTAATTCTCATTGGTCCACTTCAAGGGTCATCCAATAGGAATTGGGCAGTCTTGTGGGCATCTGGGCTAGGGAGCTCACATGTGTCCCTAATTCCCTTTGTGTAAAGGGGCTTGTGTGTGTGTGTGTGGCTTTCTCTCTCATCCCCTAGAAGAAGGGATCGCCCCCTCCCATGTAGGGATGTGCATTGACTTTGGAGAGCACACAAAGCATCCAATTCCCCCTAAGCTTTAACCCTTTGGACACAACCTTTGAATTTTGGAACCTTAGCATTTTGGAAGTCTTAATGGGCTGAACCTTAGGGTCTTTTTAGCCCATTGTTGCACATGGCTCTTTTGCAGATGGCCCCCCCTTTGGATCCCTATTTTCCCTCCTTTGGATCCCTACTGTGGCCGGTCTGCTAGCTTAACCAATATTCTAGCGTTTTCTCCCCTGGCACTTCCCCACATTAAATGATCATTTTAATATGATAAAATCATTTAAGAGAATTAGATATTGATTATTATGACATTACCTCTCTCTTGAAATCATAGTCGTCCTCGACAATGGTGTAGAGAAGATAAATCATATTCATGAGTCCTTTTCTTAGCGGGTAGAGGATCCCTATGTTACCCTACGACATCATTCCATAATGGATGACTAGTCCATTTGGCGCTTGAGAGCCTGAGGCTATCGCAAGTATGTCTGCACATCAGTCCTATCAGTCTTCCGTAGTAGAGTGACAAGCTCTACTTGGTGTTTGGGAGACGTCGTCTCCACAAACTTGATCTAAGCATGCATACTACTTCATTTTTGTGCACAAATTTAAAAAAAAAAGAGTCTTATAAGACAAAAACTTTGTTCATTTTTTAAAAAAACATTTTGTACATTGGCTTACTCTTGGGAAGCATTGTAAGCATTGACAAGGTTTAGGTTATCCTTTAATTGTATGCCTTGCATCCATCTAGCATCTTCAAAAGGATAATTCTTAAACTTAATAAGATATCGTCGGATAGTCTTACCGCCTCTTAGTACCTTGTCTTCATGTCGGAGAATGGACTCGGGCTGCTGCACCTCCTCTTGGTCCTCGATCTCCGGTGGGTCTTCAATAGTTGGTTCGTGAGGTGGCTCTCCTTTGTAAGGCTTTAATAGGCTCACATGAAAAGCATTGTGTATGAGCCAATGATTGGGCAACTTGAGTTGATAGGCCATCTCATTGATTGGCCTAAGAATGTGAAAGGGACCATAGTACCTTTTTGCTAGTTTAGAATAGTACTTTTGGTGGCCCGTAGGATTCTTGCCCGTCGTGTGCTTTAATCGAGCCTTTGGAAATTTTAACAAGACCCAATCGTTTTCTTTAAAGGCTTGGGCTCTTCTGTGCTTGTCAGCAGCAGCCTTTTGCCTTTGCTGTGAGATAGAGATAGCATCCTTAATCTTTTGAAAAGATTCTTGTAGGTCTCGGCTATACTCATCTGCAGCGAAGATCTTCCCATGTACCTTAAGTAGCAAGGGACTTTTTGATCTTCCCTCAATTACCTCGAAAGGTGCTTTTCCCGTGGAAGTATGTACAATGTTATTGTAAGCATAGTCCACTAAGGGTAAGTACTTCTCCCATTGGGATCTTTGATCTACTTCCGTTACATAGGCTTTTAGTAGATCGAGAATTGTTAGGTTAGCTATTTCCCTTTGGCCATCCGTTTGGGCCGAAGAGAAGTTTAGCCTTGTACCTAAATTCTCAAAGAGACCCTTCCAGAAATTACTGGTCATTCTAGGATCTCTATCCGACACTATGGACATTGGCAAGCCATGGTACTTGAAAATTTGTGAAATGAAGAGGGTTGCCATTTGATGGGCTTTGATAGTCTTTTAGACAGGTATAAAATGAGCTTGTTTACTGAACCTGTCTACTATCGTCCATATTCCCGTATTCCCATGGATAGACTTAGGCAATCCAAAGATAAAATCCATGGATATGCTCACCCATGGTGAATTAGGGATTGGCAAGGGTTGAAGCAATCCAAGTTGCTTCCCTCTATCAAATTTTGTCTTTTGGCATACCACACATTTGGAAACATACTCTTGTATGTTCACTTTCATGGTAGGCCAATAGAAATATGTTTCTATTCCCTTTAAGGTAGACTAAATGCCTCTATGCCCCGCATAAGGTGGAGCATGAGATTCATACATTACTTTCTCACGTAGTGAGTTAGTAACGCATAGTCTATTGCCATAGAGAAGATAACCATCTTGTAAAGTGAATGGTTCTTCTTTCTTCCCTAATGCCAGGGCTAAAATCACATCTCTAAAGTCGGGATCAATAGCGTACTCATCTATCATTGAAGATAGATCATTGTGAGTTGCTATGGAAACCGCATTCACTCTCGGCCGTCTTGAGAGTGCATCGGCTACTTGATTGTGCTTGCCAGCAATGTGAGCAATATGAAAATGAAATTGCGAAAGGAAATTTGCCCACCTCATTTGTTTGTCGGAGAGCTTGGTCTGCGTCATGAAGTACTTAAGACTTTGGTGATCCGTTCGCAGAATGAAAGGAGTCCCCAATAAATAGTGCTTCCATGAGTCTAAGGCATGTAGAACTGCAAGGAGTTCCTTTTCGTATATGCCTAGAGCTTGCTCAATAGGGTCGAGCCTTCGACTCTCATAGCCTATGGTGTGCCCTTCTTGGAGCAAAACAGCTCCAAGGCAATCACCACAAGCATCAGATTGGACCTCAAATGGTTTTGAGAGATCCGGTAGTGTAAGCACAGGTTGAGAGATAAGCTTTTCTTTAAGCTTTTCGAAAGCATTGTTCTCCTTAGCAGACCATGTATACCTAACGCTTTTCTTTGTTAGGTCATGTAATGGTCCCGCAATTTGTGAGAACTTTTCTATGAAGCGTCTATAGTATGTACACATACCTATAAAGCTTCTTAGTTCATGAAGATTCCTTGGTTTAGGCCATCCTTTTATTACCTCTAACTTGGATGGATCCATTTGGATGCCATCTTGAGAGATAATGTGACCTAAATACTGAATCTCTTGGAAGAAAAATTCACTTTTCTTTTGATTAACATAAAGTTTATTCTCTCTTAAAACTTGAAATATTACCTGGAGATGTTGCTTGTGTTCCTCCAATGAATTAGAGTAGATGATAATATCATCAAAGAACACTCCAGTGAAGGTTCGATGAGGCCTGAACAGCTTCTCCATCAAGCGGTTGAATGTGGCTGGTGCATTGGTCAGGCCAAGAGGCATGACAATGTATTCGTAAAGACCAAATGTAGTACGAAATGCGGTCTTTACAATGTCTTGATCAACTATCCTTATTTGATGATAGCCACTTTTTAGGTCAATCCTACTGAAGTAGGTCGATCCTTGTAGCTTATCAAATAGGTCTTCTACCCGTGGAACGGGAAACCTATTCTTGATAGTGATCCTATTTAGTGCTCTATAGTCGACACACATATGATATGTGTCGTCTTTCTTTTGCACTAATAGCACAGGTGAGCAAAATGGAGATGAGCTAGGCCTAACCATGCCCTTCTCAACTAACTCATGCACTTGCCGCATAATCTCCTCTTGTTGAGCTTGAGAAACTCTATAAGGAGGTTTGTTAGGCGGTGAACTTCCTGGAAGAAGTTCGATTGCATGGTCATCATTACCTCGTTTAGGAGGTAGCTCACAACGGATGTCGTCAATAAAAACATCATTAAACCCCTTGAGAAAATTGGATAACTCTAATTCCTTTTGGTTGCTTTTATTTTCTTTTGCTAAAGCATTAGGTTCATTTTTAGAATCTTTAACAAAAATCATGTACACGGAAATAGAGCTCTTTATTGACTTGTTGAAAGCTGTTGTATGTACAATGGGGATGGTGTTACCCATTTCCTTAGCATCTATATACATGTCTTTTTCCCTGAACTTAAAGGAGATTCTCCTTTCAGGAAATTTAACATCGGCAGCAAGGCGGTCAAACCATGGTGCCCCTAGGATTACATCCTCATGCTTGAGAGGAGAGATAAAGAAGTCCTCTTTGTCCACATAGCCTTGGACATGAAGCCTCCATTTTCCGATTAAGGGAGTGACTGAAGCTTCTTGCCCCTTGAAGGCACTGTCTGCAGGTAGAATATCTCCCATCTCGTAGGATTGTATGCCTAGCTTGGTGGCCAACTCTATAGATATAAAATTGTGAGTAGAACCAGGGTCAAAGAGAATAAAAGCATCATGTTCTCTTACCTTTCCCCAAGCATGGCATAGAGTTGATCCTTTGTGAGTTGTTTGGTGAGTCTCCTCCTCTTGGATTTCAACCAAGGAAGCTCTAGGAGGATCTTGGCGGTTGTTCTTTTGGGGACAAGCGCGGTACACATGCCCTTGTTCTCCGCACTTGAAACACCTGTTATCCTAGCGATAACGCTCAAGCTCTTCAGGAGAGAGTTTGTTCTTACCTTTGTAAACTCCCTTCTCTTTAGGTTTGTTGGAGTTGCCCTTAGGAGACTTTTGGACATTGTCCTTCCCCTTAGGCTCATTGGAACCCTTGTTTTCCGGGGGCTTATTATTTCTTTTAACCCCCGTTTGGAAATTGATTCTAGAGGCCACCATAGTATGGTGTATTACCGCCGATATGGTACGTGGCCTTTGGGAGTTGACATACTCCGCCATTTCTTCGGTTAAGCCCGCACAAAACTGTTGCTTTTGCTCTCCAAAATCCAACTTTTTAAAGACAGTGGCTTTGAGTTGTACGTCCCAAAACTTGTCTACATATTTGTGGATGGATTCATTGGGAGAGAGCTTTAAGCTTCGCCATTCGGTGAGTACTTTGTCTTTGGCATCGGTGGCCAAAAACTGCTTCATAATGGAAGCTCTTAAAGCCTTCCATGTTTGTGGAGCTTCACCGTTGGCTCGTAGGCTAGACCACCATTGTCTGGCGGACTTTGAAAGTGCATAGCTACATGGCGTAGCTTAGAGGACTTCGTGAAGCCCTCATCTCCAAACGCCGCATTGAATTGTTGGATAAAGGCCAAGACTTTTTCCGTAGCACCAAAGGTACCATCATAGGTAAGGAAAGAGATGCTCTTCCCTCCCTCTTTGAATTTCTTAAGCTTGGACGACCTCTTCCATGCAGCATAGGATTTCCTATGGCCTCTTCTTTTTTATGGTTCAAAGGTTGCACCATCACTTTCTTCAGAAGGTGAAGAATTTGAAGAAGGTGGAGAAGAGGGTGACCTCTTTCTCGCCTTTTTCTTGTCTTGATCTTTGTCGTCTTCACCATAGCTTTCATAAGAGGAAGAGGATGAAGAAGATGGAGAAGAGGGTGTCCTCTTTCTCGCCTTTTTCTTCTCTTGATTTTTATCATCCCTCTTTGAATTGTGGTGAGGATAGGAATATGATGGTCTTCTCCGCTTTGGTGGTGATGGAGAGCGTTTAGCCCGCCGTCTTCGTGGAGCCATCTCCGCCGAGGTGGCGGGAGACTCGCTTCTTTCTCGTTCCTTCGGTGGAGGCTCTTGAGTTCTCCTTTGGGAAGGAGATGCATCATCAAGAAGTAAATTCTTGAGCCCTTCTTATGGATTATCTTCTTCTTCCCGAATCGGAGAGAGACCTCTTTTGGTAGTCTCACAAGGAGGCTTCCTAGGTGTTCTCTTGTCATGGTGATGAGCTTGGAGAATCCCGTGAGCACGGAGCTGCCGTTGCACTTCACTTTGGAGAGATGGATTGCCCATGGCTTGTTGAAGCCTAGAAACAAGATAGTTAACAAGCATTGAAGCATCATTAGTAGCTTGCTCATGAGCAAAATCAAAGTTATCAACATTAATTTCACTCTCTTTACTATTGTTAGCCATTCTAACAACTTTTAGGTGTAAAATTTTTAGATGTACTTTGGCACTTCAAGCCCTAGTTGCTACTCCTCTTTACCCCTTTAGAAAAAGCACTCAAGCTACTGTACCCGCGGCTCGAATACCATTAATTGCAAGGAATAGAAGAGAGGGTCCTTCAACACCAAAACAGCAACGGCTCCTGTCAAGATTCTAATAGCTCAATAGTGGTTAAGCCATAGGCAAGCCCCATAGGACTCCACTATTAAGACCATAGCTCTTGACGGTGATGCCCCGTTAACTGTACAAAGGCAGGCGCACTGCAAGGCTGAAAAATCCCTATTCTACTTACTCACAGGCAATTAATAATACCAACCATTTGTAGCTAGCTTGAGGACCTCCCTTCTTGAGCAAGAAAAGAGAAACCTTGTGCTCTAATACCAATGTAACATTTAATGGCCTAATAACTTATGTGTAGCGGAAATTAGCATGAACATAGTGGGCATTTCATTAGAATAGATTACTAATGAGAATTACAAGAGTGCTTGGGTGGAGAGAGCAACAAAAAGCATAGCACCTAGTTAGATAGCATCAACAATACTTTCAAAAGAGAGAGAAATTAAGCTATTGACAACAGTTGAGGACCGGATTTGCATGGAGCCGGTCCCCCCTCCAAAAGGCTTTGTATTATGGTTTCTCCCATCAAGAGAGACATTGTACAATACAATTCTTTGTGTTCCTTCAAGACTAGCTAGTGCAATGAAGATGGAAGCTTCATGCACTAAGCAAAACACTTAACAAACACAAATTGAATTATCCCCGTTCTCAGACCCAAGACCTCACACACCTTCGAAGATGGTGAGAGCTAGCAGGGTATGAGAGTAGATTGAGAGGAAGAAGGAGTATCTTACGAGAAAGATGTACATCTCCTCACATAATCACTCATATTAGCATAACTTAGCTTAGTAATTAGCTTGGTAGAGGAGATGAGCATGCATTGAAGCTTGGCTCTTGGTTGGATTTGCATCCACATGCCAAGAGAGTGTTGAGGTAGGCTTCTATCTCACAAGCTTGGAGTAGGTGATGAGTTCTCCATTAAAGCTTGGGAAGAGATGGTCTTCTCTTTCTTCACACATGAGATTGTGTGAGTGTGTGTGTTAATGCCAAGCAAAAATCAGCCCCCCCTCTCTCTTGGGCGAGCCCCCTTGCTATTTGCTCTTCCTGCAGCCACATTGGCCCTCCCCAAGTCAAGCCAATTACAATTAAGCAACATAAGTGATAGCCTTCTGACATGTGTCCCCCTTTCCCCTTTTGTTAGAGCTTGAGGTAATTAAATAATTAAACTAAACTCTCATTGGACCCCTTTGCCTCGTGGCCAATAGGAATCAGGCAAGCCATGGGGCTCCTGAATGCTCATTTGGGAGACTGCCCAATAGTCTTCTAGGAGACTTAATTCTTATTGGTTTCTTTTATTAAATGTTTTTAAATTAATTAAACTAGATTTACTCTAGCTTAATTCTCATTGGTCCACTTCAAGGGTCATCCAATAGGAATTGGACAGTCTTGTGGGCATCTGGGCTAGGGAGCTCACATGTGTCCCTAATTCCCTTTGTGTAAAGGGGCTTGTGTGTGTGTGTGTGTGGATTTCTCTCTCATCCCCTAGAAGAAGGTATCGCCCCCTCCCATGTAGGGATGTGCATTGACTTTGGAGAGCACACAAAGCATCCAATTCCCCCTAAGCTTTAACCCTTTGGACACAACCTTTGAATTTTGGAACCTTAGCATTTTGGAAGTCTTAATGGGCTGAACCTTAGGGTCTTTTTAGCCCATTGTTGCACATGGCTCTTTTGCAGATGGCCCCCCCTTTGGATCCCTATTTTCCCTCCTTTGGATCCCTACTGTGGCCGGTCTGCTAGCTTAACCAATATTCTAGCTTTTTCTCCCCTGGCACTTCCCCACATTAAATGATCATTTTAATATGAGAAAATCATTTAAGAGAATTAGATATTGATTATTATGACACTCTCATACCACTTGTGAAGTCTCCAACCCACCAATACCAAGATTGGGATGGGGTCCTTGACAGGGAGTTAGCTCTTCGAGCGAGCTCAACGGAGCGAGCTTTTTTTTTTTTTTTTTTGGAGGACCGCCATCCCTACCTCCCTTCCTCCTCTCGCAGCCCATGTGCTTCCTCCTCTTCCCTTACTCCTCCTCCTCCAACATCCTCCCTCTCCTCCACCTCCTCTCTCCATTTACTCCTCTAGCTGCCCTCACTTCCTCCATCTTCTCCTCCAGCAACCCCCTCCCTTCCTCAAGGTCCTCCACTCCCTTCTTCCTCTCTCTTTTCCTATCACTCTATACCCATGTCCCCCCATGCCTCTCTCTCTCTCTCTCTCATCCTCTATGTGTGTGTGTGTGTGTGTGTGTGTCCACCCCCTGTCAACCCTCTCTCCCCTTGTCTCCCCCCCCCCCCCCCCCCCTCTCTCTCTCTCTCTCTTTTGACATGGATAGATTACATCATCACATCAGTGAGGCTGGCAGATTTAGAGGAGTACCATCAAAGGCTAGGTTTGAGAGAGAGCGAGATGTGGCAGAGAGTGAGAGAGAGAGAGAGACACAGAGAGTAGGAGGCAAAGAGAGAGAGGGGAGATATGGAGGGGGGAGAGAGAGAGAGAGAGAGAGAGAGAGAGAGAGAGAGAGAGAGAGAGGAGGGGGAGTTCCTTCTTGTTTTATTTTTATTTACAGAGGGAAAGAGTGGAGGAAGGGGGTGCTTTAGAAAAAAAAGAAAAAAACTCCAAGCACAAGCACTAGTGATTTGGATAGATTACCCCCTTTCCAATATACGTTGGACGCACCCTACTTGTCTCTCACACGGGCCGAGATCACTCAACTCATCAGAGAGGACTTGATTCAGTTAGACACTAGGAGGACATGGATATAGCCTATGGTTGTGCTTGGCACAAAGATGGATTTCTATAGAGAGCATCTCCTTAAGCTTACAGAGGATGGTTTTGTAACCAAACCCGCCTACATGGACACTCATCTATCCCATGGATTACGATGTGTTATGTGTTATTGGACAGATGCGCACATCATCACATCAGTTAGAGATTGAGACTGACAGATTTTAGAGGATTACCGAAAGTGGCTAGGATTGAGAGAGAGCAAGGTGTGGTGGAGAGAGAGAGAGAGAGAGAGAGAGAGAGAGAGAGAGAGAGAGAGAGAGAGAGAGAGGGAAGATATGGAGGGAGGGAAAGAGAGAGAGAGGGGGGGGGGGTGATTGTGAGAGGGAGAGGGGGGAATGCCTTCTTCGTTTTTTTTTAAGAGGGAAAGAGTGGGGGGGAAGGGCGTGCTTTAGATAAAAAGGGAAAAAAAAACCAACCCCAAGCAATAGCGATATCGCTATTTCTTGGGGTTGGGTTTTTATATATCGCTATTGCTTGGGGTTGGGTTTTTTTTTTCCCTTTTTATCTAAAGCACCCACTTCCCCCCCCCCCCCCCCCCCCCCCCCCACTCTTTCCCTCTTTTAAAAAAAAAAAATAGAAGGCATTCCCCCCCCTCTCTCTCTCTCTCTCTCCCCACCACACCTTGCTCTCTCTCAACCCTAGCCTCTTTTGGTAATCCTCTAAATCTGGCAGCCTCAATCTCTAATTGATGTGATGATGTGCGCATCTGTCCAATAACACATCATAATCCATGGGATAGATGAGTGTTCATGTAGGCGAGTGTGGTCACAAAACCATCCTCTATAAGCTTAAGGAGACGCTCTCTATATAAAATTATCTTCATTCCAAGCACACACATAGGATGTATCCATGTCCTCCTAGTGTCTAACTGAATCAAGTCCTCTCTAATGAGCTGAGTGATCTTGGTCCCTGTGAGAGACAGGGAGGGTGCGGTGCGTTCAACGAATACTGGAAAGGGATAATTTATCCATATCACACACACACACACACACACACACACACACAAAGAAGATATGGAGGGAGGGAAAGAAGAAGAAGAGGGTTTTAACGTCATAGGAAACTATCCCAAGAGAACTCAACCGATGGGAGTTGAACTCAAGACCTGTTATTCAAGAGGGAAATTGCATAACCAATCTACCACACTTGGGTGATAGAAAGGTTATACCATTTTCCTCTTTTTATAGCACACTGCCACACACAGACACTCGAGAAAAAGAGGATTTTAACATCGTAGGAAACTATCCCAAGAGACCTCAAAGATACGGCAGTTGAACTCAAGACATGATATTTAAGAGGGAAATGGCATAACCAATGTACCACACTTGGGTGATAGAAAGGTTATACCGTTTTCCTCTTTTTATTAACACACGAAAACCCACACCCATACACACACCTACCATACCCACACACACAAGTGAGAGAGAGAGAGAGAGAGAGAGAGAGAGAGGGGGGGGGGGGGGGGGGGAGGGAAAATCTGGAGGGAGGGAAAGAGAAAGATAAGGGGAGGGTATGGGGAGAGAAAGATGAGGGATCAAGAGAGAGAAGCGGGAGGGGAGGGACCGATGTGTGTGTGTGTGTGTGTGTGTGTAAGAGAGAGAGAGAGAGAGAGAGAGAGAGAGAGAGAGAGAGAGAGAGAGAGAGAGAGAGGGAGGGGTTCAGTAGAGGGGATGTGTTAGAGGGATCATGAGAGGGAGAGAGGGGGAGAGGGGAGAGAGACAAGGGAAGGGGCCAACAAAGAGAGAGAGAGAGAGAGAGAGAGAGAGAGAGAGAGGTGAGGAAGGGAAGAAAGAGGGGGGTGGAGAGGGTAGGGTCTCACACACACACACAAAAGGAGGAGGAGGTTCTTGGCTACTTTACCAGAGGGAGGGGCGGAAATGGGCTATAGTTGTAGGATTAAGGGCGGCACATGGTGGTAGTAAGCTAGCACCACTAACCACCATTGGTGGGCTAAGTTGGTGGTGGCAATGGGTGCTAAGGAGCGGCAATGGGAGTAGTGGTGGTGGGATGAAAAAAAAAACTCGCTCCGTTGAGCTCGCTCCATAACCACGCTCCATAACCATCCCCCCTTGATAGGTCTCTAGGCCTATTAAAAGTCAAAATCTCTAAACACGAAAAATCCAAGAAATAGACCTTTACCATTGAACAATGGCTTGGGTCTATAGCCCTAGAAGAAGACCTAGTCATGTCTAGCAATGGAAACGGGACAACATCTTAAAGATCTAAAACTGTTTCAGCCCTATAACTTTCGCAATTTGGGCTAAGGTATTCTCAATCAATGCATTTTTTTCCCTAACAGATGTGAGGGAAAAGCCGCTAGTGAACTCCTCTTCCAAATTGGAGAAGTTTGCTAAATGTTTTTAGTGCATGGGAATGGATAGTTACCTAACTGATCATGTCCACCCCTCCATGATTGACAATCTAGTCAATCTCCACTTACCACCCTGCACTCGCACATGATCCTTATGTTTCCTAATTACTACCACATGTGTTTTAACATTAAAATAATGGATTCCTTTTCAACTTTCCGTCATAGTAATTTATTAAGACAATTCATTGAAATCATCATTAAAATTAGCCTTTTAGAAAACAAACATCTTTAGACTTAAGACAAGGTACGGTTACTTATACTATATCTTGACAATCTTGACACATACTCCACTTGTCTCAAGCACACCTATACATGGGTTAAAAAAACATCACCCTTCCTTATTTATAAACAGGGTGGAAACGCACCACCCAAAAGTTCTGGGCACCCATACGCCAAACTAGTTGCCCATACAACCGGTTGGTTCCCCTAGGATAAAAACGGTATCCTAAGTAGTATCCACAAGCATACACATGTAGGAGATACAGACTCCACATACATGGGGGAAACCAACTCATCCATGGCTGACAAGCCATCATTACTCATCACCTGAAGTAAAAATATTCCAAGAAATTAGAGGTGTCTTGAGACAAGCTATCTTAAGGATGACCAATCATTCTTTCCTAAGTCAAGCAGCCTTATCTCAAACAATTCCTTCCTAATTTACAAACAAGTGCATGTAGGTTTCTTGGAGATGTCTTCCGTTTCAATCAATTTTACTTTTCTTAATTCCTTACTCTCTCTTTACGTATGCAATGTTAATATTTAAAGAAAAACTTGAATTATTTAAAGTTAATTATAACGAAGACCGACCCATGAATTCAATGGGTGGGATATCAATAGGTCTATCTCCTAAGTAAACCGTTGGTAATAGCCTCCCAAACTTGGTTTATGAAGTGTAATTGTAAAGTTAAGGAATTGTATCGAAGTAGAAAAGAAGCCGGTTGATGTAGTAAACCCTTGTCCATAGGTTGGTTCAATTTTTAGGCAGTTAGGGTAAATATGATTAATTTCTTCCAAGAATGTTCTATTGTTGAGGCTTAATAAGTCATCCATGTATCTATAAGTATGCTTAAATAGTAAAAGTTTGCTTTTGTCACCCATGGTTTTGAGAAACCATTTGTATTCAAAAAAGTCCAACTATAAATTACACATAAGAGATGAGTGGAAAAAACCCATGGGAATTCCCAGGCTTTGGTTAAAACACCCTGGGACTGATCGAGCATTTGTTGTAGTGTTGGGGCCTGAATGTTCTCGTCAGTAGGCCTACTACTAGGCCCGACCTCGTCGTCGCGCGCCGCTCTAGCTCTTTTAGGAACACTACCCTCATCATCAGATGGAGATTGGATTTGTTTCTTTTTGGTGCCATGACCTTTTATTCTTATAAAAAAGAACATCTATTTATTAGGTAAATCATCCAAAAATTTGACTTAACCTTCGTATTCAATCTAATTCCTCTTCTCAACCCAATCAAGGTTAAATTTGTACTCCTAGAAGGTAATTTATTGACCTAGTAATATCTTATCTACTTATAGGACTAAGATAACTTTATCATAACTTACTTAAGGGTTTACTAAGCTCGTTTAATTTTTGTATAAATTTCTAAATCTTTTTCCTAATTTTTCCATCTTTATTAAGCTTAAAATCTGCTCATTTTAAACTTAATTTTATTATATTCATTTTTTTAAAATATTGTATTTCCTCAGCTTTATATCAATGGTTTACACTTACAATAAATTTCCTAGAGACTTTTGACAATAGATTCTATTTATCCTAATCAACCTTTAGATAACAATAGGTCTTTTGATTAAATTTTTTTACTCAAACTAATTAATTATTTATTTTATAATCATCATAAGTTTTTAATGATATTTTTTAACTCTGGTAATTATCTTTTAATTATCCAAATTAGTTATCTATTTTTTCTCTTTTATTTTTAGCTAAAATTAGTATGTTTAGGCTTAATAAAATAGCTAAATTATCTTTATGACCTTAAGCTAGTTATCAAAACTTACTTATGATGTATAATAACTCTGATAAATAGCGCATAATTACATAACTTGATTAGCTAATTTCACCCCTTTAATTTTAGCTAAAATTAGTCTATTTCACATAGATAAATAGCTGGATTATGTTTCTGACAATAAGATAATAATCACGGCTTACTTATAATGTATACTAACTCTGATAAATATCTTATAGCTATCTAACCTGCTTTGCTAATTTTTCTCTTTTTATTTTATGGCTAAAACAAACAATTTTTTATTAATTAAATACCTAGACTAATTTTTTGTTAATGAGGTAATTGCCCCATGTTCCTAACAATGTTTTATAATTGTGATAATTAAATTAGGAGCTAATTAAGTAGGTTTTCCATTAGTTTTTTGGTTAAAAATAGCTAATTGTTATCTAATTAATTACAAAAGCTAATCAAAAAATTATGATATAATTTTGATAGCTTCTTAACAACCTAGTCAAGCTCTCATAATGATCTTGTACTAATCTAAGCTTAATTAGTGTAATTACCATTAATTTAAAACTAAAAAGATTAAATTCAGTCCTAGTATGGTTTATCAATTAATTAGATTAATATCCTTAATCTTAATCTAGCTAATCAATAGAATATTTAAGAGTTTAAGAGAGTAATTTGTAATGTAGAAAGGTTTAATTTGTTAAGTATGGAGCCTGATTTACCCCTTGTAATTTTCTGTGGTAAAAACGCGCATTTGTAAGGACCCCATTATGAGGAGAAACCATCGTGCATGAAGGAAAACCACTCACCGAAAATAAAAATCACTCGTTGGAAACCAAAATTTTCAAGGCCAAAAATCACTCGCCGGAATATTCCTTTTCGTCGGAATATTATGGTCGGACGGCGAACGGAAAGTGGTCGAAAACAACCGGTCGGTTGGCCAATGGCCAGTTGTCAATGGCCAGTGGCCGGTGGTCGGAAGTCAATAGCTGGTGGCCGGTGGCCGGATTCAATGGCCGGTCGCCGAATTCAAAAGTGACTTGTCTTCTCAAGGCGGCCACTCATGGGCAGATTGGAGGGTCCGATTTGGACTTATCTACACAAGGGCGGCTACACATGGTTGCCTCTCATGAGAGAGGGTAACCCTTTTGGCCTATAAAAGGAGGCCATTTCTACACACATTTCATAGTTTGAAGTTGATGCAACAAGACGAGTGTGAGGTGGTGAGAGTGAAGCAAGGCGGGAGCTCTATTAAGGGTATAATCCCTTTGTAAACTACTTCTTGTTTTGAAGTACTAAAGCCATTGAGTGGCTGCTTTCCTGTGGACGTAGCCCACATTGGATGAACCGCGTATATCGTGTGTACTCTCTCTCTCTCTCTCTCTCTCTCTCTCTCTCTCTCTCTCTCTCTCTCTCTCTCTCTCTCTCTCTATAATCTCTGGTGTGTGAAATCTATCGCTCTCCATTAAGTAATCTACTCAAATATCTATTTAGATACGTCTTATTTCCTAACATAATCTTCTTAATTAATTAAATTAATTAAGAAAATAGAGATACTTTAACATCATTTTACTAATTAGAAAGGGATTAGGCTAATTACCCTTGATAATAAGCTAGAGTTTTTGCTCTCTATTGATTTTTGAGCAGAGTTTCTCTCTATGTAAGAGAGAAATGGCTAGGCCTCCAAGTCTAAGTGAAAACGAGAGGCCTAGGGTTCTATTTATAGTTTTTCAGGCACACAAAGGCTCTCTCTGGCTACATCTGGCAATTCACTGAAGTAGTCCCCATTCTCAAGAAGGCACCATCTGCTGCTAAATCAGTGAATGGTAGCTCTTGCTATCTCCTCCCACAGTCTACCTGATAAAAAAATTAACACTACTAAAATTTTTGGCTATTTTTTGCTATTTTTATAAATATCTGGGAAAAATATCTGGGAGGCCATAGTAAACGTCTATGCTTAAATGATTATTGTAACCATCCAATTTTTCTTAGCAATTTATTTTACATTGATTTTTTTGAAGGGACTAGCGGGGTCAATTTTTCTCCAAACTTAATTTTCAAAATTTATAGCCCTAGGATTGTTGTGCTTAAGATTAGAAAAAATACCATTTTTAATTGCTTTTGAGATGTGTTTTTACATTTTTGTATGACTAATGCTTTCTCCTAAAGCTTTGAATTAATTCCAGACAACTAAAAAGGTGGAGACCTTACATGTCAGCTAATAATTATTTGACTATCACGTGAGTGCAATAGAAGGGGTTATTAATTTTTATTTTTTCTCACATTTTCACATATTGAGGGGTACCCTAAAACAAAATTGAGAAAAAAATTTATAGATTTCATAGGAAAAGGGTCTATTTTATATGTCCTCAAACGCACTTGATATACACAATTTATACATAGTGGACCCCCCCCCCCCCCCCCCCCCCCCGAGAGCTCAACCTACATCCATTAGCTCTCTCAATATGCATGTATGCTATCCTGCAACCTCTAGCAATGTGTAGAAGTGCACATGCATATCTTGCAGGTATCCCATAATGACCTATATAGCTCCATGGTGCATCATGCTAGTGCCCTAGTCATCACTTGACTAACAACCCCAACTAAAAACGTTCCCACTCTAGTTGTTATCTCGGGTCTCAATACATAAATATTTCCTTTGAGATTCTCAAAGGTTAATGATAATTGCATGATATCTATCATCCAATAACTAGTATTTGTATCAATGCTCAGTGCAACCTCTCTTAATTTATATGTGGTAGGCATCTCGATGCTATGTGCATCCTTTGTATCCTTAAGACTACTCCTCACATGTCCAGACATCACCATATCACACTCTAACATGGGCATATAAAAAAAATCCATATCATCTATCTTTGTAGAAGGAGGCATCTTTGTGCTAAGAGGGTAAGTTTGCTATGTTTAGCCAAATCATGACTCCTCCAACTTTGTATCTACATATAGGTCATGTACAAAAATCTAACATCCGCAAAAGAGTCTCCAAGTCTTTTGCTGACATGCCTACAACAACCACTTCAAGATCAAACTATTTTGAACCTCAGACACATGCATGGTGTTACCAAATGAACCACATGGGCACCCTCCTAATCGGCCACCTCGTCATAAAGCCGGCTTGTGGACAAGTGGGGAATGACATGCACTAAAGATAAAGTTGATGTCAAGCCTGAGGAAAATCCTCCAAAGTTGGACATTCCCAATGCAAAGCTTAGGCAAGTGAATGTGGCTACTCGTGTCAACATGGACAACACATATGTGGGGTTATACAAGTACAATAATGGAGAGAAAATGCTCTATTATAGATGTGATGAACTCAATGTGAGTAAGTTAAAGGAGTAGAATGCTTATATGTATGAAGTGGAGAGAGATAAGTGATCATATTGGACAAGTACGACCGGAGGTACTCTATCATAGACCACTAATAGCTCAAGGGATATACATACTTTGGAAGGCCACTCCACCAATATTATGTCATCTCTAGCATGCATAAACCAGTTGTCTCTAAAACAAGGCTAGAAATTGCAAGAGCAAGTCGGACGAGAACTAGAGTGGAAGGTTCATTCAATCAATCACATTTTTATGTACCTAGACCGATGGGATCCTTGAGTTCAAGGGTTCCAATGACCCCTCATTGGGTAGTGGGCTCCAAACACAATTCTCGCTATGAGGGTTCCAGATACCTGGAGTGAAGCGAGAGACACAAGACTCGATGAAGAGTATCTGATCGAAGCGAGAGACACAAGACTCGATGAAGAGTATCTGATCGAAGTCTCTCTAAGACACCTATTGGTGGTTATGAGATGAGAGATGTTGTAGTAGGGGAGCCCTAGAATGATGATAAAGGTGGAAAAAATATGCAAGATGAGACCATATCAAGTGTCTAAGAGTGTGTCCAAAAAGTATAACAGATTGGGAGTTCCTTACACACATGTTTCCCTTTTTTAGCAAGTCTTAAGAGCAAAACAAGTTGCAAATTTCCATATGCATCACGAAGGTTTTGGATTGACATTGGAACGAACAACATTGACTTGATTTCAACCATTGAATAGTAGAGATTTCCTAAATATTGATCAACTTTTGTGAGAGCTGAGGATTTCTCCAAAAGAGGAATTGAGCACAATATGGTTTCCCAAATCTACACTTTTAAGCAAAAGGAGACAAAAAAGTGAAGGAATCTTTGGTTGGTTTCAAATAGTATATCAAGAGATGTCTTGTGTGAGAGTACGAGTATCATTTCTCTTCATAGAGGGCTTGAGAAATGAAACTCTTGAGAAGGATTTTCACTTAAAGGCATGCACCACATTTGAACAAGTCACTAGAGAAGCATTGTATCTAGTAGACAACTACAAGACGTATGGGGATGTGACCAAACATGAGGACACGGCCACCACTAGCACCTCTTCTACCATTAGTACTTCAATCACACAAAATGTTGAACAACTAGTCGAGGAAGTGATTCAAAGGATGAATCAAGCCTACCAACACAACCCCAATATGCGACAAACATTGCCACAAGCAGTGAATGCTCCAAGAGTATTGAAGTGGTGTGCACTTGAGTATAAATACACGTACCACAATATGAATGAGTGTTTTTACGATCAAAATTATGTGAGGAAAAGGTCATATGGACCAACGGTGTATCCATTGCCACCACCTTTGAGGTACCAGATAGGACCCAACAATGCAACACAGGGAGGAGGCAAACCACAACCTATGTTGGGACAACAACCACCTTTACCTCAAGAAAATTGGGCTATTGTGAGATACCTATAGCCTATAGAGCCACTCATGAGTCAAAAAACGATGCCACTAATGGTTTATTATGAAGAGTCTGTAGAAACCCATGGGAGAGAGCTTGCGGGTGTAACATATGCCACTGAGGATTGTCCATTCTAGGCAAGCATAGATGAGGCTACAAAGCCCTCATATGTAGCTCAATGAATGAGAAACCAATACACGATGGATGAGAACACACTTATGTTCATAGAAAACCAAAATTACAAACCTAGAGGATATCCTCCTAGGACAAGATAGCCAATGGGAGCACCACCAGCTACCCAACATAAGGGTCCATGCTATGAATGTGGAGGTGATCATGGGCTAGAGTTTATCCATACAAAGAAGAGAGAACAAAAATATTTGTATTTTGTGATGGTTGTGCAAAGGATCACCTCATCCAACACTGTGCTAAAAACCCAAACAACAAGGGAAAAGCGATTGTGAATGTCATTAGAGTTTTACCTTGTTCTAGCAAATCTCAGTCAGAGCCAACAGTTTCTATCATGGTGGTGATTAGAGCTCAAGCTCAAGAAGTAGCCAAAAATAATACAATGGCTGACGAGCACATTTTGTGATAAGGTTGGTTATGACATAATACCCTTCCAGACGGTAAATGCTATCTTGGAATGAGAAGAGACTGAGATGACATAAAATAACAAAATGATTTATTGTAAACAAATAGTGAATGAGGTTTCTATTTGGGATCTAAGTGATGATAACGAAGACAAGTTTCATGATTTGTGGACCGATGACTTAGGAAACAATGTTGAAGATGAACTCTTGAGTGGCTCAAAAAATGAAGAAATACCAAAACAAGATGATCCAATCTTCTACGAATTTCCAAATCAAAAATTAAGGAGACAAAAGAGATATTAAATGAGATGAGCAAGGAAGCAACAAAACCAATCTGAAAAACCAATGCCTCGATTGATGAGCAAAATGCAAAATCTTATGCTTGTGGGAGCAGATGACTGTGTCCGAGACAAAATCACCAGAAAACCATTGAAAATAACAAATTTTTGAGAAAATCCAAAAAAGCCAAGAAAAAATAAAGCCAAGGATACAGCCGAGACATCAACAAAAATTTCCAAAACTGAACAAAAACGTGAATACCAAAAGCTAAAACATACACTGAAAGAAATTTAGACAACAGAGATGGAAAGTGAAGAGGAATCCAACAATGAGAAATTTGACACACCCTCTCACTATAAAAGTACACACTCCAAGACATACAAATTGTGGTTCAAAAACCAATGAGGGAACTTAAAGAACCAGGTACATCAAATGATGGATTTTAGAATACAACGAAAATTGACCTAGCTGAACCAAGCAATGAACTAGGTGATAGCTACTCCCAAACAATATAGAGATGTTCTTGCGTGGTCATACAAAGACCTTAAGGGAGTTGACTCGAGCATATGCCAACATACAATACTCTTTAAGCGTGATGCTAAGCCACGTAGAAAACATCCCTATACTTATAATGAAACGTTTACAAAGAAAATCAAAGAGGAGATAGACAAGCTTAAGGAAGTAGAGTTTATCTACGAAATTGAGCACACATAATGGGTGTCACCAATTGTGGTAATGGCCAAAAAGAACTGTAAATTATGAGTATGTGTGAATCTCAAGTAGGTAAACACTGCCACGATAAGAGACAACTATCATTTACTCATCACAGATCATGTGATTGAGAGAGTCATGGACAAGGAAGCTTACAGCTTTCTTGATGGCTTTTTTGGTTTTAATCATCTCACAATAACGGCAAAGGATCAACATAAAATAGCCTTTGCAATAGAATGGGGTAAAGTTTTCTTATAGGGTGAACCATTTGGTTTAGCCAATTCACCTGCCACATTCCAAAGGCTGATGAGTCACACATTCAAGGAATATCTAACAATTCTTAGAAATCTTTATGGATGACTTGTGTGTGCATTCTCTAGTGAGAAATGAACATATTAAGCACTTAAAAAAGATATTTGAGAAGTGCAAAATATATCGTATCTTCTTAAACCCAAAAAATGTGGCTTCATCGTAAGACAAGGAAAGATTTTTAGAACACATTGTGTCTAAAATTGGCATTTCGACATATCTTGAGAAGATACAAGTTATTGGGTTTCTCGTCCAAGACCTACAAAAGTTAGGGAGGTACAAGCCTTTATGGCCCATTGTGGCTACTACCAAAGGTTTATCTACATGTATGAAGTCATTGGAAACCTCTCTATGCTCTCATCACAAAATTTGAGTGGACGAAAGAATGTGAAAAAGTGTTTCAATAGTTGATTTAGAGATTAATTTCCACTTTAATTTTGAAATCTCCTAATTTGAAGAACGAAGGGACCTAGGAGTGCAATCTCAAGAGGGTCTGTATTGGTAGATAAGGTCAATGAACCCTTGGATGCAATCTTGCAGGCATATTAAGCAAGATTGAAAAACATACAAACTCTAGAGCAAAGGTGGATCACGCATCCATATCCAGAGTTGGAGAAACAAAGACTAGAGATGTGCAAGCGGTTGATTGAAACTGCACAAGCTTTACTAGATCCACCACCTGTGGAAGTGAGTGATAGAATAATCAAACCACCAAGCACTAAAACACAGGTTAAAACTGAACAAAGGGTACCTGAAAAGGTAGAGAACGTTAAATCATTACCTGATATAGAGGACCCAAGAGTTGCACCTAATAGCACTGATGAATCACTGAGGGGGTTTCCACCATATGTACCTATTGTGGAAGAAAAATGGCCTGAAGAGCTATGGGAAACGGTGAGAAAAGCCCAAGAAAATCATGAGACAAAAACAGTTAAGTCAGCGCCTTTCTCGAAATTAAACTTGAACAGATCACCATGGGATTTGGACACCAAATCATTTCAAGGGGATGCGGGTTCAGTTGTATCTGAAGATAGCAGACCAGCATCACTCAAACTTTGCCTACATGGGAGACTACGAGGCAAAATCGGAGATTAGGAGGTTACCTTCTCAATGAATAGGAGGGCCAAATCAGTTGGATACTAAAATTTTGGCGGACTTGTTGTCTACTTCGGTCAAGTGTACAATCACATCTCTTAAGTTCTTTGAAGGTGAGCTTAATGACACAGAACCAATGAGGGCAAACACTAAACCGGTGCCTCTCAACAAAGTTGGAGAGTATTGTGAGGGAGAAGACGGGAACACCACTCTACCAGTTGAGTACAATGGCATTGAGACAAAGGACATACTTGACAGTGGAGCTGGAATTTCCATTGCTACCAAGTTGTTGTGGGAAAAATGGGGAAAACCTGCAATACGAACAACTAGAATGAAACTGCAACTAGCGGATGGGCACGTGGAAAGACCCATAGGATTGCTTGAGGCAATTGTGGTATCTTCATGTGGCATAGAGTATGAACATACTTTTGCCATAGTAGATTTCGGCAAGAAGAACAATTATGAAATTATCCTTGTAGGCCATTCATGAGGCAACTCAAGATGGTGCAGGACTGGGGGTATGACTATTTGTACTTAAGGCATGCTGAGACCACTACACGAGTTAATATGAGGAATCATAGTTACCATGATGTCACGAGAACACCTGTGGAAGATTTCGACTTAGCCACTATTAGTGGATCTAAATTTCCAGCTTGGTTCTGTAAGAAAAAAGAGATATGGATGTGCGGAGCATCCCAATGTAGTGAATTCGACCACAATGAGAGAGCGCTAGAGAGGGTATTGGAAGACGATGCCTATATAAGAGAGCCTTTCCCTGAAGAGAAACTGGAACCCCTAGAATGGTCTCAAATTTTGGCTACTCTAGATGTATGTGTCAACAAAGTCACTCCCACAAAATTTTGTGATGAGAATGGCTATGATATTGTACCATACTACATGTTGAGCCAACTTGCAGAGGAAGACAAATATGAAAGTGAGACAGAAAGTGTGAGAGTCAGAAAAAAAGAAACGAAACTTGACATTCAAGTGGTGGGATATGTGGACATACCCACTAAATGCATTACTAAGGATGAAGAAGAATTTTATGATTCTTCTGATCGATTTGAAAACAGAGATAATGCGGATGATGAGAAGTCGGACAACTCTGAAGAGGAAGACCATCAGGATCAAGACAAGGATGTCTTTTACGACTTCCCAAACCAGAGTGTCCAAGATATCTCTTCTAGTGGAGTAGTGAAACTATCTACACTAGACGGAAAAGAAATGCCTAATTGGATTAGTGGGTGTTGTTTAAAAAAGTATCATTTACCTCTAACCCCTGAGATATTGTTTCAATTGCATTATGGCAAGGCCTATAGACAAGAACAAAAACAGGTTCGTGAACAGGCACAGCAAGAAGCCAAGGAACGCATTGCTAAACGAAATTTTTTTGAGGACAGTAAACATGATCACACCTGTGACAACTGAAGAATATCCTCTTCCAACAATTCAAACGATTGAAGCGAATACACAATGTGACAAACTAGCAAAGGCAGTCACAGATCTTATGGACAACGACACGACCACCATCGATACTGCAGAAAATCCTTGGTGCAGTCCTTACATTAGAGCATATGCAGGTCAAGAACAAGTGAAAACCTATGCATTGCTTGACACAGGTGCTAGATTGAGTGTCATCAGCTTTGAGCTCTTCCAAAAACTTGGACCAATGACCTAGTTCAAAGAGACACAAAAGTTAAAAGTAGCATCGGTCGATGAAGTAACCACTTTGTGGTCTATTATGCTACCAATCACAGTTCAGGGACACATGTCCACTCATAAGTTCCATGTGATGCCACCAAATACATCAGCAACGCCGTGTATCTTAGCGGTACCGTGGATGAAAGCTACCAGAGTATTCATTGATTTAGATACTAATGAAGCATTGTTCACGAATAACAATTTTGTAGAACCATTCTTGTCGTATGAGGAATATGTGTCAATGTGGAGACAGGAGTACACCGCAAAACACTACTCAACAACAACCAACGTTTGATTGGCAAGACACATATTATCAAAAGCCAACAATCATGCAGGGAACCAGGCAAGTGTGGGTGCGAGGTACAAATCTATCGGAGGCACAATTTCATCAAGGGAGAAAATATCAAGTTTGGCTCAGGAAAGACCGCTTGATTCATGTGAACAACGAGGCAAAACACACAACTAAACAATCTATGCCAACAAAGCTTCAACGGACAGGTACCGAAAAACAAAGCACTATATGGGTATGGCGACCCAAAGCACCAGTTCAGAACCGGAAAACAAAACAGGTTTGGATGCCGAAAAAGATCAAGGAACCGTTGTCTACAACTGCCGATGACAAGCTAGACCAAGGAAAAACCAAGCCAAGACAAAAGGCACCGCAATGGCAACCACGGAAACCACCGACGGACAACAAGCCTATCCGCAACAACAAAGTTCTTAAAAAGATATGGCAACGCAAAGAAGTTCAATCAGACCATGGAAAAAAGGCTACAACCATATCAACTTCAGTGGATACAAGAACAAAAGAGCAAACACCTTGGAAGACCATCAAACAACGAGCGGAGAATTTACAACTTCTTATCGCCAAGAAAATCTGCCAACCAACTCAGGTAACAACAGGAAACTTCACCGACGAATGCCAATAAGCGTATCGCTTATGCCTTCCTCTTGCACTTTATACAATTTTTCCATGCATTGACTGTGTAAGCATATAGGGCTACACTACAAGGCCTGCATTAGCACGACTTAAAGCCCATGCATAGCACATACCCTTGACGCTACCCTGTCATCCAGGAGGACTCCGACTAGGAAGGGTGGAGGCATTCCAAATGCGGACTCGTGTCATATGAATATATTAGAGGGCAATGTTTGATTTTCCAACCAATTTTGCGTTTTACTATGCGATTTTTGAGAAAATAATATGCCCTCATAACTAATCATAATTGGGGACCAAATGATCATATATGAGCCCCTAGGGATGTGTATATACTGTAAAGTGAGTCCAAAATGACCAAAAACCGTCAAAAAACAACAAAAAAATAGGCCAAGGTTGACGATTGAGAGCGAGAATGTACATAAACGAGAGAAAAGTGAGCTACAGAGTGTTTTTCTATTTATTGATATTTCTCTAGGTTAGAATTACTATTTTTGGGTTATTTTGGGATTTATTTGCTTTATTTTAGTCATTTTCTAGCAAAAAATATAGAAAAAAATCCATAATCCAAATGAAAACGCAACAGAAGAGACACCTGATCAGAGCAAAGTAAGGAATGCACAGAAAAAATATGGAATGCAAAGATGACAGTGCAAAATTGGCCACCTCCAGAACCTCCAAATTGAGATAACTGCAAAAAGTGGTGGAATCGGAGCAAACGGGGTCCAAATCAGTCAATTAGAAAGCCTAAACCGCATCTCGCAAAAAGTTATGGTCACAGGTAAAAGATGGGCAAATTTCATTTCAGAGCCCCGATCACATATAGGGAGGTGTAAGGTCCCCAACCCGCCTATACCAAGATCGACATGGGATCCTTGACAGGTCTCTAGGTTTGATAATAATCAGAGTCTCTAAACAAGAAAATCCCAAGGAATAGACCTTTACCATTGACAATGTCTTGGGTCTATAGCCTTAGAAGAAGACCTAATCCTGTCTTGCAGCGAAAACGGGACAACGTATTAAAAGTATTAAAAAAAAAAACTATTTCGGCCATATAACTTCCACAATTTTGGCTAAGGTATCCTCAACCAATGCTTTTTTCCCCCTAACATATGTGAGGGCACAGCCGTTGGTAGATTCCTCTTCCAAGTGAAGAAGTTTTCTAAACGTTTTAGTGCGTAGGGATGGATAGTTACTTGACTAATCAGGTGCACCCGTCCTTGATTGACAACCTTAGTCAATCCCTACTTACCACCCAGCACTCACACATGATTCTTTTTGTTATTTAATTGCTACCACGTCCTTATCACAATTAAAATAATGATTCCTATTATCCTTCATAACAGGATTTTATTAAAACAGCCCTTGAAAGCAGTATTGAAAACATTCTTTTTAGCAAACAGACATCTTTAAACTTAAGACAGGGTACTGTCAATCAAATCATTGTCCATAATAATCATGACCAGTACTCTTCTTGTCTCAAGACCACCTAAGGGTTAAAAAACGGCACCCATTCCTTATATATAAAAACCGGGGTGGAAAAAGCCATCACCCAAAGTCCGGGCGCCCACATGCCAACCGGTTGCCCATACAACCAGGCGGCTCCCCTAGGATAAAAACGGTATCCTAACTTATGTAGAAATATCAAGACATGACACGGAGTAGAAACTCATCATTCATGGGGGTAACCGACTTATCCGTGGTTAGAAAGCCAATCATTATCATCAAAATATACCAAGGAGTCGGAGGTGTCTTGAGACAAGCTGTCTTAAGGATGATCAATCATATCTTTTCTAATTCAACAAGTTTTAACCCAAACAATTCTTTCCTATATTATAAACAAATGCACGTTGGAATTTACCTTCCATTTTTGGTCAATTATTCCTTTCCTGATTCTTTCCCACTCCTTACGTATACAATGCTAACTTAAAAATGAACTTTAAAAGATTTAATTGAACAAAATAGAAATCCACCTGGGACTGATCATCCATGTGCTGCTGCGCTGGAGCCTGCAGACTTTCCTCCGTCGGCCTGTGGCTAGGCCCAGCCTCATGGTCATTAGTGGCTTTATTTCTTTTGTTGCTAATATCCTCTTCCTCGGTAAGAAGATTTCCTCCGGTTCTCTTTGGAGCCATATGGGCAACATTATAAAAAGACTTAATCGATTAGAAGTTTAATTGAATAATCTCTTTTTGTTTTTCCTTTTTACCCAAAAATGGGGATTTCTGAAGTAAGTAGGTATCCTTAATAGTTAATTTGATGAGATATTCCTCCTGTAACTTCTTTATGCTATAAGTAATTTTTCATAATTACCATTTAATTTGGCAAGCCCTTTAACTAGGTTTATCCTTAATCTATATTCCATTTTAGCCTTAGTAAATTATAAATTTCTATCGGCTAATGGATTACTCATCCTAAATTGCAATTGAATATGTTCTATCTTTAGGAATTTTCATAAATTTGATTTATAACCTTTCCCTCCTATACTTATGGTCTAATTTAGGCAAAATTTTTCTGATAGTAATTTGATATACTAACCATTTACACTGAGGTAATTTTCCCAACCTTCAATAGTGATTTTTGGACCTCAGGTATTTATTTGGTAATTAGATAAATTAATTTACTAATTTCTTTTCTCTATTTTATACGCAAAATCGATTACTTTTATTGAAGATAAATACATAAACTATTTATCCAAGGTTGGGGTATTCATCTCAGATTCCTCAAGGTGTGTTCTACCTGGATATTTATATCAAAGGTTTTGGAATTAATTTACTATATTCCCCATTTTGTTTATCCTAAAAATAATGTAATTTTACTCGGGTAATTAGGTAAACTAATTATCTGAGGGTAACATAATTATCATAGTTTCCCTAAGGTGTAATTAACCTCTGATAAATAACTCAAAGCATTTTGAATCAATTTGCTAATTTCCCCCTTTTAATTTATCCTTAAAACAGAGTAATTCTGCTAAAGTAATTAGGTAAATTAATTATATGAGCTTGACATAATTATCATAGGTTTCCTAACATGTATTTAACCTTTGATAAATAACTCAAAGCATTTTCAGCTGATTTATTAATTTTCCTCTTTTAATTTGCCATAAAAATAGAGTAATTCTACTAAAGTAATTAGGTAAATTAATTATCTGAGCTTGAAATAATTATCACAGGTTTTATAACATGTAATTAACCTCTGATAAATAACTCAAAGCATTTTGAGTTAATTTACTAGTTTTACCCTTTTAATTTGTCCTAAAAATAGAGTAATTCTGCTAAAGTAATTAGGTAAATTAATTATCTGAGCTTGACATAATTATCACGGGTTTTCTAGCATATAATTGACCTCTGATAAATCGCTCAAAGTATTTTGAAAATCGCTCAAAGTATTTTGAATTAATTTGTTAATTTTCTTCTTTTAATTTGTTCTACAAACATAGTAATTCTGCTGAAGTAATTAGGTAAATTAATTATCTGAGCTTGACATAATTATCACGGGTTTCAAAATATATAATTAACCTCTGATAAATAACTTAAAGCATTTTGAATCAATTTACTAATTTCGTTCTTTTAATTTGTCCTAAAAATAGAGTAATTCTGCTAAAGTAATTAGATAAATTATTTATCTGAGCTTCACATCATAAGTTTCCTAGCATATAATTGACCTCTGATGAATAACTCAAAGAATTTTGAATCAATTTACTAATTTTTCCCTTTTAATTTGTCCTAAAAACAAAGTAATTCTTCTAAAGTAATTAGGTAAATTAATTATGTGAGCTTGACATAATTATTATAGGTTCCCTAACATGTAATGAACATTTAATAAATAATTCAAAACATTTTGAATCAATTTGATTATTTTTCCCTTTAATTTTCTCTAAAAAAGATTGTAATTTTGTCTAATTAATTATGAAAATTACTCAAAAAATTATAAGATAATTTTCCTAGCTTAATGACTGTGTAATGTAGCTTTGATAATTACCTCAACTTAATTTAACCTTAATTAATATATTTTCCATTAATTTATGATTAATTTGGATAATTTCAGTCCTAATATGATAGGATAATTTATTAGCTTAATATTCTCAAGCTTAATTACAACAATCAACAGTTAATATTTAATTAAGAGAGGATGTATGAGTATACATAGGCATAATCTTTAATTTATTAAGAAATTAGATTAATCTAGCCTTGCTAATAAAAAAGGATTAGGTTAATTACCGTTTAAGTTAATCAACTAGAGCTTAATCTCTAGTGATTTTTGCATAATGGTCTCTCTAGATGAGAGAGAGTGTGTAAAGGCTCCGAGTCTGTCTGAAATTGTGAAGCAAGGGTCATATTTATAGATTTCTAGGCACTCACAAGGTGGAAAATGGCAGTAACTTGCATCCCAAGCAGCCCTGCAGGTCAAAACACGCCCCCTGCTGCTAAATCTAATTTGGGAGAGTTCATCATTACCCCCTTAGCTTTCAGAATTGAATTTTACTATTTTCACTGATTTTTAATGATGAAAATTGAAAATATCATTAATTTCTAGAACCTTAGGATAAGAAAGTCTTTGTTAATAATAATTACTGAAACCATCCAATTTTACTTAACTAATTAAATTCATAGTGTAACCTTTCAGAGCCCGTAATTTTTTCAGATTTTATCGAAATTTTGTTCAGAAAATTTCTAGCCCGGGGTTTGATGTGCTTAAGATTCGAAAAATGCCAATATTTGCCACGGTCGGACAATTCTACATTGCTTTTTCAATAATCATATCAGTTTGATTAAGCTTTATATAAATCTTTAAGGTTTCAGAAACTGAAAACCTTACAATCACCCCAACTTAAGAATTTGAGATGCCCTCATCTCAACCGAAATTGGTAAAATCTTTGAAAAGAGAAATTCATCCTCCCAAGTGGCATCTTTGAAGGAACAACCTCTCCACTTTACCAATTGTTACTGATTACTCTAAGAGTTCTTTCTAATTTCTGGTTGGAGTTGCTTCTTAGTCAATTTTTCCTCAAGAAACTCTTAATGTTGAGCCCATCTTAAAAACCTTTACAAACCATTCGTATCATCTCAAAAACCAGGTTAAATAAATTCTCTAAAAGATCCATACATCCATCTTGTCAACATGAACGCGCTCGGCCTAACTGACCATTCAGAGCAATCAGCGTTCGACAAGTATCATGTATTTCAGCTTTTCCAATCTGAACGCGCTCGGCGTCTTCTTGCCATTCTGAGCAATCTGCGTTCGACACAAGCTTCCACCATTGCACCAGGTACCTCCTCTGTGCTCTAACCTGGTTGACCAACAATATGTAAAGGGTTTTAACAAGTATCATACCAAGAGTTCTTTTGGGCTTCCTATTAGTCTCGTACCTTAATACTTTCAAATCTAGGTCATTTTCTAAGGAAGGCTATCGTGTGCACAAAGAATGTGAGTTGGTTTCTTGATAACTATCTCATTCTCAAAATTCAAATTCTTTTCATACTATCGGGAACCTCTATCTCATTTGCTAGATTAATTTACTATATTCCCCCTTTTGTTTTTCCCTAAAAATAATGTAATTTTACTGGGGTCATTAGGTAAACTAATTATCTGAGGGTAACATAATTATCACAGTTTCCCTAAGGTGTAATTAACCTTTGATAAATAACTCAAAGCATTTTGAATCGATTTGCTAATTTCTCCCTTTTAATTTGTCCTAAAAACAGAGTAATTTTGCTAAAGTAATTAGGTAAATTAATTATTTAAGCTTGACATAATTATCACAGGTTTCCTAACATGTAGTTAACCTCTGATAAATAATTCAAAGCATTTTGAGTTGATTTATTAATTTCCCCCTTTTAATTTGTCTTAAAAATAGAGTAATTCTGCTAAAGTAATTAGGTAAATTAATTATCTGAGCTTAACAAACTTATCACAGGTAATTAACCTCTGGTAAATAACTCAAAGCATTTTGAGTTAATTTACTAGTTTTACTCTTTTAATTTGTCCTAAAAATAGAGTAATTCTACTAAAGTAATAAGGTAAATTAATTATCTAAGCTTGACATAATTATCACAAGTTTTCTAACATATAATTGACCTCTGATAAATAGCTCAAATAATTTTGAATCAATTTGCTAATTTTCCTCTTTTAATTTGTCATAAAAACAGAGTAATTCTACTAAAGTAATTAGATAAATTAATTATATGAGCTTGGCATAGTTATCACGCGTTCTCTATTATATAATTAACCTCTGATAAATAACTTAAAGCATTTTGAATCAATTTACTAATTTCGTTCTTTTAATTTGTCCTAAAAATAGAGTAATTTTGCTAAAGTAATAGGTAAATTAATTATCTGAGCTTGACATAATTATCACGGATTTTCTAGCATATAATTAACCTTTGATAAATAACTCAAAGCATTTTAATTTAATTTACTAATTTCCTCCTTTTAATTTGTCCTAAAAACAAAATAATTCTGCTAAAGTAATTAGGTAAATTAATTATCTAAGCTTGACATAATTATTACAGTTTCACTAACATGTAATTACCTCTGATAAATAACTCAAAACAGTTTGAATCAATTTAATTATTTTCCCTTTTAATTTTCTCAAAAAAATAGTGAATTTTGTCTAATTAATTATGAAAATTACTCAAAAAATTATAAGATAATTTTCCTAGTTTAATAACTATCTAATGCAGCGCTGATAATTACCTCAACTTAATCTAAACTTAATTAATATATTTTCCATTCATTTATGGTTAATTTGGATAATTTCAGCCCTAATATGATATGATAATTAATTAGCTTAATATTCCCAAGCTTCTAATAGTGGACATACAAAGTGCAGTACATACATACATTACTTTGGTGCTATTTCAACTAAGAAAGTTCGCTTCTTTTTCTGTTAATTCTTCTGTAAGTGTGAAATGGATAATCGGCCTTGTTAAATGCGTAAGCACAAATCCGCATCCAATGAAGCCCCCAATGGTCATGGAACTCATCATTGAGCAGTAAAACACACAGATGCGGAAACCCCAACCAGAGTAATGTACCCTCCAAGAAGTTCCAATCAACTGTATAATGGGCCTTCTCAAAATCAAGAAGTAGGGATCTAGGTGGATCTGACTCGCTCTATTGCCCGATGAAAACAGAGCTGATTCACACGTCTTTCAGCACAAAGCTACATTACTGGCCACCGTTTCCTCAGGGTCATTCATATACACGGGATCCTCTCCTGTCCCTATGTTAGTCTTTGAACTAGGTTTTGAGCTAGAAGCATTAAGGGATTTCTTTCTTCGTGTTTTCTTCTTTCTCGCTCGGCTAATGGATGCAGCATCTCTCTCTTCGAGGATGTAATTTTGCTTTTGGAGCATCGACCGTGTGAGTGCATTCACTGGTGCTATGTTTATAGTTGGTGGTGTCCCATCAACAATCTCTATTATGTTCAATGGTGTGATTTTCGGTGCGTTTGGATTGTTAGGACACTGTGCGATCAAATGATCTATGCCACAATGATTACAAGTGAGTATTGGCATTGCCAATGCACTCCCTTGACTTGTTTGCATTAGTGCGGCATTCTTTTGCATTCTAATGGGGCACTCAGCTACTCGATGTGGTCCACCACATTCGTAGCACTGAAGAGGTGGTCTCCGGGCAAAACTATTAATGTTTTGGCCTCTTGTTGCTAGCGCAGTAGCTTGATATACCGGTTGGATTTGTCCCCAATGGTCTTCCATATAGTACATGGGACACTCCTCAAGCATGTCGACTCCATTGGTGATACTAGAGTCTATGTCCTCTTCGCAATCTACATAAGTACTAGATGACTCGCAACCTATTTGGTTCATAGGTGTAACTCTTGGATGAGGGGGTTGCGGTCCTAGCACTGGAGGTGGCAACGGTGTGGTTTGGACCACATTTTGGGTTCTAGGGACCATGTGCTATAATGGCAACTGTTGCTCCATGGGTGGGGTAGGCATCAATGCAGGAACTCGAGGTGAGTCTGCCCAAGCTATAGGCGGTCTATTTTCCATGATGTGTTTAAGCATTAGGCAATCCTTCGCTTGATGGCCATACCTACCACACGCGTTACAAGTCCCGTGAAACTTTACTCTGAAAGTAGGGCATTCACTCGTAGTATGTGGGCCCAAGCAAATTGAGCACCATTGTTGCTCCCTTCTTGGATACATATGAGTGTTTTGTGGAGCACGATTACCCCTAAGGCTTTCTTGGATGGACTTGGTGAGATCTGCCATCTCAGATATCGTTTGCTCTTTCATGATTGGCTTTATCTTCATTGGCTCATGCCCTGACGCTTGCGAGCTACTAGACTTCGGCTCGGCAGACACTCTTTCTCCTGCAATCATTAAATTATCCTCCAATTGGATTGCATTCATGGTGACTGCTTCCCAAGTAGTGATACCTCTAATGACTAGGCCATTATAGATACTTTCATGTCGTAGTCCCCTAATGAATCTATCGAGCAATTGGTTGTTGTTGAATCGCTCGTTTGGATTGCATCGAGAATTCAAATTCTTTAGGCGACTAATGAAATCTCTCACGGATTCACCTTCTTCTCGTTGGGCTTTCTGGAGCTGAGAGGCTACACTCCAAAGTACTCCCTCTCGTATGTATTCTTTTAAGAACAGTCTCCTAAGAGTAGAGTAGATCGTTTTCTCTTATACTCTTAAGGTTCTATACCAATCTCCAGCCTTTCCGCTTAGGGTCAAACTCAAAGCCTTACACTTATGTAGCTCATTGTGCTCTTCCAAGGAATCGCACACATGTTCAAAGACTTCCATATGCTTTCTAGCATCTCCGTCTCCACTGAATTTCTGTGTGAGCTTAGCTACTTGAACTGCCTTGCTCCTAGGCTCTCTATCAGGCGCACTACGCATGTTTTCCGCAATAGAGCGACCGATAGTTTGAGCAAATGCTGCCAAATCTCCTATTTGAGCAGGTATAATGGGTGTATGTGCTCCTGGAACCACATGTGCGATGGGAGTTGGCCTTGGGCTTGGCATACGCGCGGCTCTTGGGTCCTATATTTCGTATGGTGGTGTACCAGACGGTGGTCCAAAGTTTACAGGCGTAGCCCTAGGCATAGGGGGTGCCTGATATGGCATGTTATTATTAAATGGCATGGCTCCACTTGTATAAGAGCTTGGATAATGCCATTGTGGATTGTAAGCTCTTGGAATAATCGGGGGTGTAGAAGCTACATGACTTAATTGGCTGTTTATTAGGTTTGACCTTGTCGGAGGTCCTTGGGCATGCCTTAAGAATGGTAATTACTGTTGATATGGTCTTAGAAGCTATCTAATTGTTGCCAACAGCAATCTAGTGGAGTGATTCGACACATGGGTGTGCTGTGAGTTCAAATCCTTATATGGTGGGATGGCTGAAACACATGTTCCATAGATAGACATACAAAAAAAGAGAAGCTAGTTGTTTATGGTGTATGGCAGCAAATGTTGTGCCTAGGATGTAGTGTCTTCAGCAATGTTCTGGGCGGTTGTAACTTATTTTTTGAAAGTCTTGTGTTCCAAATTTTTCCATGGTATTGTGAAGAAAAATTGGACTAGGCACCTTTTCTAAGAAAGAGCTATGCAAATGACTTGAATACAGAATAAATAATCTCATGGTTATTGGGTGGGTGGATGGATGTGCATGCTTGTGGCTTTAAAGGACTAGCATATGACGTCGTAGCCATGTCTTGAGCACATTGTCTTGAGATCAGTTATCCATTAATGTGGCTTCAAAGGACTTCCATATGTCGCCTTAAGGACATTGCCTCTGACTTCAGAAAAGGTGCTAAGAATAGTGATAAGTGCTCGAAAAAGAACTTTCCAAAAACTTGGCAAGCCTATATGAGGTAGATTGACTAAATTTGGGGGGTTTTACAGGAAAGTACACTTAAATTCTCAAAATTTTGTCGGTTTGCTCACCTTCAAATTTTAAATTTAGAGGTAAAACTCAAAATTTGTAGGGAGAACTGGAAGGGAAAGATCGTCCCTTGATGTCGGTGGGCCTTGGACCCTACCAGAAACCAATGTATAATCTTGGCAAGGTTCTCCTGGGGGTTTGAACTTTGGAGCAATGTCGGGTCCTGCTTGATCAAACTCCCTTGGTCGCTCCATGCCACACATGGCAATTTCTAGTGGTGCAATGGACCTGGCGGCATCACTCCTAGCCCCAGACAACCTTGTGGAGCCTATGCATTGGTTTTGGACTGGTTTTGGGTCCCTCGAGCTGGTCGGATAGATTTCCCTTGCCATTTCTTATTTTTTCCTAAAAATAATGTAATTTTACTGGGGTAATTAGGTAAAATAATTATCTAAGGGTAACATAATTATCATGGTTTCCCTAAGGTGTAATTAACCTCCGATAAATAACTCAAAGCATTTTGAATCAATTTGCTAATTTCCCCCTTTTAATTTGTCCTAAAAACAGAGTTATTCTGCTAAAGTAATTAGGTAAATTAATTATCTGAGCTTGACATAATTATCACAGGTTTCCTAACATGTACTTAACCTCTGATAAATAACGCAAAGCATTTTGAGTTAGTTTATTAATTTCCCCTTTTGAATTTGTCCTAAAAACAGAGTAATTCTGCTAAAGTAATTAAGTAAATTAATTATCTGAGCTTGACATAATTATCACAGGTTCTCTAACATGTAATTAACCTTTGATAAATAAGTCAAAGAATTTTAAGTTAATCTAATAATTTTACCCTTTTAATTTGACCTAAAAATAGTTTAATTCTACTGAAGTAATAGGGTAATTAATTATCTGAGATTGAAATAATTATCACGGGTTTTCTAACATATAATTGACCTCTAATAAATAGCTCAAAGCATTTTGAATCAATTTGCTAATTTCCCCCTTTTAATTTGTCCTAAAAACAGAGTAACTCTGCTAAAGTAATTAGGTAAATTAATTATCTAAGCTTGACATAATTATCATTGGTTTTTTAATATTTAGTTAACCTCTGATAAATAACTCAAAACATTTTGAATCAATTTGCTAATTTTCCTCTTTTAATTTGTCCTAAAAATAGAGTAATTATGCTAAAGGACTTAGGATTATTACATATTTGAGCTTGACATAATTATCATGGGTTTTCTAACATATAATTAACCTCTAATAAATAATCCAAAACATTTTGAATCAATTTACTAATTTCCCCCATTTAATTTGTCCTAAAAACATAGTAATTCTGCTAAAGTAATTAGGTGAATTAATTATCTGAGCTTGACATAATTATCACGGGTTTCCTAGCATATAATTAACCTTTATAAATAGTTCAAAGAATTTTCAATTAATTTAATAATTTTTCCCTCTTAATTTGTCTTAAAAATAGAGTAATTTTGCTAAAATAATTAGGTAAATTAAATATCTGAGCTTGGCATAATTATCACAGATTCCCTATTATATAATAACATCTGATTAATAACCCAAAGCATTTTGAATAAATTTACTAATTTCTCCCTTTTAATTTATCCTAAAAATAGAGTAATTCTGCTACTAAAGTAATTAGATAAATTAATTATGTGAGCTTGACATAATTATCACGAGTTTCCTAATATGTAATTAACCCCTAATAAATAACTCAAAGCATTTTGAATCAATTTGCTAATTTCCCTTTTTAATTTGTCCTAAAAACAGAGTAATTTTGCTAAAGTAATTAGGTAAATGAATTATTTGAGTTTGACATAATTATCACGTATTTTCTAGCATATAATTAACCTCTAATAAATAACTCAAAGGATTTTGAATCAATTTACTAATTTCTCCCTTTTAATTTGTACTTAAAACAGAGTAATTCTGCTAAATTAATTACGTAAATTAATTATCCGAGCTTGACATAGTTATTACAGGTTCCCTAACATGTAATTAACCTCTGATAAATAATTCAAAACATTTAATCAATTTGATTATTTTCTCCTTTAATTTTCTCAAAAAAAATAGTGTAATTCTACCTAATTAATTATGAAAATTACTCAGAAAATTATAAGATAATTTTCCTAGTTGAATGACTGTCTAATGCGGCTCTGATAATTACCTCAACTTAATCTAAACTTAATTAATATATTTTCCATTAATTTATGGTTAATTTGGATAATTTCAACCTTAATATGATAGGATAATTAATTAGCTTAATATTTCCAACCTTAATTACAACAATCAGCAGATAATATTTAATTAAGAGAGGATTTATGAGTATACATAGGCCTAATCTTTAATTTATTAAAAAAATAGATTAATCTACCCTTGCTAATTAAGAAGGATTAGGCTAATTACCGTTTAAGTTAATCAACTAGAGCTTAATGTCTAATGATTTCTGCGTAGCGATCTCTCTAGATGAGAGAGAGTGTGTCAAGGCTCCGAGTCTCTCTAAAATTGTGAAGCAAGGGTCATATTTATAGGTTTCGGGCACTCACAGGCTGGAAAATGGCAGTAACTTGCATCCCAAGCAGCCCTGCAGGTTAAAAAATGCCCCCTGCTGCTAAATCTAGTGCGGGAGAGTTCATCATTACCCCACACAGTCCCCCCTCAGCTTCCAGAATCGATTTTTACTATTTTCACTGATTTTTAATGATGAAAATTGGAAATATCAGTGATTTCTAGAACCTTAGGATAAGAAAGTCTTTGTTAATAATAATTACTGAAACCATCCAATTTTACTTAACTAATTAAATTCATAGTGTAACCTTTCAGAGCCCGTAATTTTACCAGATTTTATCAGAATTCTGCTCTGAAAATTTCTAGCCCGGGATTTGATGTGCTTAAGATTCCAAAAATACCAATATTTTCCACGGTCGGACAATTCTACATTGCTTTTTCAATAATCATATCAGATTGATTAAGCTTTATACAATCTTTAAGGTTTCAGAAACTGGAAACCTTACAGGAGGCTAGGCAAGAAATCTCTCATTTGAGTCATTTTCCATTGTGAGAGAGAGAGAGAGAGAGAGAGAGAGAGAGAGAGAGAGAGCCACCTCAGCATGCAGAGACTTTCAGCAGATCATCCATCGGGCACGGTCACCAGATCGACATTAGATATGAGAGGTATGCTCGTCAATACTACATCTAGCAATTGAATACTTCATGTTGTCGCAAAACCTTGCCAGCACCACCATCACAATTTGTGCACACATATTGTAGACCGGTTGTTAGGAAGACCTAGAGGCCACCAAATGGAACCAAAATTGAAAGGCACAATGCCTATAGCTTAGGGATCAAGCCTATGATCTCGAGAAGCGCGAAGGAAGCCTCCCAAGAACCCAAAGAGCAAGAGGGTTGGAAAAGAGCATCTACCACTGAACATGCTGATGAGTGCACATGTATGCGGTGCAAAAAAGCAAAGAGGAGAGCATGCATGGTGTGTGGGTGGAGTAGGTCTCAAATGAAGAGCTCCTTATTAGTTTGTATATGTACCACTGATAAGGAAAGTGTGGTTAGAGGACGATTGAACATCAGATGTCTAGCCCCAGGCAAAGGCACATTGCCGTTACCCCAACAACCTTCCACTTAAAAGTGAATATACCGATAAGTGAGTGCTACTAGCTAAGCTACTAGTATGTTTAAGAAAATAGGTGAGACTTTCTCAACCTACATCCACTAGCTTGCTCACTTGATCTGCATGCAACTGTATCTGCTCTAGTGATAGGCGAGCATGCATATCCATGCTAGAGCCTGCATGCAAATCCCAAATACAAATCTGTATGTTTTTGCATAGCTCCACAATGCGTCATGCTAGTGTCAGTCACTGACAATCTCTACAACAAATGCTCCCACTCCAACTACAAGGTTAGACCTTAACACTAGTGGGTTGTACATGAGATGCTCAAAACACTGATGAAATTTGCATAAACTTGGATGTACTAGCCTCCTCATTGCTATTTGTATGCAATACATCATCAAGACTACTCATCATGTATGGATGTGTCATCCTCAACACTGGGATGGCTATTTCCCTCTCATTCATAGGCGGAACAATGTGTCGTGGCATCAACTCATCAACCTCTAGCATGAACATATCAAAGAACTCCATGTCCATCATTTGTGCCTATGTCTCTAGGGAGAAAACCTACTCTACCTCTCTTTGCATAGACTTTGATGACACCTATTGTTTCTCACTAGACGAGTGCTGCATGTTAGCAGCAAGGTAACTCGGATACCATTTTTTGGAGTTCTCATTGTAAAAACACTTATTATTTTGATAAATCGGGAATATTGTAACTCCTATTTTTTGGATAAACCTTGTAATTGATGAGCCGGGGCTAAAGCTTCCAGGTTGTATCAACTTGTCTGTACCCATCATTAGTTAGAGCTCCCAGATTATTAGTTTTGACCACCAAAAACCTTGGCTAAGGTATAAAAGCCAATTTTTGTAAGTTATTTTTAAGTTTTGGATAATGAAATACAAAGTGTCAGCTAACGGCACTCACTTCTCTCCTTCTCGTGCTTCCTACTCCCTCTCCGGTTGTCATATTGCAATCGTGTCTGTTGCATTGCAATCGCAGGTAAGAGCTCTACGTATTGACGTAAGCATTTCCCGATATTTTGTAGCTTTTGGCGTCGTCGACCCGTGGCCTAATTTCATCATAAGTAGAAATTTTCACTTCAAAATCAAAAATTAAGTATAGGTGGGGTATTGGGGCATCATTGCTAAGCATTTAGATGCATTCTGGGTCGAAAACGACTAGGTCAAAAATTCACTGCTGTTAATAATCGTGATTTTTGCACTTGATCTAAAGTGAAATTTGAGACCATAAGCATGTGTGCTTAGGTCTTATAAATTGTCCTAGAAGTTTCGTTACATTTGGATGTCATTTGATGCTGTAACGGATGTCATTTGTTTGCCGATGATGAGCGATTGACTTTTGGTGATTTCAGTCACTTGAGTGTAGCTTGAGTTAGATGCGAGTTGTTTGTTGTTTTTTGAGAGATTGACAACCTCTTATAGCCTCTATGCACTAGTCGAATCAGCTTCGTCCCATGGATTGACAATTTAATCGTGGTTCTTGCTAAATCTGCAATAAGATAGGAATGAGGTTAGACACCCGTCCCACATTTGGCGCCAGTGTCGGGGATCGAAGAGACCTAAACTAGGGAAAAACACGAGCATTTTTTAAAGTTATCCTTTAACTTCCTCTAGGATCTCCTAGAGTCAAAACTTTCTTTTAGAACCGCATAGCTTAAGATTGTCGTCTTTTGCTATGTAGAGGTAGTAGCTAGGAGGTAAGTTGTACTTGTTGAGTGCCTTTAGGATTGTAGGATTGTAGAACTAGATTAGGATTTTGAGAATGATTGATAAACGAAACAAGTCTTAAGATGGTTGATACCAGTGACTCATTATGTATGTACAAACAACTTTTGTAAAGGCACATAGAATTTGGATCACCAAATTGACCAAAAACTGGGTAGAAACTAAAGTTTGTACTGACTTTCAGGAACTTGAGTGTAAATTAGGGAAAATTTTGTTCAAACTCAATGAAACTTGATTATATTGATGTGATAGACATGCGTATATGCTCAATTGACCAAAAAGATGCCAAAAATTACCAGAAGTAATTAATCGCGATTATTTACATCTGCCTCATTTTTCAACTATTTTGACTAAGTTAGCATACCACTAGCTTTACCATGTTGTAATAAACCCACAAACCAAATTTGGTAAGATTTGGATAATTGGATTGGATTGAAAATTGTGACCAAATTCACAAAGTCAGTCTGTAGACAGAAAACTGATGACCATTTGACCAAAAATCGTCCAAACTTAATGAAACTTGGCTAGAAACCTTAAGTTGAAGTGCTTAACAGATCTGTGTCAAGGTTGGGATAAAAACTTGCAAAAAATTAACTAGAGTAAATAATCACGATTATTTACATCTACTACAAAAATTGATAATTTTGCACATTTGAGTATACCACAAGGTCAAGCATATCAAATAGACCACACAAATCAATTTTTGTGAAATTTGGATCACAAAAGTGAGACTTAAGCCAGATTCTTGAAATCAAAGTCTGTGGACACAAAACAATGGCTAAACTTGAACAGATTTTATCCAAACTTAGTGAAACTTGTCCAGGGACCTTAAGAGGTTGTACACTTGGAAAATCAAGCCAAAAAGTGCAAAAATTTGAGAAAAGTAAATAATCGTGATTATTTACTACTGCTACACAGAGACACCAATTTTCACTTTTGAACTTGTATAGTGTTAGACCAACATAATACAAAGCCACCGGAAAAAATTGGGTTCAATCGTATCCAAATTGGTACATGTTCACTCAGTATTCAGGTTGCAAATTAGTCCTTTGATTTTTTGCAAAAGGGGAATTTGAAAGTCTCAATTGCTGACTCCCATAGCTCGATTTGAAGTGATCCACATAGATCAATCACAATAGTTAGCAAAAACTACACAGTCTTTGTGAAAGAATAGCTAGCTTGATCAAAATTGATACAAGAATCAAGTTGCAGACAAGGAATTGGTGGCTTGACAGAAGTTGCAATCAAGTCAAGTGGAAAAAGTCGATAACAAGTCAATCCGACGGTAAGTACTCTATCCAGCACTTCACAAGTCTATATGAACCTTAGATCTGGTCTATACTAGAAAACCAAGGCATATTTGGAGAAACCTCCAGTAGAGTATCCACTGAAGACAGTGTGAATCAAGGCAATTCCTTGCACACTATCCTTGAAGAAGTCTCATACACTTTTTCACATTCAACATCTGAAATGTCTTCCTAATCAACTCACTCAGAAACCGGAACGACAGTGCGCTACAAGCATATACTCTCATTTCATAAAACTAATCGCCCTTTACCTCGATTCTAATGAAGAGTATGTTGTTCACATTGATGACCATGGTATTGAGTTCAAAGAGGAAATCAGGGAAAAAATGTACATGGATAGAAACGGAACTCAGTATTTACAAGTTGAAAACCCTAAAGTGATAGACAAATGGGGGTTAGAAGTAAACACCATAATTCCATATATGGCAGCAAAAGAAGGACCACTAACTTTAGAATTTGAGGGATATGATCAAGTTGATTTGAAGCCTTTGAAACGGCTTAGTACAGACAATCCTAGGATCGGAGTCTATTGTTGGGAGGATAGAAACGTCAAGGATCTTCTGTGGACTTCGCATGGCAAATCATGACAATTAACACCTATGAAGATCATCTATATCTTCATGATCAAAGATAAGGGATCAACATATCTACCAACCTACATGTTTAGGGATTGTTATAACAACAATTTTGTTACGATGACTCCTGGGGAGGTGGAACAAACCAAATACCAAGGGTACTCCATAAGAGATTGGATATTGGGCCAAGGACAAGAAACTATTCTAAGAGATGACACCGTGAGAGATCTTCTGAGAGTAATGTTAAGGAACTAGAAACCACCTCATCACGAAGAAAACCAGGTGACACTAAAACTAGTTTAGGGCTACATGAGTCACTATTTCCAACAGACTGGTTTGAAGGACTCGGAACAGGACCAACTACTAGGAGACAAGGAGTTGAACCAAATAGACGTGTCAGACCAGCTGATTTTTAGAAATGGGTCAGAAAATACAGTGGATCTGGGGATCCCTATGACCACTTAGCAAGCTTTAAGCAAGTGCTAAGAGCACAACGCATATTCGATTTCCATACTCAATTCGAGGGGTTTGGAATGACATTAGAAGGAAAAGCATTAACATGGTTCCAAAACATTCTACCAAGGTCGATCATGGATTTAAATACATTAGCTCAAGGATTTGTAGCTGCTTGCTCCAAAACGGGGATCAAACACAATACAGTGGCTCAAATCTACAGCTTTAAACAAAAACAAGGTGAGTCTGTTAGGGATTGTGCAACTCGAATGAAATAATACATTACCAAATGCCCAGAGCTAGAGGTACTTGCAGAAGAACAACTAGTATCATTGTTTCTAGAGGGATTGTTAACACTAGAATGGTAACAGGACACTTTTATGTCCTTGGACACTTTTGTGTCCTGTTAAGTGACCATTTTTCTTGCATTATTTGAAGAGTATAAAAATGAATTTCTAGGTGCTATATATCCACAAAGTTGCCTTATGAGCTGAAAAAAACTTAGCATTTTTTTTTTAGTATCGATCTCATCATTAACCTTACTCTTGCACAACATTTTTGAACCTAAACTGTGTGAAAAAACGGGTCCTGTTTTTGGCTTTTTTTCAATTTTTGGCAACTATACCACTCTAAACTTCATGTTTGTGAGGTTTGGATGGCTAGAGGTTAGGCCTTCATAGTTCTCAACATGTTTTGATGCTTGTAGGGAGAGCTAAGTGTTAAAATTGATAGTTATGACCAATCTACAAGAATTGCATAATCCTATTTTTTGGCCAAAATTAGCACTTTTATGATTTTTTTGGTGGCTTTCTTGATATCCAAATTCAATTTTGATTGTGTAAGTGTAATGTATAACATAAATCTAATCTTCCTTGAGTTTTGGGGGGCCTAATATACTATATAGCATAGTATATGATGATGGTTGAGTTTTTTGATTGCTGAAGAATACGATACATTTTAGAGTAGCAAGTATAACTTTCTCAATATTGCTAGTTTCTTAGGCCAATTGTGTGTATTTTGTAGGTAGTAACCATATCTAATCATAGACTACAAACTTGGCTAGATATTGAGTAGTTTCTATGGGTTTCTAGAGGTCATAATGCTAAACCCAGTTTTTTCATGTTTGCTGTATTTAGCACTTTATCATTGCCCCCAAGGTTCCAATTGTAAGAGATCTATTATCCTTTTGACATGCTCCATGCCTCCTTTTGAATCGAGAGGCCCAAAGGGAACTAAGAAAACATGTATATAGTATCTGTATTGAGCGTGACTATAGAAACTTTGATGATAGGTACGCAGAATGGCAAAAATACAACCTTTTTGTACCTTTTTTTTGGCCAAAAGAAAATTAGTGAGGTAAACGCAACCATATGTTTTGGTCACCAACCCATTGAAGTTAACGGGGCATTTTATCTCATGTCCTACAAAAATCTCCTTTCTTATTTATATGCAATCAACCGTAAGAAATTGCTGTTTTGGGCAAAATGCACTGGTCCATCAACTTTGGGGGCTTGTAGTGACCAAGGGATGAGAAAAATTACAAGTTTCTCATTTTTTCCATATGTAGTAGTTACTGAACTATAAGCTCATGAAAGGATGTTTCAAAATGAGTGGATCTACTATGGTTTTGGAATTTTTTCCCAAAACCTTGAAAGGACACTTTTATGTCCTGTTAGGTTACCATTCTAGTGTTAAACAAAGAACTTCATGCTATATTGTATAGCAAGAAGCATACAACCCTAGAAGAGTGTGTGTCAGATGCTATTGATTTAGGAGACAATTGTAATATTTTCAACGAAGAAGATGTTCCTAAGGATAACCAAAGCGAGAAAACAACATCCACTAAACCAATACAAGTAGGAACGGCTGTTGCAGCACCACTTTCAGCCATATAAGACATGCTCAAAAGGATGAATTACATGCAAAAAGCACCTATGAGAGGACCGGAACAAGGGATACCTCAACAAGGACAACCAATTAGGCCATAGAAATGGTGTGCAATCGAGGGTAAATGGACCAACCATGAGACCAATGAGTGCTATTACCGACCAAAGTATGATGGGAATGTTCAATACATGCCTATGAGGCCACAAGGATAACCCATGTACAGATATCAGCCTAATATGGCCCAGCTCAAAGACCACCGATGGGTATGGAAAGACCTCAACCTATGTTGGGTCAACAACCTCCATATCCGAGACATAATCCAGTGCCTATAAAGTACATGCATTCCAAAGGGAGTCATAGATGAACAAGCACTAGTGCCTGTTACACCCGATGTTGAGCCTAGTCCATCTACAGTAATGGTAGAAGGAGAATGGTATAATTCACATCAATCACCAATGGAAAAACCTGTGACTTATGCTACACCAGAGGTTGGGCCAATGTACTATGTGGCTAATCAAGGTGTCATACCTCCTATGGTAAGACCCATTATTAAGCCCAGAACGGGAAACTGTCATAATTGTGGTACAGATGATCATTGGAAAAATGAATGCCCAGAGCCTGACAAGAACCTCAAGCCAGTTGAAGCTTATTGCATACAATGTTGCAAAAAGGGAGGACACTTCCCAGAAGATTGTCCTAAAAATCCTTTAAACAAGGGTAAAACGGTAGTGAATGTAGTCCAAGTGATACCTAGTAGCTCATCTAAGAGTGAACGAATTGTTCCAATCAAGGTAATCACCAGAGCCCAAGCTAAGAAAAAGAAACGTAACTCCTCTGATGATTTCAAAAATACAAAGAATTCTTCTCAAAAGACCAAAAGAAGTAGAAACAAAAGGTATGAGATGAGGAAATAGAAACAAAGGGCTGAAATCAAGGAGAAACCAAAGAAGCTATTCCAGAAAAAGGTGAAAGAATCTGGAAGCAAAATCAAGGAAACCAGCGTGAAATCTGGAGGATCAATTTTGGTTGAAATTTTTTTTGAGCCTATTAATGCAGCCTTGGAAGACTACCAAGCGGGACTTAAAGCAAGCCAAAACATGAAAAACAAATAGAAAAAATATCCTTCTCCAGACATGGAAGCAGCTAAGCTTGAAGCTTATCAAAATTTGGTAAGAATCACGCAAGAGTTGCTGGAAAAACAAAAACCCAAGTTTGAAAGTATGGCAAAACCTGAGGAGCTTGTGATAAGAGACAATAAGGAAAAATCCGAAGTGGTGGTAGAACCCCACCTTGAAAGAAAAGAGCCAGAACTCATAGTGCCGGAAAGCGAAGATGCCTTAGACAGAATTCCATTCGTAGAAGAAGAGTGGTCAGGACACTTATGGGAAAAAGTTATTGAGATCAATGATGGGAGCCTAACTCTGAAGTCAACTTCTCTAGAGGAAGTATGGTTAGACAATCTACCTCTTGATATGGACATGGATGTACAATCCTTGTATGGGGATTGCGGATCTGAAGCTTCAAGGATGTCTAACCCAGTGACCTTGAAAACACTACCCTCTTACTTGGGAGATAACGAGGATGAATCCATAGTGTGTAAGACCACTCAAGTAAAAAGAGCGGAACAAACCCTAGAAGTAGACAACATATATTCAATCATGTCTACACCCGTCCAATGCACTCTTACTTTGGGAGAACTATTGAAAATCAGGCCATATCTATGGAATGACCTACAGAAAACTCTAGAGAAGGTGGGAATAACGAGACTAATTGCAAAAAAAATGAGAAAATTGAAACACGAAATGGACAACAAAGAGATTCGATATGTTCCAATGAACAAAGTTGGAGAATACTACAAAGGGGAAGAAGGAAACACAACCCTTCCAATGAAATATAATGACATAGAAACCATGGCAATACTGGATAGTGTGGCAAGCATAGCCATAGCCACGAAAGCAGTATGGGAATCCTGGGGACAACCAGCTATTAGACAAACTCGAATGAAATTGCAATTGGCTAATGGACACATTGAAAGACCAATAAGAGTGCTTGAAAAAGTGATAGTTAATTCCTGTGGATTGAATATCAACACACTTTTGCCATAGTAGACTTTGGAAAGAAACTCAATTACGAAGTCATATTGGGAAAACCTTTCATGCGACAAGTACAACTCATCCAAGACTAGGGAAACAATGATATGTACTTGAAGCAAGTGGGATCAATAACAAGGGTTAATCTAAAAGATCACACTTATAGAGATGTCATGAAATCATCCATACAAGAGTTCGATTCAGTCTCTTGGGCTGAAACTAGGCTTCCATCTTGGTTAAACAAAGACACTCCTATTTGGATGTGCAAAGCTTCAAAAAATGGGAGTTTAAAAAGAGAAGAATGTATCTTAGAAAGGGATTGCATAGACAAAGCATATGTATCTGAACCCTTTCCAGAGCATTTGTTTGAGCCACTTGAGTGGACTCAAATTTTAGCGACAATGGATGTATGTGTAATTACGTCTATGTCTGAATTTTGCAATGAGGATGGCTATGACATAATTCCCATACAGATGATCTCAACCCTCCACATTGAAGACGAAATTCAAAAATCCAAGGACTTGATGAAAGCTCAACAAGTCTTTTTAGACCTCTACTATGATGCAACAGATGAATTAGAAGAACACTCAATTACCACTGATGATTTGGGGTCGGAAAAATAATATGTGAGAGCTAAGCTACTCATGAAAGGAGGGGAGGAAAAGTTTTTTGACTTTCCTAACCAGAAACCAAGAAGATAGAACTGGTATAGACGAAAAAGAGATACTAGAAATTTGAAAGCTAGACCTATGTCATCAGTGTCCAGTAGAACACAGTTCCTAATGTAGATAGATGCACATGATTGTGTCAAGGACAAAATCACTAGTAGATATCCTTCAAACAAAAATCCAAAAATCTAAAAAACGTCGAGAAAACGAGAAAGGAAACTCAAGCAAAGCCAAAAAAACATGACAAGCATGACACGAGTCGAACGAAAAAAGAAATATCAAGAGTTGAAAAAATCTCTAAAGAAGATCTATAGAATTGAAATGGAAACCACTGAAGAAGAGGGTAAATATGTAATGAGTGTTCCATCCCATTACAAGAAATATACTCTCCAAGATCAAAAAATCATAGTCGAACAACCTGTTAGAGAACTACAAAAAGAGGGCGAGTCCTACGAAGGGCCTGAAAACACAAAAAGGATAGATCTGGCCGAACCAGGAGAAGAGCCTAGACTAGCCTACATTGCAAATGACCTTACAAAGGAGGAAGAAGATCTTTTGTTAACAAGGATCTCAAGGGTGTTGATCCAGAAATCTATCAACATACCATACCCATAAGAGATGATGCAAAACCAAGTAGACAAAGACCATACACATACAATGAAACATTTGTCAGTAAGATCAAAGAAGAGATTGAAAAGCTAAGGGAGGTTGAATTCATTTATGAAATTGAACACACAGATTGGATGTCTCCAATTGTGGTAGTACCCAAGAAAAATAAAAAATTACGAGTGTGTGTCAACCTCAAGAAAGTGAATGCAACTACCATTAGAGACAACTTTCCTCTTCCAATCACTGAGCATGTTTTAGAACGAGTTGCAGAAAAAGAAGCTTACAACTTTTTACATGGATTTTCAGAATACAATCAACTTTTGGTTGACCCAAAAGATCAACATAAAACTGCCTTTGCAATGAAATGGGGTATTTTTGCCTATCGGGTTATGTCTTTTGGGTTAACTAATGCTCCCGCCACCTTTCAAAGATTGATGAGCCATGCTTTTAAGGAATATCTTAGGAAATTCTTGGAAGTATATATGGATGATCTATGCGTACATTCATCAATCCGGGCTGATCATTTTGAACACCTCAAAAAGGTATTCGAAAAATATAGACTTTATAGGATTTTCTTAAATCATGAGAAGTGCACATTTATGGGTAGACAAGGAAAAATTCTTGGACATATAGTGTCTAAAAATGGCATAGCTACTGATATGGACAAAATTTAGTAGAGCATCATTCTTCTTCGGAATTGCAAACCACCTATTTGAGTATGGAGCACAAGAAGGCTCCAAAATCCCCATTTTGATACTTTTGTTCAATAGCTCTACTAACTTGGGCAAATGAGCCTTTGGAATTGGAATAAGCCATAGATTCCAAGGCACATGAGGTATTGTAAAAAATACCATAGGAGCTACAATAGAAGGATCAACATGTTTTATCTCATGTGGCTCAAATGCAAAAGCCTTACAATGCTTATAAAGCATTTCTTTAAAGCACTTTGTCTCCTCCTGTGTTAGAAACTCCTCGCCACCAACCTGCAACTCTTGAAAAGACTCCTTTGTGAAGGTGTGCCCAATCTTTTTAGGATTCTTCAAACTTGGTTGCAAAGCGGCTTGCTCAATCTTTTCCCTGTTGTTGGGTGGTAAGGGTGAAGCTATCGGTTTCACCTTCTTTGCTACACTCTTGTATTTAGTTTCAACATGGACTTCTGGGGGGCCAATCATTTGCTTGAAACATTGGTTTTCTTTAAAGGCTCCTATGACTTTATACATTTCCATAGAGCATAATTCCACGAATTCATTTTCAAGATGCAAATTAGACTCCATTATAGCATCAAGCTCACCCATAGTATCTACAAAAGAAACTTGCTCACACAAACCCAAAACGTTTTCAGTAGGCTCTAGCAACCCACTCTCTTTCATGCCTATCTGTACATTATGTATATATTGCCTCTCATATCTCTTCAAATCTTCAAGTTTTTGTAAAACATATTGATTCATTCCTTGTTACCAAGAAGCCCGTTGAGGAAGTTTCACCTATTTTTGGATCAGACGAGACCCTTTTTCTTTCTGTACCACTGCAATCCCACTTTACAATGGTACTTGGCCAAAACCCAACATTTCCCTATGATCGTGAAACACTTTGCTCACCTTTGAAAGAGGATGATCTCTGAGGTTGTCTGATTTCTTTCATGATTTACACAAACTGTGAGAAATTGAAAATCATGTTTACCATCTTTGCTTCGTATCCTGGCCCATCATCCATTACCTTTGTTTCCATTTGAACTCCCATAATGTAGGGTTGTCCAAGGATAAGATAATATGAAGATGTGTCCCGTATAAAGAAGTTTTGTTCAACCTTTACATCACCTATTGTTACCTTTACACTTGGACATGCTGCATACAATTCACCTGATGAATTGTTGCTACTTTGACCATCCAACCATGTTCTGTGTCCATTGGCCATTTACATTTGTTGTAAATATTTTTTGACATTATATTTATTTCAGAACCATGGTCAATAAGGCAACAAATGGTTCTTCAAGATCACCTACCTTGATCATTGTCTCTGTAGTAGCTCGTGCCCAATGGCTTCTAGAATAGTGGCTCCTAGGAATACTTTGAGATTGTTCCCCATCATCAACAAATTTCACTTGCCTTACATTCCAAGAAGACTGGTAGCATCCCACAATAGCTTTATCACCTTCTTTAGCACGCACTTGTACTCCTTGCGTTTTCACAGTATTGCCTTCAGCTTTGTGGGCGAATAGACTCTCCAAGTGTTTGCTTCTTTCTCTTGATGATGTCGATAATTTCTTCATGGAATTCACGCTTGGCTATGCCAAGCACCTCACCCAAAGTAAACTCAACCTTGCTATTCAAAATCCTCTCCTCTAGAACTTTCTTCAAGTCTATAGCAAGCTCAATTTCAGATTGTAGTTTGTAAGCTGGTCCTTTTGGCTTACCTTTTGTTGGCTCGTTTTTCTTTCCTATTGTAGATTCCTCCATGGTCACTTCTGGTGAAGGTGCCTCTTTTGTTGGTGGTGCTTGCAAAGGTGATGTATCATTCCTCCCTCCACTTCTTGTAGCTCTTTTTGAAGGCCCTTCATCACCATTTTCACTCCTACGCTTGTCTTCTACAATGGCTTCATGGCTTTAGTAGTTTGTAATGTAGGCATGGATAGACATTGAATCCACTGGATCACTCCACCCTGTTTCGAGACGTATGCAATCACCTGCTTCATGTAGAATCTCTTTTGTAAGCTTTCCTTTTTTAGCTAATTCCATTACATTTGGCCAAAGTCGACCATGATGATCAGTCACCTCTTCATCACTAAGATACTCAATTTTCACTCCATAAGTAGATGCCTCAACTAAAGTGGTGGCATGGTTAGTTGCCATATCTTCAACTAAGGTTTTCATTCCCCCCTTCCCAAAGTTAGTTCTCAAGGGTAGACCTGTCTCTCTTAAGTGGATTTTACCATCCTTAAAAAAGACATCTTTTGTCAAAGCATCACTAAAACTATCACAATCCCTTCTTACATGGTCTGTACTATCACACCAAATACATCTATTAACAAACCCTTCTTTGGGTTTTTGTCTTTGCCTAGGAACTGCCCCCGATGGTTGGCCTTTTTCTTCAAGCTTTGCAAGCTTCACTTTCAAGTCATGCATTCCCTTCACAAGCTCATCTAGCATGGACTCATCAAACTTAGGAGCTATAAAAATAGGCTTTACCATTTTGTCAAAAGTTGAGGTGGAAGAATTTGTAGTGTTTACCACCATCTTGTCCCTTCTTCTTTGTCGTTTGGCAAGTAGTGAGACAGCACCTTCAACTTCATTCCAGTCGATCTTTAGTCCTTTCTCAGCATCTTTATCTTCAAGAAGAAGCTCCAAATTTTCTTGAAACTCTTTACCTGCATCTTGTAAGAAAAGATATGTCTTCTCTGTGTCTAGTGTGGCCCTTTCTGTCCTGGTGAGTTGTACATAACGTCGCTCAAATTCGCTAAGTAGCTTTGTTATTGATAGTCCTTGCTTTGGCTTGACTACCCATTCTAAGAATGTCCTTTTGGTCACACTCTCAGAGTCCTCCATGAAATATTCCTCTTTTAAAGCTACTTTGAGTTCTTCCCAGTTTCTCCCAGGCCCATCTTTAATCCCCCTCACATGTTACTTAATTTATGGAGCAACAACTAGCTCAAAGCTTTGAATCATCTCACCTTCTGACACGCGATGCAACTCCATCTCCTTCACATACTCGCGTAAGTACTTGGTTACATCTTTTCCATTGAACTGATCCATTCTATTTGGCGACCGCTTGTATGGCCTTGGTTGTTGAAATCTCCCTTCTTTCAATGGAATGTTGTTGTTGCATGAACATTGTAAATGCTTGAAACATTTGCACTGTTGCTGGGTCAAAATGCATACCCAGTTGCTCAACATGATCACCCATGGTTACCCAAAAACTCTCACCCTGGCAGTTTTGCATCGGGTTCACCAAAAATATGTGAGGAATTTGTGGTCTTGCAAGGAAAGCACCGGGCTTTTGGCTGTGAGAGTTTGTGAGAGAACTCCGAAAACTATATGAAGGAGTTAAACCATAGATGCCATGAAATCTAAGGTTTGGAAGGAAGTACAATCAAAGAAACCCTACTCTTTCTCTCCTGCACTCACACACACAAAGAAAAAACACAAAAGAGAGTATCAAAACAACACAAAGATGAAAACATCAAGGCTATGGTCATATCGTATCATGGGTAATATGAAAGGGTTAAGAGATGAGTTAATGGTGTTCAATCTTTGCCGACCAAACAAGCTATGTATTATTCTTTGAAATTGTAATTTTGTGCTTATCATAATATAGATGTTTTGTTTAGTGATTGGGATTGATTGTGTATACAAATCCTCTTGATTCATAGCAAGATAACTACACTTACGTCAAAAGAAAAGTTATAGTCTATGAGGGGTAGTATGATAGGATCCGATGAAAGAAGTATTTCATGGAGCCTTCTTGGCCAAAGATGAAACACTATACGTTGTTGAAAGTGTATTTTACGACTAATCCATACGTTAATTCTAGTTGATCGCACGGAGTGGAAGCGATAGAAATTCACATCATTTGGATTATTCATTTAGGATAGTATGTGAAAAATGTAGGTACGAGAGAAGTGAAGAGATGAGAAGTTTCCCTCCCAAGCCCTATTCTTGCATGTAGGCAATAAGGATACTGCGGGGACAGATGTACCTGTATCAAGGAGAACCTAGAATTTGTAAAGAGAATGAATTTCTAGAGTGAGAGAGATAGGTTTAGTTAGAGGGAGATGAAATTAGAGATATATGTTGGATTAGAGATGAAAAGGAAACCAACAAAATATCAAAGTAGAACACATCTTACTTGACAAACCCTTCAGGATTTATTCACCATTTTTTACGGAGAGAGAAGAAAAGGAAGACTTCAAGCCTTGATTGATGCACCAAGTTCAAGTCCTTCTTTGATTAGAGCTTATATTCCAAGGATAGCTTACAAGATTGGCTAGTCTTTCTCTAGGAGTAAGTGTAGACTTAGGCTTATGTTTATGGCTAAGTACAATTAGGCATTACTACTCTCACTCCCTCATGAAATCATCTCATGAATGGCTTGAATGGTTTTTAAGGAAGAAGAGATCTCCTTTTATAGGTGAAGGAAACCCCCAAGGGTTTACATAAGAAAGAGAAGAGCCAGTGTGAATAAGAACTAGCAAAGTTTGAAATGAGCTGTCCCTGCATGATGTAGGTAGACTGGGGTCCAGTATTTTGATCATATCTCCTTAACCATGGCTCCAAATAAAGAAAAAAAGATAAGGAGCAAAAAATTCAGCTCATTAGCTACGACTCCCATTTTATATACTTTTTCCAATTCGGATTGGAACCTTGTGTTAAAAAATCATCAAAATAGGATACATTTTTGGCAGCAAAAGTCTTCATGTGGTTCCCTTAGCCTTGACTTTTATTAGATTCCAATCGACACCTCATGCCATATGAAAGCATGACATTGCTCCTTGACAAAGTTTTATAATCATGCTTGCAATAATGCATTAAAATAGGTGTATCTTTGAGAATCATGCAAGCTAGTGTCCCACTAGGATTTGATTCCTTCCTAGTAGCTATTAAAAAGAAATATATGAAAATACATAGAATATATATATATTGGAAGTTACCCTAGATACAGGATCTAGCTAGGGTGTGAGATAATAATGAGATAGTAAAAAGAAAGAACCAATGCTTTTTACCCCAAGTTAAAGAGGGAGAGCTATTGACGTTTTTTTCCATGGTACTTTCTAATGGTAAAGTAAGAATATGTTACCCTTGAGATAAATAATAGGAAGAGATAGAAAGATTATTATTATACTTAGATATGCATATGTACATTATAGGAAATATACTTATGTATCTAAAAAGTTGCAAGATAGATCTTGTAGCATTCGTTCCCACTATGTAACACGACAACGCGCTCATTGGAAATTATGAGGAAGTAAAGCTAGCAGAACCAAAAAGGAAAAAAAAAGGTTGTCCTCTACTTTTTAGTACAGAAGATTGATTGACAAGATTAGTGTCACTATTTGGTGGCATTTTTCATGAGTTTGTGGGTTCACTTGGCAGATAGTTCACTAACACCAACATGTATGTACTCACGCTATAAAGACGTACTTTTCATAGTTGGTTTGCGTTGGGAGTTGTGATTTTTTCTAGGTTCTACAAAAATATTGATTTGAGATTGTGCAATTGTACCGCCAAAGCAGCACTAAAATTTACAAACACATACCATCGATTTCCATGCTTTGCACATCACCACGGTGCAAAGCCATTTTTTGTTGTACATTCTTTAACTTAAGTTTAACATGCACGATAAAAAATCAATGCACAGTAGATGTAATGGTTCATGAGAATGTTCAAATTCAAGGTGTATGACGAGCATAAAAAAAGTAGATATTAAAACCATGCAATTGTTAATATTCTTTAACGAGAGTGCTTCATATGTTGTTGTGGTTGAGCCAATTTTTGTTTGGTTTACAAGTCATTTTATATTAGAACATAATATACCTTGATACTCATATCCCCAAAAAATGATACATGCTTCTCGACATGTGCTCACACTAGAATATAATTTTCTTTGATACTTGCACTTCAAAATATATGAGAGAGAGAGAGAGAGACCATACACAGCAACA